>NC_062553.1:80041211-80356095 GCF_016906955.1 Phacochoerus africanus
TAGAGAAGAAAGCCCTCTTCACTGTGCTTGTTTTTCCAGGCCACCTTAATTGTCAGTCCCACTTTAATTCATGTTCCTTCTCTCCCTTTCTGGCCAATGCCTACTGTACTCGCTTCCAACTCATAGAGAAACAGGAGAGACTGTGCTGATTTAAATAGCTGGCTTTGCAGCTCCACTTGCGAGGGAAAAAGAGATACAGAATCCTAAGATTTATGACACCACCTAAGATATTTAGCAAGGGACCCAACAATTTAGACAATACTTCATTACTCAATACTTTCTGATCCCCAGGCACTTTGCTAAGCCTTTGGAAAAAAAAAAAAAACCAAAGCGAAGAGACAACAATCCATCCTCATGGGGTTTACATCTGAGAGGAGGAGACAGACAATAACTTAAACATAATATACACGTGAATTATATGGCATATTAGATCGTGATAAATTCAAGAGGATCAAAATGGGGCATGGTAGGAATGCTGCAGGTGGGTGGGAGTGGGGGTGCCATTGTCAGCGCTGTGGTCAGTGTATAAGACAATGGACCATGCATAGTCCCTCCTGCAAAAAGTCCCACAGACTGGACAGAGCAGGAAAGACTGAACACAGAGTATTAACAAATAACTTGTCATCATGAACATGTTTAATACGCACTAGGTAGACTAGGTCTGGACAGGAAAACCCCAGGCATTACCTAACATACCAAACTCTATTTATGTCCCCCACAACCTCTGGGGTTATGTCCTTCCTGGGACGAAACTATGAGATCTTAAATTAGGTTTGCTCCTCTGTTCAGGCTGAACAGAGTCCCATGTTTCCTCATCCTTTATAGGTATCGTATCCTGGGATCCTCCTCAAGACAAATTCTTGACACGGGAAATTCTCTAAGGTATGTCCTTGTAGTTAGCGCCCATCAAGTTCTGGAATCAAGGTCATCTTGATTCCAAATAAACTGCCTTCTCTCCTCTCCATGATTGTTGGGTTAATCAATCAGGTGCTTTCCACTTGTTCTCCATCCAAGGCTATTTTACCCCAAATCACATGAAGGAGCATGATACTTTAAGCAGCTTAGTGCAGTTTCTTTCTCCCTGCTTTACCTCCAGTATATCCCACATAGTCTTATCCAGAATACCATTTCCTTCCTCTTTTGGTCTCTTTTCTTTTCTCCAACTAATCCGTAGATTCTGTTTCCTATAATAATTTATAAATTTCTGTTTTCTCTTCTAGATTTATCCAAATGGATCATCACTGCTAAATGCTTCTACAAATGGTATTTGAAACATGATAGTTCTTGGCTACAAATTGCTGTCTGGTAGAAATTCTCTCTCCAAAATAAGAATGCTCTCCTCAGCCAAATTAAAGTAGAAGGTCAGGCTCCAAAGTAGCCAGCTCATTTAAGCTCAAAATTCAGCTTCTGGGAATTCCTGTTGTGGTGCAGCAGAAACTAATCTGACTAGGAACCACGAGGTTGAGGGTTCAATCCCTGGCCTCTCTCAGTGGGTTAAGGATCTGGCATTGCCATGAGCTGTGGTGTAGGTCACAGACGAGTCCTGGATCCTGTGTTGCTGTGGCTCTGGTGTAGACCGGCAGCAGTAACTCTGATCGAACCCCTCAGCCTGGGAACCTCCATGTGCCATGGATGTGGCCCTAAAAAGCAAAAAAAAATTTCAGCTTCTGGAAAATTTAAATGAAAACAACCAGAGAGCTTGAATATAGTTTAAACCTCTACTGTCCTTTTATTATATAGACACTATCGAGAAAGGCAGAACCTAAGTCAAGTGTAACTACCATAGATGAAAAGAGAAATTTAACTGGGATAATAAAACCAAAAATGAAAAAAAAATACAATAAACTGTTACATATATCTAATTCTTGAAAGTTTTGATTTTAAATACATGAAGAACAAGCAGATATTTTTCAATAAGGACCCTTTTTACGAAAGGAATCAGAAAAAGAAAGGACAAATATACAGCTTATTTTAGTATCCTTTTTTTCTAAACATCAAAGTAACAATTCTAAACATGAAATAATTTATTCTTTAAAGAGAAAAATAAATACAGAATCTAGTCTGTATTTATTGTATGTCATATTTATTTCATAAGTTATAAATGCGATGAATATTTTTACTTTAATAATGTTTTTTTTTCTTTTTTTGCTTTCTAGTGTCACACCCATGGCATATGAAGGTTCCTAGGCTAGGGGTCCAGTCAGAGCTGTAGCTGCAGGCCTATACCACAGCCACAGTAACATGTGATTCAAGTCATTTCTGCGACCTATACTATGGCTCATGGCAATGCTGGATCCTTAACCCACTGAGCAAGCCCAGGGATCGAACCCACGTCTTCATGGATGCTATTCAGATTCTTTAACCACTGAGCAATGACAGGAACTTCAATAATGTTTTTTAAAATTAAGTTTTTTATTATAAAATAGCATTTGCTCATTACAAAAAATTTGGAAGACATAGAAAATCATACATTATATATTACACATATGATTTCCAAGCATATGTTATGTATATGTTACATATATGTATACACATTACATATGTGTATATATGTCACATATTACATATATGATTTCCAAGCATATAGTATTGCTTGGGTACCAAAAGGGTAAGTTATGCTCCAGGGCAAAATTTATGGCATTCCACACTAGCCTGGCTTCTTTGTTACCTTTCAGTCTTACGCATGAGAAAATTTATATTCCAGTGATAACAGAAATAATAAAATTAAGCTGAAATTAAGAAACAAAGTATATAAAGGCAAACGACATAGAATATTGGGAAAATGTTCTGACTAAGGGGTCTAGCACTGGCTCTGCCATTAACTAGCTATGTAATGGGGAACCTTTGGGCAAATCATTTGATGTCTTTTAGTCAAAGTTTCATCAAATTGATAGTCCTCAAAACTAAGTATATGGGATTCATATATTTTAATCAAGCATGTTTTAAAAAGTCAATCTTTCTGTAAATAATAAAATAGTAATTACTCAACTATAAAAATCTAACTCTTACATCTCACAAATTATCTATACCATTTATCTTACAAATAGTAGCCTTCCATTTTAAATCTCTGAAAAGAAAGTGAAATATGAATTTTTCTTATTGTTATTGTTTTTCCCATATTCTGAGAAATTTTTGAAAGAAAACTAATTCAAAGTATTTCCTTGCTTGAGAACAGACGTAAGTACAAAACTATCTAATCCTAGCTCCTATAGCTTGGTTGAGTAAGTTTAGACAGAAATAATTTGATCATCCAAATTTACTGAGAGTGTTGTCAGGATTAAAGCTGGGATTTTGGAATAAAGTGATCATGCTGAATTACAAGAACAGCAGCAAAATATAAACTGGATTTTTCTCAAAACTTTAGTGAATATCTTTGCCTACACCCTTCAGCTCTAAAAATGTTACATACAAAAATCTATCGAAGATTAGATATCAATAAGAATAAAGATCATTCTCCCCATCTTTAAAATTAATTTCACTTTCTAGATCTCTCTCAAAACCTACCTAACCCAGCTGACTCTTACTTTGAAAACAAAATCCTAGCAGTTCTGGGACTGTTCTCATTTGGATAGTTAGCAAGAGATTCCTTGATATTGGGTACTTTTAGCTACATGTAGGCAATAAAAATAGTTAACGCAAGAATCTCTTATAGAATTTGTTCATAGCTTATTTCATCACTTACAAATATTTCTTGCATGTCATCTATGGAGGCACTATTTTAGGCTCTCGGGTCCAAGATCCCTGTCCTAATGGCTTTGAGAATCTTAAGTTCTAATGTGGAGAGACATATTATAAATAAGTAAATCATATAGTGTATTAGAACATGAAAATTGCTCTTAAAAAAAAAAGAAAGAAAGAAAAGATAGAGCACAAAAAGAAGAAGAGGGTAGACCAAGATTGGAGATTCAATATGGGGTGGGGATTGCACCAAGGTTTTGGACTAAGTAACTAGAAGGATGGTGTGGCCATTGAATGATACTAGGAAGATGGAGGGGGGGGGCAGGTGGAAAGAGGGGAGGGTCATGGGGATGTGGGCTGGAGTTTGGAGATTAGGTGTTCAGTTTTGGATATGCCCCAAATGAGATGTCTGTTAGAAATGAGCATCGGATGATACACTTCATTCTACATTATATTAAGATGGAGTAGAAGGATTTTTGTCACATTCACTCAGATGGTTGAGGGGGAAATCGGAACCCTCTAAAGAAAAAGATACTGATGTCCTAGTAAAAACCATTAGCCGTAATGCTATAAACTAAAGAACGTTGGCAGCGGACAGTGACATCTCCTCCTGCAGAACAAATGGCATTGAACTTCAGAGGAGAAAGCCGTTGATTAGAGTGATTCATAAAAATCTCTGATTTTATTAAACCCACATAACATCTAGGAAAAACTGGTTATATAGTGTTTAACTGTTGACCTAATACAATCAACTATTACTGACATTAAAAAATTATCTTCCAGCTGACTGATTTGAAGACTTTTAAGAAGTAAAGGAATAAGTGATTTCTATGTCCATTGACTAAAACTACATCTCTGTTTAGCTAGAGCATCTCCTCCTCCATGACACTTTCGGAGCCTCCCAATTTGGATCTCCCCCATCTATCTCAGTGTCTGCCCCAAACCAAGTAAATGAAGGTCACACAACATGAAATAATCCTCTCACATCATCTCTGGATTTTAAGCATCTAAAGTCTTGGATCCATGTTAAGCAGCTGATAAACTCACAGTGGGTGGGAAAGTATTTATACACACACACACACACACACACACACACACACACGCATACACAATTATATAGTGTATATAGGATATGTATACATTATATATTATACTATATACAGTGTATATTCTATACATACTATATATACACAATATATAGTATGTATAGTATGTACATACTATATGGTATATATACATTATATAGTATATACAGTATACATTATATAGTATATAAACATTATATAGTGTATTTAGTATATATATTATACAGTATATAGACACACATTGTATGGTATACATACATTATATATACACACACTATATATATACACATTTTAACATTATATAGTATATACAGTATACATTATATAGTAGATAAACATATAGTGTATTTAGTATATATGTTATACAGTATATATACACACATTGTATGGTATATATACACACACACACTATATATATATATATATATATATACATTTTAATATGAAGACATATTCCTTATTATTTTTTCAAATCCTTTACATCCTTATCTAGATGCATTAGTAGAGACTCAGCAAATGTTGCCAATCTATTGATTGTCTCTCAGTGTTTCTGAGATTCAGCTTCATTATTGAGACATTTGAGATAATTTATCCTCATTTCACTTTTCTCCACAGAAAAAAATGACCAAAATGTTGAAGGTGATGGAAGAGATTAATTTTAAAGTATTTTAAAAATTATTTCTAAATCTGTTCCTCAATAACCATAAATGGATTTTTAAAAGATAAAAAATGTAATTAGAAAAGAAAATTCCATTTGCTTCATAACTAGGACAGAAGTGAGTCAGATTACTTGGATTTGGTCAAGATTTCTACTTGATTAACATTTTATGATTCATTTAAAACGTCATGTAAATCGTAGAACATTGCTGAGCCAAGCCAGATTTGATCTGTGAGCATTTTATTATATCTGACAAATCCTAATTTGGTTTGTTTTCATTTCTGTGGTGTTTAACTAATGCAGAAAAAAATTACATTGAAAGGATGATTAAAAACTTGTTACCCAGAGAGTTACCATCATGTTGCTTTAAACCTGTTTATTGGAGCATCATCCCCACTCCCTAGCTTTTAAGGAAAAGAAGCAAATATCTCAATTAATTACTGTTTCATTGCTAGTACCCCAGAGCAAGCACAGTTAAGCGTTCAATGTTCCAAAGTAATTGGCAAGGACTTAGAAGAACTAGGACATATAAATTTGCACTAACAACTAAGCTAATTGGCAAAAGGAAATAAATACAAGAATTTAGTGCTTATCCAGCACTGAAATAAAAAGAATGGCTGACAGTGAGTGCAATCCAAGAACACAAGTTCAACTAAACCTGTGATAGTTACAAGACACTGTAATTGGGATTTCAAATGAAATAATGGGCTCAGATCACCTCTGTTTAATCACTGTGCATGAGTACCTGAGAGGGAAATATCTATACTGACAAAGGGCCCCAGTAAGTAACAATTCTTTAGGTCTATACTTTCTCTACAACACACACTAGTAAGGCAGAGGATTCTCTTTGTGACTTGCAGAAAAGAAAATATGCCTCAAAATGTTTTTCATCATACAAGTTGGAAAAACTTTCACTGAAAAATCCCCCAAATGTAGCATATTACCTGAGTGATGTTTGTAGAGGGAGATTTTTCTTTTTTTTTGGCCGAGCCCTTGGCATGTGGAAGTTCCCAGGCAAGAGGTCAAACCCCTGGCACGGCAGTGACCAGAGCCCTTGGAATGACAACGGGGGATTAACCCATGGTACCACAAGGCAACTCCTAGGGAGATGTTTCTACCTGTGTGATAAGCAAACGTGCAGATGGCCCACCAAAGGGCAAAAAACTGTAGATCACTGGCACTCTTCCACACATCACCAATTATTATCATTGTGTTCTTAGCTCAATTGTCTGACGTCATTAAATAGAGCGTACACCCTCTTTAACACAGTTAGGGGAAGGGGATTTTTTTCTTCCTTGCAAAGTTCAACCATGGCAAGTCATTAAAAAAAAAAAAAGTTGCTGGTTGAAACCTCTGAGGTGGAGTCCAGTAATAAACTGAAACAGATGCTCTGCAGTGAGGGAAGGACAATGCAGTGAGGTGATAAGTGTTTACAGAGTAAACACTGCATCAGGGTTGGTAGGTACAGCCTACTCCTTTGATGGTAGCCAAACAGAAGCAGGGAACACATATGCAATGCTAGTTTCTTAACTTTATAGTTCCCTTATTTGGGAGTTCCTGTTGTGGCTCAGGTTAAGAACCCAACTAGCATCCATGAGGATGTGGGTGGCATCCTTGGCCTCACTCAGTGGTTTAAGGATCCGGTGTTGCCACAGGCAGCCATATAGGTGGCAGATGCAGCTCAGATTCCAGGTTGCTGGGCTGTGGCATAGACTGGCAGCTGCAGCTCTGATTTGACCCCTAGCCTGGGAACTTCCATATGCAGCAGGTGCTGCCCTAAAATGAAAAAATAATAATAATAAAAATCTTTTCCTTATTCAAATACACATCAGGTGTATGCTTTACCTGTCACCTCAATCCCAGTCTCAAACCCTGTATTTCTCTGTGAGCCCAGTGATATGCTGGAGCTGGCCAGTACCAGAGAAAATTGTGGCTCTGATGTCCCCAGGATCTGGTCCCCATGCTACCTCTTCAGACTCATCTTCTTCCCTCTACCCTCCCTGTTTCCAAATTCTCTCTGACCCCATCACAGCAAGCAGTGCCTCACTCCTAGACCTTTCACATACTTATATGACTTCTTCCCCTTTCCAAGAACATCCCTGGCTGGGCTACCATCTACCCATCCTAGACACAGTCCACCTGCCAACTCCTCAATGAATCCCTCCCAAGTTCTCCTGGCAAGGACTGGTTGAGAATCAGAGATATATCTGAAAAAAACAGTTCTACCACTAACTAGGAGTATAACTCCTGCTCATGAGATGAACCCTGCTTTCTCATTTGTAAAACCAGAAATATTAACATGTCGATCACTGTCAGCTTCCTGTCAGGGTTTTTGCCAAAATTAAATCTTTAGCACAGTGCCTGGCACAAAATAAGCATCTGTAAACTGCTGCTGTAATTCTTACCACCGGTTCTCCCAGGATACTTTGTCATGATTCTATAACAGTGTTTATCAGATCATATAATAATTGTTCACTTGTCAATCTCCTAACTATAACCTCTGCTCAGCTTTGGTCTCCAATAACCAGAATGGTCCTGGCACCTAATATGTAATAAATACATGTGTGTTTAATTAATATCTATAATTAATGTTCTTCATGATAAAGTTGTTAAATGTTCTTAATTGAAGCTTTCAAATGTGGCTTTTTCTTATCCACTGATGTATGGGTGAAATGCAAATAGAAAAATACAGCTCTAAAGGACAGTTGTTCAGAAATCGGTGACAGCAGGTGTTTCTCGAAGTAGAGGAAAAAGCAGATCTAAAGATATGGAAGGTGCAAGAAAGGCTTTGTTTTGGTCCCACTGAAGGTTGAACCCCTCAGCCAGGGCATGTGGTGGAGTTTGCATGGAAGAGGAGGTCACAATAAAAATTTTCAAACAGAAGGATACAAACCACGGCAGAAAGAAGTCTCAACAGTCTAATTCACAATCTAAGAGTTACAGGTAAAAAGCCACCTAAGATTGTTTGAAATGTTAAAAGTAACCAAGACAAGGAGATATAAAAAGCAACTAAACATCAATGCTAAACAATCAGTGCAATAAAAATCTTAATGGGTTGATTAAAGAATAGTCTGGGCACAGACAGGGAAAGAACTCATGCATTGAAAGATAGGTGTGAGAAAGAAAATAGTCTAAACTCTAACTGAAATCCCTGGGCTTAAAGATCATTGCACAAGTTCAATACTTAGGAAGGAAGCTGGATACACAGAGATAATGAAAGTAAATTAAATATGTAATAAATTCTTCAGTCAGAATAACTCTTTGCTAATACCATGTAATAGTATATATTCAACAGCTCTCAAGTTATTAATTGTATTTTGAACAGAATTACATGCATTGATTCTAGTGACTAATGTTTACATGAAATAGTCATCCAGGTTTTGCCTAATATTAAAAAGAATGCACTTTCCTAGAAGTATAAAATTACTTCAGAATCTAGGGAGGATATGTAGTTGGGTCAGATTTTCCTCCCTAAAATAGCGTACACTGAACTATCTAGTCAACCTCCCTAATATTTAGATATCCCTCCCCAAAGTATCTAGTCAGCCACACAATAATCTCTACCTTTGTTATTTGGGGTTTAAACTATGAAAAAACATGATTAGACATAAACTCAAGCTTTCATCATGGAGCGATTTTCAAACATACATGTTAAAGGAAGGTTTGTCAAACATGTTTAAAGGCATATTGGTATAGATTATCTTAGACATACGACCAATAAAACTTACAGGGAGGGAGTTCCCATCATGGAGCATCAGTGATGAACACTAATATCCAAGAGGACATGGGTTCGATCCCTGGCCTCACTCAGTGATTAAGGTCACAGACACAGCTCGGATCTGGAGTTGCTGGCTATGGTGTAGGCCGGCGGCTGTGGCTCGGGCTTAACCCCTAGCCTGGGAACTTCACATGCAGTGGATATGGCCCTAAAAAGACAAATGAACAAACTAACTTATAGGGACACTAAGATTTTCTTCACTGGTGAGTGGGAAGCAGGCGCCCTGAGGGCAATGATTTTGCCTTTCTTTCAGTCTAGGAAGTGGGGGATTGCCAGGCATTTCCAGGTTGCAGCCCAAGCTGCACGTCTAGCCTGTGGGATGGTGTTGCCACTCGTAGAATTAACACATGCTGACTGCAGGTCCAGCAGGAGCAGACACATAGGAGCAACTTGCCAGGGACACAGGGTGATCCAGAAGGCCAACACGGCTGATAGAGCGGTGGAAAGATCCACCTCAAAAGTAAAAATGAAGGAGGGTGTGATTGCAATCCTTTATCCACAGAGAGCAGAAACACCTTCCCTGGGAATGTGAAGGTGAGGTTAGACTATAGGCATTTGATACCATCTAACAAGAGTTGTGAAAGAAACTCCTGGGAAAGGCTTTCCAAGACCTAATATGATGAAAGAGTAACAGGAAGAGTAATTCCTTGCACCCAGGTAGCGTGAGGACGCCGAGGACTCCATCTTACCTTCTCGACTTCCCTGTGGGCAGGTGAGGCTGGTTAGCTGTCATCATTTTACCAGGAAAGAAGCTGAGAAGCCTACGGGTTGAGAGATTTGCCTCAAGCTGCCCTAGGAATGGACTTCACAGCTTCTTTTCATTTCACCATTAAGGTGGCTGTTTTGAAATAGCTCTTGCTCTTAAGGAGGATGGGCAGCAGAACCATAAAACACACATTTTAAGAGACTTCTCAGCTAGAATTAAGGTAGATGCACTCTCTCGGTGCCTGGAGCTCTGCTCAAGCCAGCCAGCCTTGGCCATCTATCCAGCTGCTAAGCTTTGACCCCTCCTTCTCCCTCACTTCATATCTGGTACCAAATCTTGGCAAGTCTCCCTCCTCAAAACCTCTCAATACGTTGCATTTCCATCCCCCTGCACCGCCATCAGAGCTAACCCTCATTGGCTCTCACCTCGATTACAGGCATCCCAGCCTGCGGACTTGCCGACTCCAAGCTCTTCCTGGTCCTGCAGTGACAGCAGCTTTTCTAAAACTACATGTGATTAGGGCTGTACCCCGTCCTGTCTCCTTCAGTCAGTGACCTCAGCATAAATACAGTCTAAGCCCTGAAATGCTTTATAAAAGTCTTTTTCCTCTGGCCCTGGTTTATCTATCGAGTCTCATCCTCCAGCCCCTACACCTGACTCACTATATTCCCATCCTGCCAAGTCATTCCATTCCTCCACCCCACCATGTCTGTTCATCCTGTGAGTTTTGTCCATGCTATTCCTGCTACCCTGAACACCCTCCCTTCCCTCATTGTTCACACTAGCCAGCTCCTAATCACCCTTCCAATCTCTTCGCTGTCATTTTCTCCCAGAAATCTTGGAAACTGTATTTTCTCTAACTTTCCTGTATTCCCTACGTGACTGCAAATACTAGGAGCTCAGGGTACATGTCTGACATTTATACCCGATCCCTAGTGTCTTTCAGTGCCCATGAAATAAATACTTTTCTTTATATTGTTTTTAAACTTTTATTGGAATATAAAATTGTTACAAAAACATGTCCAAATAATAACTTAAAAGCTCTATAAAATTTCACAAATCAAACACACCATAGCACCCAGATTACAAAATAGAACATAACTTGCCCAGCAGAAGTGTCCATTCTGCCTGTTCTGTTCAACACATCCCAGTGAGTAATTATAATCCTGGTTTATACCAGTATAGGTTAATTTTGGATTTTCTTTTTTTTAGTAGAAATCATACAGTAAATTTGCTTTTGTCTGATTCCTTTGTTCAACATTATGTTTGGAAGAGGACTTCCCGTTGTGGCACAGCAGAAATGAATCTGACTAGTATCCATGAGGATGCTGGTTCGATCCTGGCCTTGCTCAGTGGGTCAGCAATTCGGCGTTGCCGTGAGCTGCGATGCAGGTCACAGATGCGGCTCAGATCTTGCATTGCTGTGGCTGTGGCATAGGCTTGCAGCTGTGGCTCTGATTCAACCCCTGGCCTGGAAACTCCCATATGCTGTGGATAAGACCCTAAAAAGCAAAAAAACAAAACAAAACAAAACAAAAAACTATGTTAGGAAGAATCCATATTGATGCATTTGGTTATAGATCACTCATTCTCATTACATTAGTGCCCATGCCCAATAAATATTTATAAATGAAGATAATGAACCAATGATGGCTCAAATCCAAAAGAGGAAGTAAATCTCCACATGTCATGGAATGAAGGAAATGGACCAATCCTAGTCTTCAACTTGAATCTCCAAAGATGACAGGACATATAACATATGGTCCAATAATATGTATCCCGGCGCCCTCCCCCAGGTACTAATAGCAAATGGAAACATCAGCAGCACTAGGATCATTCCTTTTCTGTTATTTTATTTTTAAGGTGTGTCACCTCCATAATCAGAATCGCAGAGCCAGGTGCAAAGGGCATAATTTGAATTATAGGACGGTGACTAGAACACAGTGTTCTTGGAGGTTACAAGCAAGCAATACAGACGTTAAATACTAAGTGACTTCCTGCTTTTCTTACTTTACAGTATCCTTTTTCATATGCCAAACGGTCTGTGAATCCCATCTGTCAGGAATGAGGGATGTACAAGGCACGTAAAGGAAGCAGCAAATTCAAAAGTGATGGAAGATGGCACAGACAAGGGGAGAGGGAGGGCGCAACAAGAGCCTCTGGTGGGGAGCCCAGAAGGGTTGCCTTGGTTCTCTGACTTCAAGAGAAAATCCCTTGGAGAAAATACTGATGACCAGGCTCCATCCCAAGCCAATTATTTCAGGATCACTAGGGGTGTGGCTCTGGCATCAGTATTTTTTTTCAGGGCTCTCCAGGTGGTTCTTATAGGCAACCAGCTTGGAGAACCACTGTTTTAAAACAGGGACCAGAGTGGGACAATAAACAGACACACCTGGAGTTGTTCTCAAACTTTATTATGGGGAAAAGTCACCTGGAGAACTTGTTTAAATTGTGGATTCTCTCAAACCCACCCCTCGCCGCCCCCAGACGATCAGATTCAGTTGGTGTGGATAAGCCCTGGGTATCTACATTTGTAACAAGCTCCCTAGTGATCCTGAGGCAGTAGAAGTCTGGGGAAGAGATGGCCGATAAGGAGAAGACAAGAGATGAAGCTGTAACCATGAGGATACCTCTTCCTAGCCTGGGTCCAGAGTGAGCGCCCTAAAACTCAGTCCTGAAAGAGGTAACAGATTTTTTTTTTCTTAAAATGATGTTGGGTAGAGAATAACAGATACTATGACTACTTATTAAAAATTTGTTTGCCCTTAAATCTTTCTCAAAGTACGTGAATATTACTGAACGGGCAGCAGTTACTGCTTTACCTACCTTTACACAGAAGCAAACCTACCATGCTAGTTCAAAGAGGACCCACTCTTTGAATAGGCTCTATAATGCATGATTTTTCTAAAGTAGAAAGCTCCATATCCCTGCGTGTGCTTTGAGATGCTGATTTCAGATACTTAATAAGCACTCTTTAAAATTAATGCCGGACAGCTTTTAAGAAAGTCAGTATATACAAAGACTGTATTTGAATGACCAAATGGGGAAGATGAATGAAATAGTCTCTAAGGTTTTTTTTTTTATTATTATTTCTATAAGAGATGAGGAAATCAGCTCCAGAATATCAGTTTTTATATCCCCTTAATACCTACTAACTTATCTTTGGTATTATGTCATTTGCTTCCACATTCAAAAAGACTCTGTACAAAACCACAGAGAGCAACTGTTGCATGAGATATTAGTCAACAAACTCTAAGTGAAGGGTGCATCCTTGAGCATGCTCAAAAAGTCTTGGCCATCTAAATCAACACCAGTGGATGAATCATATTGCCCACAGCTGGGTGACCTTCAGCACGGAGCTCGGCCTTCCTGGACGGTAGTTTCCTTGCTTATAAAATGAAGCTGCTAATGATAGCTCCATTTACGGTGCTCCTGTGTATTAGGATGTTCATGCATAGCTTTATACAATAACTCTGTGAGATATTTTCCCATTGTACCGATGAGGAAATTGAAACTTGAAGAGGTTAAGAAACTCACCCAAGGTCAGGCTCCTAAATTGTAGAACCAGAAGCCGATTTTACTGTCCTTGGAGTTTAGGGCCCACGTCTTGCTCACTGTTGTGTCACTTGGGTCTATCGTAGTGCCCGGCACATGATGAGAGTTCAGTAAACATTTCTTACATCGGTGAATTAACATGGCTCTAAAACCATGTGCTATATTTCTGGGTTTAGGGATTTTATTTTATTTTTTATTTTATTTTTAAATTAAGGTATAGCTGATTTACAATGTTGTGTCAATGTCTGCTTTATAGTAAAATGAACCAGTCATAAACATTTTTTTCCCTCACATTATCTTCCATCATAGTCTATCCCAAGAGATTGGACATAGGTCCCTGTGCTGTACAGTAGGACCTCATTGCCTATCCATTCTAAACGTAATAGTTTTCATTTACTAACCACAAACTCCCCATCTGCCCCACTCCCTCCCCCTTGGCAACCACAAGTCTGTTCTCTATGTCTGTGAGTCTGTATCTGTTTTGTAGATAGGTTCATTTGTGCCATATTTAAAACCATGTTTTTTATCCTCCTAATTATTGTATTATGTATGCATCAAAAAGTAGGCACTGGTATTAATATTCCAAAATAAATTTTGTGACCCAAGATTAGAAACATTTGAAAAACTCAGAATTTTGTTTCCAGGGAGTTAAGAGGAGGGACTGCTGAGCTATTGGGTGGCAGTTTTCTACGGTAACCAGAGACTAGGGCAGGGCAAGAATCTAGGTCTACTCCCCACCTTTTTAGTTTTGTGATTTTTTAAGTCCAGTTAGCTAGTCACAATTTCCTCATTTGTGAGAGCCAATATAAATCCAATGATCCCTGTGTTTCATTCAAGTGCCAACTTCTATTGTACACATGTTTTTAAAGTATAAAATGGCAATCCACAAACTCAGTTTTAAGTGTCACCCAGAATTCACTCACCTAGGGGAAAATCCAACTGCCTAATTTGCCCAGAAGTATCTGTAAATGGGGTTGACTGTCAGATCCTTTGCAGATCTTATTTATCCAGGGATCTGCAGTCCTTTTCCACTTTATTTATCTTTTAGTCTAAAGGCAGGCTTTTTCAGGTGACAAGGAGGGGGCAAATCAAATATTATCTTCAGAGTGAGCAAAGTACTTCCATTTCACTTAACATACTTTGAGTTTTCTTTCATCAGAATCAGACCACAGAACATTTAGGAAGCTGTAGAAAACGCTATGCAAGTAAAAGCCTTGATGGATAGCATGCTCAGGAAATGGGAAAGGCCAGTGAGTCTAGATGCTAAATCATTCTAGTTTTAGGATGTCATACTTAACAATTATGGTCACGGGTAGCTACACAATTTCTCAGCCCCGTAAGGTAAGTAGAGATGGGAATCTGGAGATGTATGCAGACCAGCAGGAGAAGGAGTTGTAAATCTACCTTAGATTAGAGGTAACTCCCTTGCAATCTGATTTCACCATGTGGCAACTAACCCTCTATCATCCATTCCAATGGCCTATTCTTTTTCTCTCTTTTTTTTTTTTTTTGAAAAAAAAATTTATTAAAGTGTAGTTGATTTACAATGTTGTGTCAATTTCTGCTTTACTGCAAAGTGACCCGGTCATACATACATATACATTCTTTTATGCATGTTATATTCCATCATGTTCTATTCCAAGAGATTGGATACAGTTCCCGTGCTATATATTACAGGACCTCATTGCTTCTCCATTCTAAGTGAAATGGTTTGCATCTACCAACCCCAAACTCCGAGAACATCCCACTCCTTCCCCTCTCTCTCCTGGTAACTTCAAGTCTGTTTTCTATGTCTGTGAGGCTGTCTTTGTTTTGTATACAGGTTCATTTGTGCCATGTTTTAGAATCCACATATGTGATATCACGTGGTATTTGTCTGTCTCTTTCCAGCTTCACTTAGTATGAGAATCTCTGTTTGCATCCATGTTGCTGCCAATGCCACTATTTCATTCTTTTTATGGCTGAGTAGTATTCCATTGTGTATATATACCACATCTTCTTAATGCATTCTTCTGTTGATGGACATCTAGGTTGTTTCCATGTTGTGGCTGTTGTAAATAGTGCTGCAGTGAACGTAGGAATGCATATATCTTTTTTTTTTTTTTTTTGCTATTTCTAGGGCCGCTTCCGCGGCATATGGAGGTTCCCAGGCTAGGGGTCGAATCGGAGCTGTAGCCACCGGCCTACGCCAGAGCCACAGCAACGCGGGATCCGAGCCATGTCTGCAACCTACACCACAGCTCACGATCCCGAGCCACGTCTACAACCTACACCACAGCTCACGGCAAGGCCGGATCGTTAACCCACTGAGCAAGGGCAGGGACCGAACCCGCAACCTCATGGTTCCTAGTCAGATTCGTTAACCACTGCGCCACGATGGGAACTCCTCTCTCTCTTTTTTTTTTTTTTTTTTTTTAATTCTTGTATCTAAGTGCTTTCTGACTATCTCCATACGAGTTTCTAATGGATATTTTATTTTATTTTTTATTTTATTTTTTGTCTTTTTGCCTTTTCTTGGGCTGCTCCTGCGGCATATGAAGGTTCCCAGGCAAGGGGTCAAATCGGAGCTGTAGCCGCCGGCCTATGCCAGAGCCACAGCAACTCAGGATCCGAGCCATGTCTGCAACCTACACCACAGCTCATGGCAACGCCGGATCCTAAACCCACTGATCAAGGCCAGGGATCGAACCCGCAACCTCATGGTTCCTAGTCGGATTCGTTAACCACTGTGCCACGACGGGAACTCTGCATATATCTTTTTGAATTAACAGTTTTGGCCAGATATATGCTCAGGTGAGGGATTTCTGGGTTTTATGGTTCTATATTTAGTTTTCTAAGGAAGCTCCATACTGTTTTCCATGGTATGTGGTTGTACCAATTTACATTCCTATCAATAGTGTAGGAGGGTTCCATTTTCTCCACACTTTCTCCAGCATTTGTTATTTGTAGACTTTTTCATGATGGTC
The DNA here is from genome assembly GCF_016906955.1 of Phacochoerus africanus. NCBI lineage: Eukaryota > Metazoa > Chordata > Mammalia > Artiodactyla > Suidae > Phacochoerus > Phacochoerus africanus. Next base: position 80,057,638 of record NC_062553.1, read on the forward strand.
ATTTTAACTGAAGTGAGGTGGTACCTCATTGTCGTTTTGATTTGCATTTTTCTAATAATTAGTAATGTCGAGAATCTTTTCATGCCTGTTTGGCCATCCATATGTCTTCTTTGGAGAAAATATCTACTTAGGTCTTCTGCCATTTTTCTATTGGGTTTTTTGGTTTTGAGTTGGATGAGTTTTTTATATATTTTGGAGATTAGGCCCTTGTTAGTTGCATTGTTTGTGAAGATTTTTCTCCCATTGTGGGTTGTCTTTTCCTTTTTTGTTGTTGTTTGTTTTCATTTTTTTATGGTTTCCTTTGCTGTGCAAAATCTTTTGAGTTTAATTAGACCCCATTGGTTTGGTTTATTTTTGTGTTTATTGTTATTATTATAGGATGTGGATCAAACAAGATATTGCCATGATTTATGTCAAAGGGCATTCTGCCTGTATTTTCCTCTAGGAATTTTATGGTATCTGGCCTTACATTTCAGTCTTTAATCCATTTTGAGTTTTATTTTAGTGTATGTTGTTAGAGAATGTTCTAATTTCATTCTTTTACATGTAGCTGCAGTTTTCCCAGTAACACTTATTGAAGAGACTATCTTTGCTCCACTGTTTGTTCTTACCTCCTTTATCATACAGTAGTTGACCATAGGTGCTCAGGTTTATTTCTGGGCTTTCTTTCCTGTTCCATTGATCTATATTTCTTTTTTGTTTTGGTACCATACTGTTTGAACTTTTGTAAGCTTTGTAGTATAGTCTGATGTCAGGGAGACCTCCAGTTCGATTTTCTTTGTCAATATTGCTTTGACACATCAGGGTCTTTTGTGCTTCCATATAAATTTTAAAATACTTTTTCCTAGTTCTGTGAAGAATGTCATTGGTAATTTGATAGGGATGGCACTGAATCTGTAGATTGCCTTGGGTAATGCAGTTATTTTGACAATGTTGGTTCTTCCAATCCAAGAGCATGGTATGTCTTTCCACCTGTTTGTGTCGTCTTTGATTTCTCTCATCAGGTTTCCTGTTCTTTTCCATCCCATCTCTCTCACACCTATTCAATGAATATGCATTGTCTTTTAACTATGAGGTGGGTAAGATCAAAGAAGCCATAGAAAAAGGGACTTAACTTTTTGCACAAACAAAAACTCATAAATGAATACTAAAAACTCAGAGACTTTTGACACAAACAGACCTGGGTTTTAACCCCAGCTCTACTGGCCATGTAAATGTAAACAAGTTATTTCACCTCCCTGAGTTTAGTTTCCTCATCTTCAACCAATTAATAAATAGGTGATGATGATATTTACTTTATAAACATGCTATAATTACTTAGATAATATGTGTAAGAAGTTCATGGTATTAATCTGATCCTCTAAAAATAATAGCTGGACAGGCTAAGCAAAGATGGGGTTATTAATTTTAACCAAGGTTATGGTATAGGTTTCCTAGATGTTTAATAGACTCACTGCCATTGATACCAAAGAGTACTCCTTTTTTCTTAAAACTCACTTGGTTTTGCTGGTATTACAGTAGCCTCATTCAGTGTATGAACAAGATCTTGTTACAAAGCTCTCTGGTCCTTTGCTGGCTCCTTCTGTCTTTCCCTCCCCAAGTTCTAGTCCTTGAATCCTGAATCCCCCATCCAACCATATTTCCTCCCATGGGTCAACTGTCAGATCTGTGTTCTGACACCTTCATTCCCCACCTTCAGAGCTGAGTGGATCTCCAAACAAGAAAGGCAGAGCACACACCACAAAAGCCAGACAGAGCAGAGCTATAATATGCTCCTGAGAATATGGCACGGGGGATCAGAGAACTTCTGAGTCTATGTCAATCACAGGCCCTCTTTGCTAAGATCTTCCTCTCATGGCAACTTCCCTGGGATGGGGGAAAACACTGCTATGGAAATGTCCTAAAGCACTGCTTTTGTTAATTTTCTTTCCTACTTCAAGCTCCCCCTACTACCTTGTGCTTCAAATATAAGCTTCTTTGCAAGGCTCCCATCTCTGTATTCAGCCATACATTAACCACCTCTCCCCAAGCTGCCCTCATCAAGCCATCTCCTTGCTGCCAAATTTGGTAGCTTGTTCATTTCAAAATCATAGTAGATGTCAAAGTTCGATAGTGCTTTGCCAGGCACATAGACTGTTCAATAACAACTCATATATTCAGAGGCCACGAGGAAGAGTTTTGTGGGTCGTGTGATCATGCACACATATGTGGGTTTGTTTAGGCCATTTCCACATGGTGACTCCACATATTCAATGCCTCCTTCCTCTGGAGGCCCCCAGAGATGGAGCCCTCTTGCCTTCCCCTTCATAGAGAAGACTTCTGACTTGCTTCTCCACAGTCCCCAAAACTTGTGGAAACAAGGTAGAACTGTCAGAGCCAGAGGGGAAAACAGATGCAGCTATATTGCAGGTCAGGATACAGGATATTTACAGACTGTGATATATTACCTTAATGGAAACTTGTGAGAGGAACAAGCAATGTTCCAAACAGCAACTTGCTTCTTTTGCTAGAACAGAGAGAGTGTGTTTTTTATTGCTCAGTTAAATCTGGACCTTTTGGTTGGAAAGACAGCGAGATTTATGCTCCCCTAAGAGTTATCTTCCCAAACTGCACATTTGAAGGCTCAATGGACATTCACAGAGAGGGAAAACTCATGTTGAAATTAAGAAACATTCAACTGATACTGATTTTTTAAAATCTTACAATTTTTATTTTTTTCCATTATAGCTGCTTTACAGTCTCTGTCAATTTTCTGCTGTACAGCAAGGCGACCTAGTCACACATACATGTATACATTCTTTTTTCTCAGATTAGCATGTTCCATCTTAAGTGACTAGCCTTAGTTCCCAGTGCTATACAGCAGGATCTCATTGCTTATCAGTTCCAAAGACAATGAATAGTTGAATCTATTAATCCCAAATTCCCAATCCATCTGTTTCCCAAGTCTGTTCTCCAAGTCCATGAGTTTCTTTTCTGTGAAAAGGTTCATTTGTGCCCTATATTAGATTCTAGATATGTGATATCATGTGGTATTTGTCTTACTCTTTCTGACTTACTTTCTGAGTATGAGAGCCTCTAGTTCCATCCATGTTGCTGCAAATGGCATTATTTTGCTCTTTTTATGGTCAAGTAGTATTCCATTGTGTGTGTGTGTGTGTGTGTGTGTGTGTGTGAGTGTATACCACATCTTAATCCAATCATCTATCAAAGGACATTTAGGTTGTTTCCATGTCTTGGCTATTGTGAATAGTGCTACAATGAACATAGAGGTGAATATATCTATTTGAATTACAGCTTTGTACAGATATATGCCCAGGAGTGGGATTGCTGGGTCATAAGGTAGTTCTATGTATAGCTTTCTAAGGTACCTCCATACTGTTCTCCATAGTGATTGTATCAATTTACATCCCCACCAACAGTGCAGAAGGGTTCCCTTTTCTCCGCACCCTCTCTAGCATTTGTTATTTGTGGAATCATTAATGATGGCCATTCTGACTGGTGTGAGGTGGTACTTTTGATTTGCATTTCCCTAATAATCAGTGATGTTGAGCATCTTTTCATGTACTTGTTGGCCATCTGTGTATCTTCGTTGGAAAAATATCTGTTCAGGTCTTTTGCCCATTTTTCCATTGGGTTATTGGCTTTTTTGCTGTTGAGTTGTATAAGTTATTTGTATATTTTAGAGATTAAGCTGTTGTCAGTTGAATTGTTTGAAACTGTTTTCTCCTACTCTGTAAGTTGTCTTTTTTTGTTGTTGTTTTTCATGGTTTCCTTTGCTGTGCAAAAGCTTGTCAGTTTGATTAGGTCCTATTGGTTTATTTTTGCTTTTATCAACTTATATTTCTTTTTTTGTTTCTTTTCTTTTCTTTTTTTTTTTTTTTTAGGGCCTCACCCACAGCATATGGACGTTCCCAGGCTAGGGGTTGAATCGGAGCTGTAGCCACCAGTCTACACTAGAGCCACAGCAATGCCAGATCCAAGCCGTGTCTGTGACCTACACCACAGCTCATGGCAATGCCAGATCCTTAACTGACTGAGCGAGGCCAGGGATTGAACCCACAACCTCATGGTTCCTAGTTGGATTCGTTTCCACTGCGCCATGATGGGAACTCCGACTGATATTTCTTAAGATCATGCTATGGTCACAGCCCTGTACTAGAACTTTCAGGAAGAAAAACCCTTGAGCAACAGCTAATCTATTAAAGAATACTAGACCAGTATGCATATGAAAAAAATCACATTCTGGTAAAATATAAAGAAAAAAGTATACAGTGCTATAAGGAGTGAGGAATCCAGGTGATTGCATGTGTTTAGAAAGACCACAGTATCTTCACAGATGTGCCAATTTTTGAATTTTAACAATAGGTAATATTTTTGGCAGGTAGAGATGAGCAGAGTGTTTTATAGTCAGAATAGCAGGAGTGGAAAAGGACATGGCAGTCCATGTGGGGGAAAGTATACAGCCAAGTATGAATAGTATGTACAATATGTTTGCAGAAGTAAAACATGACAGAGTTGAAAAGGAAGGCAAAGGTGAGGACATGAATGGCTTTAATTTCTAAGCTAAGGCATTTGGTTTTAGTTTAAAAATTAATATGCAAGTTCCCTTTGTGGTTCAGTGGGTTAAGCACCTGGCATAGTGTCCATGAGGATGTGGATTCGATCCGTGGCCTCACTCAGTGGGTTAAGTGGCGTTGCTGCAAGCTGTGGGTAGGCCTCAGCTGCAGCTCTGATTCAACCCCTAGCCACAGGTTGGCCCTAAAAAGAAAAAAAAAGAAGTAAAGGCAAATAGACCAGAGGATTTTTGAACAGCTGTAATCTGAGCTGTGCTTTATGAAGCCAAATTCCCAGATGATTTTAAAGGCTCTGCCTATGAGGTGGTTAAGGTCCTCACTACTTTTTTGGCTGGAGTTATCGGCAGAGTAACCAGTCTTCCATCCAAAACTAATTACTTGGGGATATTCATGAGTACATAGATGGTTACTGTATGATATCTCTATTATTTGACCTACCACATTGTGTTCTGTGTCATGACCTAACTTTCTCTCCTATTATATGGTAATATAGGTATTATAATATTACCATATAATATTGTTGATGCAAGAGACAACACCCTAACTGGGACCTGTATCTCTGCTGATTAGCATAATATTGACACATAATAGGTTCATCATGACATTGTATTCGTGGAGTGAATGAGAGCTTGCAAGCAGGAATGCCACTTGGTGGATTATTGGAGTGAACCAAGTGAGACACTGAGGCTTGAGCTGAGGTTGCAACATTGGCAATGGACATGAAAGACGTGGCAAAAATAGATTCAGTCCCAGAACCTTTTTTAAAAATGGTAATGAAAAAAGCACAATCTTGTTCCTGTTTTTGTGAGTTCTAGGCCACCACAGTAAATGTGGATTTAGGCTGACTGGCCTAAAACAAAGAAGGCATGGATTGGGATAATGCTCATAGAAAACATGGGGAATATCTTTTTTTTCTCCTGATTTAATGTGTTGATGCATAGGTACATACTGCAACACACAACCGTGCACACACACACACACCATCCTTAGTGTCTGCCTTTACTACCAATTAAGAAATAAAATATAAGAATAACAGTGACCATGGAGTTCCTGTTGTGGCACAGCAGAAACTAATCTGACTAGGAAACATGAGGTTGTGGGTTCGATCCCTAGCCTCAGTGGGTTAAGGATCCAGTTTTGCCGTGAGCTGTAGTGTAGGTCACAGACATGGCTTGGATCCCATGTTGCTGTGGCTGTGGTAGAGGCCAGCAGCTGTACCTCCAATTCAACCCCTAGCCTGGGAACCTCCATGGGTGCAGACCTAAAAAGCAAAAAAAAAAAAAAGAATAACAGTGACCATTAAAAAAAGGCAACGGGAACCAAAAGAAGCAAATACATAAGGACTTTGTTTAAAACAGATAAGTCCTTAAGAAATAGTAGTGATTAACAATGCATCTTACCAAGAGTCATGATATAGCCACTGATCTAATTTTTTTATATTAGAGGACAACAATATTGGGATATCATCAATAGCAGAAAAAAAATGCCATTAGGATGGCTAAAATCTAAAACAGTGAAATGTTGGCGGGGATGTGGAGCAAGAGGAACGTTCATTCATTGCTGCTGGGAATGCAAAATGGCATAGTAATTTTGGAACATAGGCTGACAGTTTCTTCCAAAGCTCAGCACTCTCACCATGTCATCCAGCAATCAGATACCCAAGCGAGTGGAAAATTTATATCCATACAAAAGCCTGCATACAAATAGAGAAGCTCTATTCATAAGTGCCAAAACTGGAAAGCAACCAAGCTATCATCCAATTGACCACAAATGGATGGACAAGCTGTGGTATATCCATAAAATGGAACTTTACTCAGCAATAAAAAATGTTAGCTATCAAGCCCCAAAATAGACAGAGGAATCTTAAATGCATATTACTAAGTAAAAGAAGCCAAACTGAAAAGGCTGTACAATTCCAACTATATGGCATTCTGAAAAGGCAGACTATAAATACAGTAAAAGACTAGGAGCTTCCAGGAGGAGGGGAATGGAGGAAGGAATGAAGGATAAATAGGTGGAACACAGGGGATTTTTTTCTTTTTTGTCTTTTTAGGTCTGCACCTGCAGCATATATAAGTTCCCAGACTAGGGGTCAAATAAGAAACGCAGCTGCCAGCCTATACCACAGCCACAGCAACACCAGATATAAGCCATATCTGCAACCTAGGCCACAGCTTGTGGCAATGCTGGATCCTTAACCCACTGAGCAAGGCCTTGGATTGAACCCACATCCTCACAGAGACTACGTCAGGTTCTTAACCTGCTGAGCCACAATAGGAACTCCATAAAGCAGTGAAACTGTTCTCTATGACACTATATTGGTAGATACAGTTCATTATGTGTTTATCAAAATACATAAAATGTAAAATACAAAGAGTAAACCCTAACTTAAATTTTAGTTAATAACAATGTCCCACTATTTGTTCATCACTCTCATCAAATGTACCACATTATGCAACCTGTTAATAACAAGAGAACTCGTACCTGGGGTGGGAGGGAATAGATAAGGAATTCTACATTTTTGCTTAGTTTTTCTGTAAACATAAAACTGCTCTAAAAAATAAAGCCCATTAATATAAAATATAAAGTATGGAATTTCTATATAGTGTTTACATATTCTTATGCATACTGTAGAAAAATGTTGTGTAGAATTAGTTTGAATTGGTTCTATCATAACACACTTTGTCCAAACACTGTGTTAATCTGATAGAAATTGATCACTATATACCAAAGAGGAAAAGCAGATTAAGTATTTAAACCAGAGGGAATTTAATACCAAGGACCGGTTACATGGGTAAAGTGGGAGGTGACAAATCAGAGGGGACTGCAAATAGTGAGGCAAACTTGGTGATTTGTAATAGCAGGAAAAAACTCCTGCCCCTAAGATGAAAAGACAAATGGTGGGAGAACTTGATGGCAGCCAGGGGCTCAGGCAAAGAAGAAGCTGGAACCACAGTGGCCCATGGGAGCTGGGGCCACAGAGAAGATGCTGACACCAACAAAAAGATATCCCAGGAAGACAAAAGAACAACCCGTGCTTCTCCCTTCCACCTGCTTTGGTCTCTTGTGGGTTACCATTTACAAGCTGACCCAAGCTACTGTAGGAGGCAGGCAATGGGGCCACAGGAATCAGAGCAAGGGAAGGAAGAAATGAGCATTGGGGCAGTCTGGCCAAGATTAGCATACCATCAGAAAAGAACAGAAGAAGGAAGGTAGAGAAGTGAATGACCTGGTTTCTAAAATGCTTTAGCCTTGGAAATATATTAGAAAAAAAAGGTATACGGTAGATATTACCATCAATTTTCTGAACGTAGCTTTAGTCATTTACCAGAAAAGCTGTCACTTCTGCCCAGTTCCCATGCCTCTTCTTGTACCACCTGCTCCCCACCGACCCCCAGCTCTAGGAGGGGTGACCTGCATACATGACGCCTGAGCCAGTGTAATGCTCTCTTCTGGGTCTTGGCAGCCGGAGACACTAGCTTAGGACATTATATCCATAGTGCCAAGAAGAGGGGAAAAGAGGGAAAAATCTGACTTTTTAACTCCTAGTATAAAATCACAACTCCTTTATTCACACTGGCTTGAGTGAGTTTGTTTTTGCTAACATCCTGCCTAAGTAATCAGCTGTAAAAAGTCATATTTCACAACTTCACTTGGAAATTTTCCATTATGATTCCTGTGATAATATATATGAGATACGTCAATGGGCCATTTTATTACAATTTAGTATTTTTTAGGCCCAGAGAACTCCTTAGAGTGTCCATGGTATGCTAGATTCTGTGCTAGATTCAGAATAATGGAGCAATCAAAACATTATGAGGTAAAAGTTAATGTTACCAGCTGTCATACGACCAAAGGAGAACATCCTCTAAGCCAGTTGTAAGAGAAAACACAGGTGCAAGGAAGATGTCCAGGCTGAAGGAGGGAACAGAAGATAGTCAATGGCAATTTAAAAAATATATCCATAAAAATACCTACATCAGTCTTTTTTCCTGAAAGAGGGCTATTGATTTATAATAAATATTTTCAATAATATGCCACATTTTTCTGTTTTACCTCCCTTGGTATGGTTTTTCCTGCTTCGTCTACCAAGAAATTCTATAGTTGAGGAGGAATCGCTGGGCCCTCAGCTTCTGTCATGGGGCATTGTTGGGGAGCTGTACAGAAATACGTGTTTGCATATGCATAAGGCAGTATGGGTCCAGGAACTTCAGGTATATTGACTAAATTCTTGAAAGGGTTTTCCTTTGATTCTATTTGGGGTTTTAATATGACCCAACTTACTTGTGTACTTTTATTTAATACAAAATGCTCCACAGCTATAAAACCATCTAATAGGCTATACTTTGTAAAGATCCAGTAAAAAGGAAATTATCATTGAGAGAGAATCTTGGCATGATGATGTGATAAAAGTTCAGACTTCTCTCACAAGAAGTGGTATTCTATATATACTGCAGCAAGATATGTTGTATTTTGCTTTTGAAACACCCACATTTAAAATGTCAATCATCCAGGAGTTCCTGTTGTGGCTTTATAAGTTAAGAACCAGACATAGTATCCCTGAGGAGGCAGATTAAATCCCTGGCCTTGCTCAGTGGGTTAAGGATCTGGCATTGCCACAAGCTGCCCCACAGGTTGCAGATGCAGCTCGAATCCAGTGTTACCATGGCTGTGACATAGACCACAGCTGCAGCTCTGATTCAACTCCTAGCCCGAGAACTTCCATATGCCATGGGTGCGGCCCTAAAAGGATGGATGGATAGATAATCATCCAAATTCTCTTCAATAGGTCTGAGAGGAGCCTGGGTTGGAACTAAAGTCTTAGTGTATCCTCCAGTAAAAGGCTAATTAATAGTGACGGTTAAATCAGGCAATTCTACAGAACCATCAGAAATATTTTTTAATCATACAAAAATAAAGTGGAACATGACTGTAAGACAAACAATAGCCTCACCCTCTTTCTGACTAGAGCACTGTTTACAAAATGCAAAGGCTTCTGCCTGGGTTGAAGGGACCTAGACATTGTCTGGTTGCTCTTTTTACAGATGGGGGACTAAAGTTCCGGAGACTCTTGAAGTGAGAAAGTACTTTGAGTATCAAACTGAGCATAATATATCCTAGAGATGAACTTCAAATATGTACAAGTCTGCTTTCATCCAAAACCAGGAATATTCTTTATATGTAGTGAAAATTAGCCATAGACCCTCCACTTCTTGTCAAATTAAAGATCTGTTTGGAATGAGCATCAATTTAATAGAGAAAATCCTCTGTTACATAGAACATTCCTAAAAGAACACTTGTGAAAACAAGTACTATTCTTTTAAGGCTGATATTGCTTTAATCAGTCAGATTGCACATTTATCACATTTTTTGTTGTTGTTAACAAAAAAACAACAAAAACAAAAACCCACCCAAGTAGAGTTCTTTCTAGAAGATCTTCATATAGAAGTTTTGGAATTAAAGACTCTTTCTTACACTATCTGGATTGCATTTTTACATGAAGCTATTTTTAGTAGAGTAGAGTATTCTATAGTCTGTCAGGTATTTAAATCATCTTTCAACAGATGTCATTTTAAATATCATAATTTTGTATACATTATCTCATCTGATTCTCACCAAAAAGAAAAAAAAAACTTTGAAATAGGATACTATTTTAATCTTTAGAGTTTCAGATGAGCCAAGTGAAATTTCACAAAGTGAAAATTACAGACCAAGAGATCCTTGGAAATCCTGACCCTTGTCAGGATCCCTTGGTGGGGGAGGGACATGTCAAATTCAGATTCCTAGGCACTGCCCCCAACCGTTTTGAATCAGAATCTTTGGGAGCAGAGCCCAGGAAACTCTCAAAGATAATACAATCATTTGAGAATGTTTTCTGAATCCTAGGGCTGTGCCGAAGTGGTTCAGGGACTGCCAAAGGAGTGAAGAGAAAGCTTAATGAGTATCCCCACTCAACTTTAAATCTTGTATTAGGTTTCTATTTACAACTGCATCTGAAGAAAAAAATGGGTTGGCTATTCCACTGCTTTTTGTTTTTCTTTTTAAACACACCTGCATTTTTGAGATGAAGAACTCAATTCCATTAGGCCCAAAGTCAAACAGCTCATGAGGACAAATTCAGTTTCTGAAGCTTTGGTGCTTGTTTCAGGGTTTTTTCCATTACACCACAGTGACTTTTCCTGCTGTAGAAATGTGCTCTGGACAGAGCCTCTTCTACTGCAGAAGATTTACAAATACCAGATGCATTCACATAAATACAAAATTAGCACTTCAATGGAGGCTTTTTGAGCCAGACTATTATGGTTTTCACATGGACCACTTGGTAGATCTGGCAGGCTGCAGAACTTGACAGCAGGACTTGATGGTCTGGATCCCTGACCTCCACCCCTCCACCCATAGAAGCCCCTACTCCAGAAGACACTTGGCTTCTTGCTGTTATCTTCCCACTTGTTCTTCCCTGCAGTTCTGGAACTTTGAAATTAGAGTGGTAGGGGCACAAGGCCTTTTATAAAAACATTCATTCGTTTCGTTTTCTACAGCCTGTTTGGAACAGCATGGTCCATGAATTGCAGTGAAAGTTCATAATTATACCAGGGATAAACTCAAAGTTAAGGCTGCCTCTTCCTAGGGATTCAAATATAGGCAACTGAAAATAGTTAGCTAAGAGGAGAATATCCCAAGGAAAAATCTGCTAAAAATAGTGGAGGAACCCCTGGCATCAAAGATCGTGTGATAATACCCACAAAATATTTCTACCTTTGTATATATGCATGGATAAAATCAAACAAACCTTTGAAAATTTGAGTTCCATTTTCCTTTTAAAAAAGAAAGAAGGCCATAAATTCTGTACCCCATTCTCTCCTTCACCCCAATGAACCTGTAAATAGAGACTCCTTAGATGTTGTGATGTATAGCAACTGTATATGTTGAGATTCATGCAGTGTGTCTGGATTACATGAAAAACTGTAATAATATCCAGCTAAGAGTTTCATAATAAAACCTTGGGAAACTATCTTAGACAGTTATACCATATATATATACTATCACTTTTGACACCTTGGAGAATCCAGTGAGGTTCCCAATAAATTATAATTTGTGATGATATAATTTATGATGACAAGATGGACATGGTAATGTGTGTGTGTATGTATATAGAGAGTATATATATATATGTATATAGTATATATTAATATATAATGTATATATGTATACAGTATGTATATAGTATACATATATACTATATATACATATGTGTGTATGTGTATTTGTCACATATAGTATGTGTAGATGTATAGTATATGTGTATTTGTCATATATAGTATATGTGTAGTATACATATATATACTATACACACACATATATACATTTATATGTATATTTGTCATTCCTGGCAAAATATGTACATAGGTACATATTTTTGCTAGAGCAAGGAACTCTGCAGCCATGCAGCCATAGCAGGCACTACATGACCTCATTGTACCTACCTGAAACCAGGTGTATCAAGATGGACATCACTGTGACCCATGGATGAATGTTTTACTTCCTTAAGGATAAGGTGGAAATGAACAATCATGAAGCATAAGGAAGCCACAGAGACTGCAATGACACACTGAAGTCAGGAGGAAGCAAGAGATTTAGGTAAACAAAAGAATCTGCTTGAATGAAGAAAAGAGCCAAAATGGACACCCAGGGAGAAGCTAAAACTCCGTGATTGAGATCAAGAAAGAGCAGCCCAGTTTTCAATGGGTTTCCTTTTCTTTTTTTTTTTTTGTCTTTTTTGTTGTTGTTGTTGTTGTTGTTGTTGTTGCTATTTCTTGGGCCGCTCCCGCAGCACATGAAGGTTCCCAGGCTAGGGGTTGAATTGGAGCTGTAGCCACCGGCCTACGCCAGAGCCACAGCAACGCAGGATCCGAGCCGCGTCTGCAACCTACACCACAGCTCACGGCAACGCCGGATCGTTAACCCACTGAGCAGGGGCAGGGACCGAACCCGCAACCTCATCGTTCCTAGTCAGATTCGTTAACCACTGCGCCACGACGGGAACTCCCAATGGGTTTCCTTTTCTAGTTCCAGGCCATATGCATTCTCCCAATAAGCTCCCACTGCTTAGCTTCTTAGAACAGTTCTCTATTCCTTTTAATCAAAGCAAAAAAAAAAAAAAAAAAAAGCCTAACGTAAATATTCAGCAAGAAAAAGGAAGCAGCAAGAAATGTTTAACTTTTTTTAAATTTCATAAAGAACCTTAAATTTGAAAACCCCTGTCTTTACAGTATTCAAATGATCTACCTAAATACAAGTTTGTGCATGTGGTTCTATTATTCTATGTTATTTGTAATATCTCAGTGCTGTTTTTTCTTTTAAAAACAAGAAAAAGAGGGGCCATGATACTTATTGGTATTTTCAATTAATTAAAAATTAAGAGGCCTGAATTTTTAAATTATCCATCTATGTTATGATTGTCCTCTAACTAAATGAAGAATTTAAAGGAAGTTACTAATTCAGCAAGTTGAGAGTTAAGTCAAAGCTAAGAAGTATGTGGGATTTTGCTAATTCTTTTCTTTTTTAACTTTCCACTAATCTGATGTATCTCAAAAGAGTCTACCCAAATTTTTCAAAGTAAAATTACCTCTGGGCTTTGACCATGCATTTTTCAAGCATGGATAATTTAAATCTAAAGGAGATTATTTTAGAAGGCTTTGAACAACAGAAAGGAATGGCTTATAATGAAAATTACTCTCTCCTTCTAACACAGCATCATATTGTAATATGGAATTCTCATGTACTCAAATGTAGCTATTTCCTCCTACACTCCTATGTGAAATAGAATCTAAATAGAAGCCATTATAGTTCCAGGGACTGGGCACTGGAAAAGCATAGAATTAGACTAAATAGGGTATCCTTTATTACAGTGAAGTGATATTTGCCTTTTATCTGAAATTTTATGGAAGCCCATTTAGAGGTGGGAGTAATACTCTACATATATACATACACATGTATATGTATATACAGTGTGTAGAGCAGCTAAGGTTTGTAATTAACTCTGTTCCTTGGGCATGGTGGGAGAAACCTGATTAGAGAACCCCACAAAAATGATTCTTTATCTATTAAATAGGGACTATTATACTAAATTATTTCTAAGGTCAATTTCTGCACACAAAAAAATGTAATTCTTAGTCCAAATAGACACAGTCCATCATTGCTGCCCCTACAAGTGATACATGGAGTAGAAATTGGAGCTTGGACCCACCGAGTTTTAGAGCAGAGATTTTCTAGTACCAGGTAAAATGGCAAGCAACATGGTTGGTTGTTCTCTCCCATACACTTAAACCTGGAGAGATACCAACATAAATATGAAGGAAGCATTAGTAATGATGAAGCAGAGTAGTTGTAGGTGGGCAGAAGTACTCATTTAGTTCAGGAGGAACATAGGATACAGAATCTTAAACAGAATCTTAAAAGTGAATAAGGAAAATAAATTTAGATATGAGCCCTAATAGGTTAGGAGGACTCTCTCCAAATATAAAAATAGAAGCATAACTTTACAGTCAAGAAAATACAATAGATAAAGGACAGGAAAGGAAGCAAAAAGAAGCAAACATAGAAAATATAAAGTAACAGGAAATAGATAATATAACATGACACTATGTACATTTTAGCAGTAACTACAATAAACGTAAATTTTTAAAATCACAGAACAAAGGAAAGACTTTTAGATGGGACTAAAAAGGGTAAGATCCAGCAATACATCCAACAAAGGAAGCACCCTAAAAGTGGGAACATATAAAAAAGCTGAAAATAATAAAAACGGGGATACATAAAATAAACATGTAAGATGTAAGCTGAACTTTATTTCAGCTCCAGTACATAAAGTCCTGTCCTCACAAAAACAAAAAGCTGAAAAAACAGAACATCAATGACTTTTCTTGAGCAAATCAGAGAACTGAGTTTTCAGGGCCAACTTCCACCTCAAAATCTAGAAAAGTGAATCCAGAGAGTCAGCCAAGATCAGCTCACCTGGAACAGAAGCCCTGAAAGCCACAAACTTGTAGGAACACTTTAAGAGGTAACTTTTATTAATTTCTGGAGGTTGAGTGTGTACTAGTTTAAGAATGAAAAAAGTCCTAGGGCCACACAGTCTTTATCTCCAAGAACCCCACTAGGTTCTCAAAGTAAAGATCCAAAAAATATCCCTTGGGGCCCTAGGGGGAGTGGAAGGGTAATCCTTGGTAAATACACCCAGAGATTTCTGTTGAAATAAAGGCCTACTTTTCAGGAAGAAATACTTTATCAGAACCTCTGCAATAGTTGTAGGAGGAAGGATGTTGCTCTCACTCCAGTCCCCACTAGTCTTCCTATATAGCCTAAGGCTATACAAGAAGAAATGCTTGTGAACATTATGAATCAAAGACACTGGTACACTAAAAGACTGAGACTTACTTGGAGTATTAAAGAACATTCTCCCACTCCTGTACCTTAAAACCATACCAATAGGATTCTAGTATCATAATAGTAAATTACAGCTGAAAGAAACAGAATTTTTCTGAGCAGGAAAACTCGGGGAAACCAAAAGTCAAAAAAAGAAACAAAAACCAAGATACAGGGGGGTTTGACGCCTCTGGCACTTAAGAATTACAGAAAACATTAAATAAAGCCCTACTCCTAGCCAGATAAATATATATTCTGAAACTTAAGGCCATTTTACCTCAGTTTCTATAACTGATTACATGTCCAGTTTTCATCAGAAAAAATACAAGGCATTCCAAAAAGCAAGAAAAAGTACAATCCAAAGAGACATGCAACATTAAAACAAGACTGAGCTATGACACAGATTTTTGGAATTATCTGAAAAGTCTTGTCCTCATGAAAACAATAAACTGAACAAGCAGAAAATCAGTGACTATTCTGAAATCAATGATTAATCTGTGATTAATATGTGATGAGTTCTCATGGAAAAATAGATAACATACAAGAACATTTGGGTAATACAAGCAGAGAAATGGACACTTTTGGGGAAAAAAAAGTAAATGGTGGATATCAAAAACACTATAACAGAATTGAAAAATGTCATCTACTCATCAGCAGACTGGACCCAGCCAAGAGAGAATCAGTGAGCTTGAATATATGCCAATAAAAACTTCACAAAATGAAATGAAAGAGGTAAAAATGAATATTAAAAAAATACAAGAACTTTGGAAACATTTTTAAAGGAATTGAATTACCAGAAAAGAACAAAGAGAAAAAAGTAAAATATTTGATGCTTTGTTGTACACCTGAAACTAATACAACATTGTAAGTCAACTATACATCAATATGATTTTTAAAAAGAAATATTTAAAGTAATAATAATTGAGAATGTCTCAAAATTAATGACAGACACCAAAGCACAGTCTATGATGTTCAGAGAATGCAAAGTAGAATAAATACCAAAACAAACTTTAAAAAAGACCTATAAAGATCATATTCAACTACAGAAAAAATAAAAACAGAAAAAAGTATTGAAAGAAACCAGGTTAAAAAAAATGTTATCTATGGAGCAATAATAGTAAGAACTACAGCAGACTTCTTATTAGAAACTATGTAAGCAAGAAGATTTTGGAAAAGAATATCTAAAGTGTTGAGGAAAAAAAGTCCATCAACCTAAGATAGTATGTTCATCAAAATTGTCCTTCAAAGTGAAAGAGAAATAAAAACCTTCTCAAACAAAAATTGAGGAAATTCATTGCTAGCAGAACCATAAGAAATGTTAAAAGATTTTCTTCAATCAGAAGGAAACCTGGATTTATATACTTAAAGCTCATCAGGATGTGCCATGTGGGAGAAAAAAAATGAATAAAAAGGACAACTAATAGCCTTGGAGAAAAAAATATAAGGCTCATCAGGGAAGAAATAAAGGTAAAGTAAGATATTTTTATTTTTATTAATTGATCTGAAAATAACTATTAAAGTAATAATAGTAACAATGTGTTGGGTGATTACCATGTATATATATATGAAATGAATAATCACAATGTACAGAAAGACATTGGGGAAGAATGGAAATACCCTGTTATAAGATACCTGAGTAACAGTTACAAGCATAGTTTATATTAACCCAAGTACATCAGTAAAATATGGATGGTCTAAGTACACTAAGTACACTAATTAAATGACAAGAAACCATCAGAATAAATGTTAAAAAAAAAGGTAAAAACATGTTTTTTACAAGAAACACAATTTAAATATAAAGATAAAATTAAGTTATAAGCAGATATAGAAAAACTGATTAATAGAAATCTGGAGGACCTATATTAATTTCAGACAAAGTAGATTTCAAAACAAGGAAATTTATCAGAGATAAAGAGCAGAATTACATAATAAAAAAAATTAGTACTCCAAAATACATAACACTTATAAATAGATATGTACCTAAACACAAAATGTCAAATTATGTGAGATTAAAAACTGACAGAACTGAAAAAAGGAGTAGATAATATACAATTATATTTGGAAAGCTCAATACCTCATTCTCAATATTTGATAGGTCAAGCAGGCATAAAATCACTAAAGATATAGTTGACTTGAACAGTGCCATCAATCATCTTGATCTAACTGACATTTATAGATCACTCTGCCCCACATCATCAGTTAACACATTCCACTCAAGCTCACATGTAACACTCGCTATGATATACCACATTCAGGCAATAAAATACACCTCAGTAAATTTAAAAGAATAGAAATTGTATAAAGTATGTTTTCAAACCACAATGAAATTAAACTAAAAGTCAATCAAGGAAAGATACCTGGAATATCTCCCAAAATATGGAAATTAAACAACATACTATAAAATAGAACATGTTAAAAAAAATCAGTGAATTTTAAATGTTTCGAACTAAATGAAAATGAAAATATAAATTTTATAAAAATTTATGGAATGCAGTAAAAGCATTGCTTAGAGAGAAATCTATGCCATTAAAGTCATATATTTTTATACACAAAGAAAAATTTTAAATCAATAGACTAAGCTTCCACTATATAAAAATTGAGAAAGAACTTTTGAGTCTAAAGCAGAAGAAAATAAATAAAAGTGAAACAGCATTCTATGAAATTGAAAACAATAAAACAGTGGAGAAAATCAATGAAACTGAAAAACTGGTTCTTCAAAAAGATAAATGAAATTAACAAACCTCAAGTAAAGCTAACAAAGAAAAAAGTAGAAGACACAAGTTACCAATATCAAAAATGAAAGCAGGATCATCATTACTGACACATAGCTGTAGAAATGATGATAAAGAAATATGAATAACTCTATACATACAAAATTGGTGATTTAAGTGAAATGTATCATTTCCTGCAAGGATAGAAAATGACCGAAGCCTACACAAAGAGATACCCTGAATAATCTTATATATTAAATACATCTAATTAATATTTAATAACTTCCCCCCAAAGAAAATACCTGGTCCAGGTGGTTTCACTGGTGAATTTTATCAAACATCTAAGAAAGAAATGATATGAATTCTCCGCAATTCCTTCCAGAGTATAGAGGCAGAGGAAATACTCCTAACTGATTTTTTAAAATCAGCACCACCCTACTGCTAAAATCAGACACAGATGTCAAAAAAGGAAAACCAAAGACCAATATCTTTCAAAAACATGGACAAAACACTCTTTAAAATATTACCAAATCAATCCAATAATATATACAAAAAACTACATACCACAACCAAATGGTATTTATTCCTGGCATAAAAGGCTTGTTCCACATATTTAAATAAATCAATATAATCTACTACATCAACAAAAAAGAAAATCATGATCATATCAGTTGATATAGAAAAATCATTTGATAAAATCAAACACCTATACATGGTAAAAACTTGCAGCAAAATTATAATGAAGGAAATTTCCTCAATTTTATTTGAAATGTAAAAACTCTACAACAAACATCACCCTTCATGTGGAAAATCAGATGATTTCCTCCTGATATAAGAAACAAAGCAAGGATGTCTCTTTCCCACTCATATTCAATATTGTGCTGGCACTCCTGGCTAGAGCAATAAAACAAGACAAAAATAAAAGTTATATTGGTTGAAAACGAAAAAGTAAAGCTGCCTCTGTTCAAATATGACATGGCTGTCTATATACAAAATCCCAAAAATCAAAAAGAAAAATCTCCTAGAACTAATAAGAAAGTATGGCAAAGTTGCAGGATATGTGTTAAAACAAAATAGTTAATACAAAAGCCAATTGCTTTCCTAAATACTAGCAATAAACAACAGGAATTTGAGGGTTTTTTTAAAATTACTATAGCATCTAGAAAACTGAAATACTAAGGTATAAATATGGAGTTCCCATCATGGCTCAGTGGTTAGAGAATCTAGCATCCATGAGGATTTGGGTTCAATATCTGGCCTCGTTCAGTGGGTTAATAATATGGCATTGCCATGAACTGTGGTGTAGGCTGCAGATTTGGCTTGGATCTCGAGTAGCTGTGGTATAGGCCAGTGGCTACAGCTCCCATTGGACCCCTAGCACGTGCAGCCCAAAAAAGACAAAAAAAAAAAACACCAAAAACTAAGGTATAAATCTAAAAAAATATGTTTAAAATATAGATGTTTTATTCTTGGGATTTCTGTCCTGTTCCATTTATCCTTATGTCTGTTTTTGTGCCAGCACCATACAGTTTGATTACTGCAGCTTTGCTGTATAGTCTGGACCCTGATTCCTCCAGCTGTTTTTCTTTTAAAGATTGCTTTGGCCATTAGGGGTCTTTTGGTATCCATACAAATTTTTAAAATTTCATTCTATTTCTGTTAAAAAAAATACCATTGGTAATTTGATAGTAATTGCATTGAATCTATAAATTGCCTTGGGTAGTATAGTCATTTTGACAATATTGATTCTTCCAGTCCAAGAATATGCCATATCTTTCCATCTGTTTGTGTTGTCTCCAGTCTCTTTCATCAGCATCTTAAAATTTTTGGAATACAGTTCTTTTGCCTCCTTAGGTAGGTTTATTTCTAGATATTTTATTATTTTTGATGTGATGATAAATGGAGTTGTTTCCTCGATTTCTCTCTGTGATCTTTCATTGTTAGTGTATAGAAATGCAACAGATTTCTCTGTATTAATTTTGTATCCTACGATATTACCAAATTCATTTATGAGCTCTAGTAGTTTTCTCGTAACGTCTTTAGGATTTTCTAAGTATGGTATCATGTTATCTACAAAACAGTGATAGTTTTACTTCCTTTCCAATTTGAATTCCTCTTTTTTCATTTCTTTTTTTTTCTCTAATTGTTGTGCCTAAGACTTCCAAAACTATATTGAATAAAAGTGGAGAGGCTGGACATCCTTGCCTTCTTCCTGATCTTCAAGGAAATGCTTTCAGCTTTTCAAAGTTGAGGATGAAGTTGGAAGTAGGTTTGTTATGTATTACCTTTATTATGTTGAAGTAAGTTCCCTTTGTGCCCATTCTGGAGAGTTTTTATCTTAAATGGTTGTTAAATTTTATCAAAAGCTTTTTGTACATCTATTAAAAGGATGCTATGTTTTTTATTCTTCAGTCAGTTAATGTGGTGTATGACATGGATTGATTTGTGGATATTGAAAAATCCTTTCGTCTCTAGGATAAATTCCACTCAATCATGGTGTATGGTCCTTTCAATGTATTGTTGGATTCAGTTTGCTAGTGTATTTTGAGGATTTTTGCACCTACATTGTCAGTGATATTGGCCTATAATTTTTCTTCCTTCCTTCCTTCCTTCCTTCCTTTCTTTCTTCCTTTCTTCCTTTCTTCCTTTCTTTCTTTCTTCCCTTCTTTCTTTCTTCCTTTCTTCCTTTCTTTTTTTGTATCTTTGCCTGGTTTTGGTATCAAGGTTACAGTAGCCTCATGGGATAAGTTTGGAAGTGTTCCTTCCTCTGCAATGTTTTGAATATTTTTAGAAGAATAGGTGAACTTTTTTCTAAATGTTTGATAGAATTTGCTTGTGAAAATATTTGATCCTGGACTTTTGTTTGTACCTACGGTCAATTAATCTATGACAAAGTATACAAGAATATGAAATGGACAAAAGTCAATCTCTTCAATAAGTGCTGCTTGTAAAACAGGACGGCTACAGATAAAAGAATGAAATCAGAACATTCTTTAACACCATATAGAAAAATAAACTCAAAATAGATTTAAAGACCTAAATGTAAGACCAGAGCTTTAAACCTCTTATAGGAAAACAGGAAGAATACACTTCTGCATAAATCACAGCAATATCTTTTTGATCTGTCACCTAGAGTAAAAGAAATAAAAACAAAAATAAATAAATGGGACCTAATCAAACTTACAAGCTTTTGCACAGCAAAGGAAACAATAAACAAAACAAAAAGACAAACTATAGAATGGGAGAAAATGTTTGCAAATTATGTGACCAACAAGGGAATAATCTCCAAAATATACAAACAACTCATTCAGCTTAATATTTAAAAAAATCAAAAAAATGGGCAGAAGACCTAAATAGATATTTCTCCAAAGAAGACATAGAAATGGGCAAAAGGCACATGAAAATATTCTCTACAATCTCCAATGAGATATTACCTCACACCTAGTAGGATAGCTACTCTTTAAAAACAAAAAAAGAAAACCTGTTGGCAAGGATGTCAAGAGAATGGAATCCTTAAACCCTGTGGGCAAAGTTGTAAAATGGTACAGTTGCTATGGAAAATAGTATGGCATTGTCTCAAAAAAATTAAAAATAGACTATGATCCAGCAATTCCACTTCTGTGAATGTACCCAGTTATTGAAATAGGGTCTCAAAGAGATTTGTACACCCATGTTCATAGCAACATTTTTCTCAGTAGCCAAGAAGTGGAAGCCCAAATGTCCATAATTGGACAAATAAACCAAATGTGGTATATGCAGACAGTGGAATATTATTCAACCTTTAAAAAGGAAGGAAATCCTGACACATGGTACAACTTGGAGGGCTCTTAATGATATTATGATAAGTGAAGTAAACCACTCACAAAAAGACATATACTGTATTGTTCCATCTTCATGAAGTACCTATAAGCCATGAATTCAAAGGGACAGAAAGTAGAATGATGGTTGTTGGGGATGCGAATTGGAAGTATTAGTTAGTTACTGTTTAATAAGTACAGAGTCTCAGTTTTGCAAGATGGAAAGAGTTCTGGAGATGGATGGTGGTGATGGTTGCAACAACAGTATGAATGTATTTAATACCATAGAACTGTGCACTTAAATGTTTAAGATATTATACATATATTTTTATTGGTATAGGTTGATTTACAACATCTTAGTTTCAGATGCACAGCAAAGCAATTCAATTATATATCTATATTTTTCAGATTATTTTTCATTATAGGTTATTAAAATATATATTTCTCTGTGCTATACAGTAAACCCTTGTTGATTATCTATTTTGTGTATAGCAGTTTGTATCTATTAGTCTTAGACTCCTAATTTATTCCTTCCCCACCTCCACTTCCCCTTTGGTAACCATAAGGTTATTTTGTATGTTTTAAGTCTGTTTCTGTTTCATATATGGATTCATTCATATTATTTTTTGGATTCCACATATAAGTGATATGATATTTGTCTTTGTCTGACTGACTTCATTTAGAATGATATTCTCTATGTCCATCCATGTTGCTGTAAATGGCAACATTTCATTTTTTTAATGGCTGAGCAATATTCCATTGTGTATATATGCCACATATTCTCAAACCAATCACCTATTTATGGGCACTTGGGTTGCTTCCATGTTTTGGCTATTATAAATAGTGCCTCTAGGAACATTGGGTCACAGGTATCTTTTCAAACTAGTTTCATCATTTATGGGTATATGCCCAGGAGTGAGATTGCTAGATCACACAGTAGCTCTCTTTTTAGTTTTTTATAGAAATTCCATAATATTTTCCATAGTGACTGCACCAGTTTACATTCCCACCAACAGTGTATGAGGGTTCCCTTTCCTCCACACCCTCTCCAGCATTATTATTTGTAGACTTTTTGATGATGACCATTCTGACTGGTACAAAGTGATACCTCATTGTGATTTTGATTCACATTTCTCTAACAATTGGTGATGTTGAGCATCTTTTCATATGACTGTTGATGAATTTGTATGTCCTCTTTGGAGGAATGTCTATTCATATCTTCTGCCCATTTTTTGATTAGCTTGTTTCTTTTGACATTCAGTTTTGTATAAGTGGTTTATGTATTTTGAATATTAATCCCTTTTCAGTCACATAAATGATAGTAATTTTATGTTGTATGTATTTTACCAAAATAAGTGTTTTAATTAAAAAATAAATAGGGGCTAATAAAAACACCAAAACTAATAAATAATTCAGCACAATTACAAGGTAAAGATCAACTTATAAAAGTGAAAAAGATTCTTCTATGCCTCAAAATAGAAATAGAAAATAAGAAAACATTTGCAAGAGCAACAAAGACTATAATGCATTTAGGAATTATCCTTACAAAAGATAAAAAAGACATTTACAGAGAAAGTTTAAATAATTTTAAGGATTAAAAAATGAGAACTCATAAATATAAAATGCAATGTAACATTATAAAGATATCAAATCTGCAAGGAATTTTTTCTGAATTCAATGCAATGCTAGTAAAGATGTCAATAGGAATTTTTTGTAAATTTGACAAACTTTTTCTAATATTACATGGAAGAATGAAGCTTCATAAATAGTTGTAAATTGTGCTTTGTATTTATTTCTTTTGCATATTTATAAATTTATTCTAATAATTAACATATATTATTTTTTCTGATTATGTAAATAAAACATACTTACTATAAAAAACCCAGAACAATATACAAAAAAGTAAAGTCATTTGGAATTTCACTACCCTATGATAATCACTTTTAACACTCTGTAATCATTCATTGTGACATTACATGTGTGTATGTGTGCAGATATAATTTTATTCAAGTGACATCATATCATGGATATCTTTTCTCCACGGTCATCCTCAATTCTACATAGCCCTGCTGACATTCTATTTTTTGTCTGTAATAATGCACCCTACCCATACATACATATACATTCTCATGATTAGAATATTACATAGAGTTTGAATTATAATTCCATTATATTCATCCCATTATTCATATTCTTTACTTTCAGTTTTTGGTAAGTTTAAAGAATGCTTCAATAAACATCTTTATAAGTTGTATGTTCATAAAAATTTGTACTTTTACTTTTATGGGCAAGATTTATATTTTTATTTCTATAATAGAGATTCTGGGAATAGAAGCACTGAGTAGAAAAGAATACATATTTTTCCAGCTTTACTGAGAAATAATTGACATACATCACTATATAAAGTGTGCAACATGATGGTTGCATTGACATATAATATAAAATGATTACCTCAATAGGTTTAGTTAACATCCATCACCTCACAGAGATACAATAAAAAGAAAAAAGTTTTCTCCTTGTAATAAGAACTCTTAGGAGCTACTCCCTTACAGCTTTCCTAGGCATCAGACAGCAGCGTTAGCTGTAGTCATCATGTATGTTATATCTCTAGTACTTATTTATCTTAAACTGGAAATCGATACATTTTGACCACCTTTCCTTAATTCCCTTTTCCCTCACCTTTTGCCTCTTAATAACCGCAAATCTGATTTCCTTTTTTATAAGTCTGGTATTCTTGAGTTTGTTTGTTTTTTAGATTCCATATGTAAGTGAGATCTTACAGTATTTCTTTCCCCATTTGACTTATTTAGTATAATGTCTTCAAGGTCCATCTATGTTGTTACAAATAATAGGATTGTTTTTTCATTTTTAATGGCTGAATAATATCCCATTTTATGTATGTATGTGTGCATGCCTGTATACCTGTGGGGAGGGTATATATATTTATATACCACAACTTCTTTATTCATCCATCAATAGGCAGGTAGGTGGTTGCCTGTCTTGACTTCTGTAAATAATGCTTCTATGAACACAGGGGTATAGCTATTTTTCTGAATTGGTGTTTTCATTTTTTAAATATATTTCCAGAAGTGAAATTGCTGGATCATATGGTACTATTTTTTTTAAGGAATTTCTATGCCGTTTTCCAAAGTGGCTGTGCCAACTTATAGTCCCAATAGCAGTGCACAAAGTTCCCATTTCTCCAGATCCACCCAATATTTGCTATCTCTTGTCTTTTTTATAAATTGCCATTTTAAAATTTATGAAGTAATATCTCATTGTGGTTTTATTTATTTATTTTTGTGTTTTTACCCTTTCTAAGGCCGCTCCTGCGGCTTATGGAGGTTCCCAGGCTAGAGGTCTAGTCAGGGCAGTAGCTGCCAGTCTACGCCAGAGCCACAGCAATGCAGGATCCAAGCCGCATCTGTGATTTATACCACAGCTCACGGCAATGCCAGATCCTTAACCCACCGAGCAAGGCAAGGGATTGAACCTGCAACCTCATGATTCCTAGTCAGATTCGTTAACCAGTGAGCCACAATGGGAACTCCTCATTGTGGTTTTAATTTGCTTCTCCCTGATGACTAGTGATAGTGAACATCTTTTCAAGTACATATTGCCATTCATATATCTTCTTTAGAAAAGCGTCCATTCAGAGCTTTTACCCATCTTTTAATTGGATTACTTGAGTTTTTCTTGGCTTTTTTTTCTAATAAGTTATATGAGTTCTTTATATATTTTGGATATTAACCCTTTTTCAGATTTATGTGTTACTTTTTCTCATCGAGTAGTTTGTATTTTACTTTTTTGATTTTTTTCGGCTGTGCAAAAGCGTTTTCATTTGATGTAGTCATCGCTATTTACTTTTGATTTTGTTGCTTGTGCTTTAGATGTGTTTTCTAAAAATTCAGTACCAAGAATATGTCAAGTAGATTTTTTCCTATTTTTTTCCCTAAGAGTGTCATAGTTTGAGATGTTACATTTGAGTCTTTTTTTTTTTTAAGTCTTTTTGCCTTTTTAGGGCCACATCCATGGCATGTGGAGGTTCCCAGGCTAGGGGTCTAATTGGAGCTGCAGCTGCCAGCCTACACCACAGCCACAGCAACACCAGATCTGAGCCAAGTCTGCAACCTACACCACAGCTCATGGCAATGCTGATCCTTAAACCACTGAGCAGGGCTAGGGATCGAACCCATGTCCTCATGGTTCCTAGTTGGATTCATTTCTGCTGCGCCATGATGGGAACTCCACATCTGAGTCTTTAATCAAGTCTGAGTTCATTTCTGCGACTGGTGTTAAGAGAGGGATTACATTTTATTCTTTTACATGTGAATTTTCCCAGCACCATTGATTGAAGAGATTGTCTTGTCTCCATTGAATATTCTTTTTTTTTCTTTTTCTTTTTTGTCTTTTTGCCTTTTCTGGGGCCACTCCTATGGCATATGGAGGTTCCAAGGCTAGCGGTCTAATCGGAGCTGTAGCCACCGGCCTATGCCAGAGCCACAGCAATGAGGGATCCAAGCCAAGTCTGTAACCTACACCACAGTTCACGACAATGCTGGGTCCTTAACCCACTGAGCAAGGCCAGGGATCAAACCCTCAACCTCATGGTTCCTAGTTGGATTCGTTAACCACTGAGCCACAACGGGAACTCCCTTGTCTCCACTGAATATTCTTTTTTTTTTCTCTTTTGTCTTTTTAGGGCCACACTTGCAGCATATGGAGGTTCCAAAGCTAGGGGCTGAATCGGAGTTGTAACCACTGGCCTACACCACAGCCACAGCAACAGCAATGTGGGATCTGAGCTGCATCTGTGACTTACCCCACAGTTCACAGCAACACCAGATCCTTAACCCACTGAGCAAGGCCAGGGATGGAACCCACAACCTCGTGGTTATTAGTTGTGTTTGTTAACCACTGAACCACGATGGGAATTCCTCCATTGAATATTCTTGACTCCTTTGTCAAATATTAGTTGACCAAGAGAAAATGTAATTTTACTTTCCATAGATAGTGCCATATTTCTTTTCCCAAATACTGTGCTTATTAAGATTCTCACTACCAATACATACCAATCTACTCTTTATATCTTTGTCCGAGGAGTGTGAAGTATATTTCATTGTTTTCTTTAATGTACATTTCTCTGTCTTCTTTTGAATATGACCATTTACTCACATTTGTTGGCTATTTAAATTGTCATTTTCTGGGAGTTCCCATTGTGGCTCAGTGGTTAACGAATCCAACTAGGAACCATGAGGTTGTGGGTTCGATCCCTGGTCTTGCTCAGTGGGTTAAGGATCCAGTGTTTCCGTGAGCTGTGGTATAGGTTGCAGACGTGGCTCAGATCCCGGGTTGCTGTGGCTGTGGCATAGGCCCAAGGCTACAGCTCTGATTCGACCCCTAGTCTGGGAATCTGAATCCCGTATGACCCGGGAGCAGCCCTACAAAAGTCAAAAGACAAAAATAAAAAAATAAATAGTCATTTTCTGGATTATCTATTCATATTTTATATTCATTTTTAATTATATGTTGTTTATCTTTGAATAATATAGAAATTAATACTTTTTATCAGAGTTAAATTTTTTTGTTCTTGTTCTATCATTACCTATTGATATTTGGGAATGTTTTGCCATACATAACTTTTAAATTTTTATATAGCCAATTATTTCTACCTCCTATTTTATAGCCTCTGAATTTCCAGTTTTGCTAGGAAAATCTCAGTAATCCATCTGTTCTGCATTTATTCTCATAGATTTCCAGCCAAGTTTTTTACAATTATTATTTCTAAGCTGTTATTTGTCTGGAGTTCATTTTTTATAATAGGGCATATTTTTCTTTTTTTCCATGAATGTAGCCATTAGGTCCATTTCAGAAAAAAGGAAAACAAAGAGCAGGGACTTAACCTCCCAGATATTAAGGCATGCCACAAGATGCAATAATTTGAAGTGCAGTATAGGTACAAAAACAAACAGACTGATCAATGGAACAAAGCAGAGAGCTTGAAATAAGCCAATATTTACATGTGATTTGCTGTGCTCAAGGCTGACATCAAAAATATGTGAGAACAAATGAAAGATGGCTTATTTAGTTGATGGTCTTGAAAAAAATAGTTTATGGAGAGAAAAAAAAACCAAAGATTTATTTCAATTGGACTAAAGACTTGAATATGAAGTTTAAAAAGATAAAGCAAATAGAAGGTATAGGTGTATATCTTGGTGATTGGGGCAAAAAATACATATATATAAACATTATATAAACATATGTTGGTATTTCTATATAGCTATATATTTAGAAAGTTGGATAATACCAAGTTTTGAAAGGAATATAGAACAAATAGCTTTTATGCCAAACTGATCAGAGTGATAAGTATTAGTCATTTCTGGAAAGCAGTTTTATTTACTTAACGAAATTTCATCTCTCAATCTCACTACAATAGGAATATCCCAAAGGAACTCTTTTAAATCCTACAAAATATATGTACATACAAGCAATTTGCTAGTGTTCGTAGGATTTGGCACTGCTTGGTATATTTATCACTAGAGGAATAGATAAATACATTAACAGTAGGTGCATATAATGAAATGCTACAAAGCAGTTAGAAAGAATATATTAGATATACATGGGACAGGAGCTCCCATTGTGGCTCAGTGGGTTAAGGATTGCTGTAAGCTGTGGCATGGGCTACAGACATGGCTTAGATCTGGTGTTGCTGTGGCTGTGGTGGCATGTGGCTGCAGCTCTGATTTGACCCCTAGTCTGGGAACTTCCATATACCACAGGTGCAGCTGTTAAAAAAATAAAGGTATACAAGGGCCAATAAGGGATAGCCCTTAAAAACATGATATTGCATGGAAACAATTACAAAAACAGAATTAGATAAGTAGCTAGTTACTAATACTAGTACAAGTAGTAAAATCTAGTTACAAACAGTCCAAATGTATTTCAGAGCACCAGGAAAAAAAATGTCTGTTTATTGAATGTTCAAAGTTTATTGCAATTAACATGTTAACTTTTTAAACAGGCTAACAGAAAGCAACACAGTCTAATTTAACCAACAAAATATTTGTTGGGGGGAAAGCCAGGCAGCCCACACAATCTAAGAAAGAGCTAAAGCTGTAGACTTTGAGAAAGGCAGAAACAACTGCTTCTGCCCTTTGAAGAGTAGGGATTCTTTCTTCTTTGGTTGGGGCCATCACCTAAGTCGGTCTCTGTGTTCTGTTCAAAATTCAATTCCCTGTGAGAGGGTATAACTGAATTAGTTTGGATCAGGTCCCCATCTTGGTGGTGGTGGTTTGAAGGGGTTCTGGGGCCTTGGCAGACCCATCAAAAAACATGGATCTTTCCACAGAGGAAAGAAGGTTGGTGGACAAAACCCAAGGCCTTTACTACTTCGAAACTATACTTTATACTAAGTTCCTTTCTTCAAATAGTTAGTAGGTAACTTTTAGAGTGTATTGGACTCCTGACAACTTTTATGCTATGGTTGTATACATTTTGCTTAGAGCTTTTGTAAGGGAATATAATGGGGTGAAGTGGTCTGAATATCTGGGTTTGCCTTGGTAGGACCGCTAATTAACTACAGGACCTGGGCAGGGGTTTTAATCACTCAGAGTCTCAGTTTCCAGAGTTGAAAAATAAGTGGATTTTTATAGATCTGTCATTTTTTCCCACCTACGGTGGGTGAGGTGGGTGATCTGCATGACCCATGTTTCTTAAAATAGAGTTCCATGAAATATGATTTAAAAAAAAAAAAGCTTTTTTATCTTGTGGCAAACGGAGAAACTCAAGTCCCTCCCACTGATCATTCATTCCAAAAGAGACATTTCGGTGTCTTAATGCTTGGAGCCTCTTTCAACATGCCAGACATTAAGGAGACCTGGAATCACTTGAATATAAACCTCTCTGACATCCTCTCTTTGCTCTCTCCCTTCATTACCATCCCCACCCCACCTCCCTCCTCACTGGAAGGAAAATATAAATCACAATAGACAGCCTGGTGGAGGTATGTAGACAGGACGTGCAGTATTTATTGGATGACTGTATATTTCCTTGGAAAATTTTTTAAATGCAATCTCTTTTTTCCACTATTGAATCACTGCCCAGGTGGAGACTATAGAATTAATAACGAAGTGAATAAACACATTAAATAAAATACTGCGATAGCTACATAAGACATAAATCATAACAGCTCACATGCAGAGGCTGCCTGTGTTCCTCGGAGCTCAAAATACTTCACATGTGATCTCAGTTCATAACATCCCTATGAGATAGGTAGGTCACATGTGGTATGCAATAGCTTTTCCCTGGATGTCTAGAACATTCTGTGCACACTTTCTCCTTCCTCCTCCTTAAATTTTTATGAGGCAAGGAGGGCAAGGACTAGCCTCCATGCTCTCCAGCAATGAAAATGAATGCTCAAGAGGGACAGCTGTCAGACTGCAATTTGGCCACAAAGGTAGATATACTGGGACCCAAATCAGTCCCTTCAATGTGGAATGATTGGCCAATGGGGACCTGCTGTCTTGCACAGAGAACTCTACCCAATATTCTCTGATAATGTATGTGGGAAAAGAATCTGAAAGAGAATGAATATGTGCATATGCATGAGTGAATCACTGTTGGACAGCAGAAATTATCATGACCTTGTAAATCAAGTATATTTCAATAAAACTTAAAAAAAAACCCACAAATAAATGAAACAATGCTTAGATGAAAAGGAAGGAAGAGTGAGAGAGAAGAGGGGGAAAAGGATGGTCAAAGCAGCCTGGTTTCCTACCCACTGTGGTTTCAAAGGACAGAGCAGCCACTGTTGCTTCTAATATCATTTCACTGCACTCTGAAAGCATGATGTTGATAAACAGTGGTCCAGAGGCTGGGGGAGGGGTAGTGGGGTCTAAGTCCGTTTCCGTTACTTCGCATATTTTTCAGTAGTTGCATCATTTCTGGATCTCATTTTCCAGTGTGTGGATGATGTATGTTTCACATGTAAAGTCTTCCTCTGCAAGTTGTCCTTTCTGACTGGTATTAGGAAAGAAAAGGACAGAATTGGTGGAGATAAACAAAGCCAAGTTCCTTCCAGCTTGTGGCTCATCCTTCTGGGTTAAGGTGATTTGACACGGATGGAAGAGAGAAATCAAAATATGTTTTCTTTCATCTAAGCTGATAACTAGTTTGAAGTTAAGTGACTTGTCCTGGTGTAGATGAACCACTCATTGCAAATATGTGGAAGCTTTTTCTCTTCGCTTCCTCTGCTTCTTTGCAATGATCTACATTCTTCTCTACCCTTAAATACCTTACTCTATACCTACATTTTTGGCATTAAGAAGGGCATGCGTTTGTGTTTTTGTTTTTCTTAGAGTATGGTTGGTTTACAGTGTCCTGTCACTTTCTGCTATACAGTATAGTGGCCCAGTCATACATAAAACATTTGAGGCGAGGAAAAATAGTAAACAAAGGAGAGCAAAACCTGTTGCTTCAAGTAAGTGCTTAATCTACCTGCACAAAACAAAGTGGAAAAGGTAGTTCCCCTCAGTGACTCAGTGGTTAATGAACCTGACTAGGATCCATGAGGAAGCAGGTTCAGTCCCTGGCCTCACTCATTGGGTTAAGGATCCAATGTTGCCGTGAGCCATGGTGTGGCCCATAGACGTGGCTCGGATCTTGCATTGCTGTGACTGTGGTGTAGGGCCGGTAGCTGTAGCTCCAATTCAACCCCTAGCCTGGGAACTTCCATATGCTGCGGGTGCAGCCCTAAAAACAAAACAAAACAAAACAAAACAAAACCTGGAAAAGTTCTCTTGGAAGCTAAGACAAGTTCTGTCCTCAAGAGACAAAATAAATCCATCTTACTGCCTTCTCTTCCCTTCTTCTCACACTGGATTAGTATGGGAAGGGGTGAGAGTGGGGGAAGGAAAGAATGCCAGACTGATTGTAAAATTGTCCTAAAGGTAATTCAGACTTGATTTTAGATTTGTTTTGTGTAGTAAAAAGCAGGTGAAGATGACCAGACACTTCTGTGATGGAAACGACTGCATGTCTTCAATATGGATTGCCTCTTGTTTGTGGTTTGTCAATGCAATAGTGACATAGTTTAATCCACAGCAAACAGAGCTACAGTCATGATATCTTCATCAAAATTTAACTTTTTTCAGAGGACCATGGAGCTCAGAATATCACTCTTCACAAAAGCAAAGCTAGCATATTTTTTCAACTACTTTTCTTAATCTTCCCAGCAGTTGTCCAACCCACGAAGGAACTTTTCTACCAACTAACTTCTCATATTCTTAATAAACAAATGCCTTGGAGATTTCTGTGAAGTGCTTTTGAGCTAAAACTTCACCATATGCTTCTATATTGCTTCTTTATCTTTTTTGTCCTTTTTTTTTTTTTTTTTTAAGGGCCATGCCCATGGCATATGGAAGTTCCCAGGGGTCTAATCAGAGCTACAGCTGCAGGTCTACACCACAGCCATGGCAATCCCAGATCCTTAACCCACTGAGGGAGGCTAGGGATCTAACCCGCATCCTCATGGATACTTAGGTTATTTACCACTGAGCCACCACAGGAACTCCCAGGCTTCTTTACCCCCACAACAACAAATATCTTAGCAAAACAAAGTAAGAAAAGTGGGTGCCCATAGCAAAAGCAAAACAAACTTGGTGTGGACCTGGAAAAACTCTGTCGAATGAGAAAAATGGTCACTTGCCAAATGTCATATGGACGTTATCTTGGTGAATCACGTACCTACTTCTGTTACAGAAGCATGTCACGTGGAATAGTTTGTGCTAGGACATGAGAAACACCCCTCTAAATAAAAACGGAGCAATAAAGAACATTTCCTTCTAGCCAGCTAGTGTGTCTCTAAATGCATTTCTACCTGGTTTTGTCTATAAAGAAAGGAGGACATTTTTAACTCAGCAACCAAGCAACAAATGTACTATAAGTAGTTACATAAAACCTTGTCGGTGTGGACTTTTGAAACAGGAACAAAACTGAAATGAGAAAACTGTGGAACTTGTAATATGTGCAAGCAAATTCCATTTTGCCTATTTTTCACTCCACAGGGATTACTTTAGGTCCTTCAACCATTTCTATCTCTCCACCCTCACCCCCTACACCTGCCCCTTTTGCTGCCAATGGCCAGTGCCCCACACTCTCCTCAAAGACCTGTCCCCAGGCTACTATGGGAAGCATGGCTTTGCCTAAATAAAGTCAAAGAAAATTCTGTGGCTGTATTCCACTTGCCTTCCTGCCTTCCCCCACCTTCACCATGGCCCTTAGCAAATGTGTACCTGATACCAAACTAGACGGTCCAAATTTTTGCCAAGGGTAAGGTGTATCTAATACTCAAGAGCTTCCCTTTACGCTCAAGCTGAAGCCAAGACGAACATTGCTTGAAACCCCAACTTTGCTTGGCTTGTCCGCTTCTCTAGATGGCTTCCAACTCCTTTGCCACCTTCTCTGAAGTATTTATTTGCTTCCATAATAAATGACTTGGCCACAAATCCTCTTCCCTGAGCCTGTTTCTGGAGCAGCTAACCTAAGACAGTAGCTCAAACTGCAAATAAAACAATATCACTTACATTCCCAACTAATCTATAATTGGTCGTGTACATGTATACATAATGATCAAAAACAGAGTTTGCTCTGAATTAGTTTGTTAACCAACTAAAATTTCAGTCTATTGACTACCTTAATAAACCCCTCCTTCAAAGTGAATATAAAACTAAATAAAATCCTATTGAATACGAATATTAAATGGAAAATGAGAGGAGTACAAATTAATGGAGGTTTAAAAATCATATTTAGGGAGTTCCCATCACGGCTCAGCAGAAACGAATCTGACTAATAACCATGAGGAAACAGGTCTGGCTCCTGGCCTCACTCAGTGGGTCGGGAATCTGGCATTACTATGAGTTGGTGGTGTAGGTCACATTTGCAGCTTGGATCCTGAGTTGCTATGGCTGTGGTGCAGGCCAGCAGCTGTATGTCTGATTCGACCCCTAGTCTCAGAACTTCCATATGCCACAGGTGTGACCCTAAAAAGAAAAAAAAAAAATCATATTTAGGCTTTCAGCAGTTTTGAAGATTTTTTTACTGAAAACACTTTAAGTTCAATTCCTTTCAAGTGATAAATTTTTAAAAATAATCTATAAATTACTTCTTTAGTTCCCTTGAAAGACTTTTGGCTACTTTCAAATTAATGTAGCAGTTGATTAGCTAATAGGATTTAATTTTGATAGAGGAGAAACTATGAAAATGTTAGTGAGAAAGTCACGATAAATCAGGAGCATTTTTGAAAATGAGTAGTAAATTTTTTTTTTTTTTGTCTCTTTGCTATTTCTTGGGCTGCTCCCATGGCGTATGGAGGTTCCCAGGCTAGGAGTCTAATCGGAGCTGTAGCCACCGACCTACACCAGAGCCACAGCAACACGGGATCCGAGCCGCGTCTGCAACCTACACCACAGCTCACAGCAACGCCAGATCCTTAACCCACTGAGCAAGGGCAAGGACTGAACCCGCAACCTCATGGTTCCTAGTCGGATTCGTTAACCACTGTGCCACGACGGGAACTCCATAAATGTTTTTTGACCCACTTCCAATTCATTAAAATCTTTCTGAATCCAACTTAAATCCTTGCCTCAGAATCTTAATAACCTTTAGTTGGAAAATTGAATTAACTTTTGAATTTAACTTATAAAGGTCAAAAGGAACATACTTCTAATGACATAGGAAATTAAATACGTGCTATTTCATCTACCATTGTTTAATGCATAATATACCATTTATTTGAAAACCAGAGCAAAAATCTTTTTCATCCAAAAGCATGCTCATTTTTGAACTACAAAATTATGGTTGTGTTTCTTTTAGATGAATTATGTCTCCTTTCTTTGAAAACCAGAGATATTCATATCTGATATGGGTTACATTTTGAAAAAAATAGGTAATCTTATATACAAGCAAAAGTAAATTGGAGAACAGAAATAGTATGTGTCCTAAGGTAAATCCACAATGTACATCCATTCATTCATTCCACAAATGTGTACAGAGCACCTGATATGTTTCAAACACACACATGATCCCTGCATTCATGGAATTTGGTCTAGAAGTGTTTTTGCTCAGTTTTTTTCTTTTTTTTTCTTTTTAGAGCCACACCCAAGGCATATGAATGTTCCCAGGCTAGAGTTCTAATTGGAGCTATAGCTGCTGGCCTACACCACAGCCACAGCAACATGGGATCCAAGACGAGTCTGTGACTTACACCACAGCTCACGACAACACTGGATCCCTAACCCACTGAGCAAGGCCAGGGATCAAACCCGCCACCTCATGGTTATTAGTCAGATTCGTTTCTGCTGTGCCACAACAGGAACTCCCCCAGTTTTTTTTAATCTTCCTTGACTTCTTTTCAGTATCTGACACTGTTGCCAAATTCATCCTTCTTGAAACGATCTCACTAATGTCGAGAACGAATCTAGACCTCTGAAATAGTCATGCCTCCTGATTTCTTCCTATTTTTCCTGGTCTCCTGCTCCTTTTTTGTGTTCATCTCCAAATGTTGATTTCCCCCAAGAATGTGTTCATTTCTGGCCATTTACTTGGCTTCATCTCTCCCATTGAGCTACCAATGCCATGTATAGCCGTTTCCAATCTAGATTAATCCATGCTTTATTATTTTCAGCTGTTCACTGCTTGCTCTACCCAGATAACCCAGATAACTCAAGCTCAAGGTGTCTTCTTTCCTCTCACCAAAAAGTACTCAACGGAAAAAATTTTCCTTCCCTGCCTTCCCAAGCCCCATAAAATACGATACCTGGTAATGACAAAAACCTAACTGCCTTAGATAAGAAAACCTCTTCCTTGGACTGCTTTAATCATCTTTACCTGATTTTTAATTCTCTGTTCTCTCCTTCCCACCATTCTGTCAAGTCAAAATTCATATAGTATCCCCCAAATCATCATTTATAAATCAGATATGAGCCATGCTAACCTTCACTTTAGAATCCTCACAGGCTTCTATTAATTATAGCATAAAATCCAAACATCTAAAGATGGTACACAAAGCACTTCTAAGTTCATTTCAATCTGTCTTTTAAGATTTATCTCCATCCAGCCCTATCACAAACTCAGCAGTCCTAGTCTATCATTGTTCCTTGAAATAACAGGCATCTTGAAGCCTCTGTGTTTTTGTCCACATGGTTCCCTCTGCCGACACTGCTTCCCTACACCACTTCATATCTGACTCATCCGTCTAACTGAGAGCATCTTAAAAATAGGTATTAGCTTTTGTTCATTTTTGTACCTTCAGAACCTTGCCGAGTATTTGAATACTCATGGATGTTCAATTAATGTTGAATTCAATACCCTTTACCATGCGATTCTTACTTTCCTTTTCTGTCTCATCTCTAGCTTTTCACTCAGTTCAACCAATTTCCTAGTTGTATAAACTATTCATGATGACTGAACATATCATGCCCTTTCCTGCTTCAGGCTTCAAAGAATCAACTCCAAGAATCAACTCAATATACACTAATCTTCTACACTTTAGATGCATATTTTCATTTGTTCTGTGAAAGTTGCCCCATCTTTTCTCCTAGGCATACCCAGGTAGAATTGATTACCATCCTTCTCAAAAGCTAATTATCCATATCATAACATTTAACGGATTAAGTTATGTTTGCCTTGGTCTATCTGTCTGTCTCTCGCTCTCCGCATATATATACCCAGTACTAAGCATATTGCCAAACACACAGTATATATCTAAAATTTTGAACTGATTAAGTTGAATTGAAAAATAGACTCACTTGTGGCAATGGATTCTCATAACACATGGTCCTCAACTTTGGCTGACATTAGAATATCATGGGGAGATTTTAAAAAATACCAAAGCCAGAGTTCCCGTCATGGCACAGTGGTTAAACGAATCCCACTAGGAACCATGAGGTTACGGGTTTGATCCCTGCCCTTGCTCAGTGGGTTAAGGATGTGGCGTTGCCGTGAGCTGTGGTGTAGGTTGCAGACGTGGCTTGGATCCCACGTTGCTGTGGCTCTGGTGTAGGCTGGCAGCTGCAGCTCCGATTGGACCCCTAGCCTGGGAACCGCCATATGCCGTGAGAGCGGCCCAAGAGATGGCAGAAAAGACAAAATAAATAAATAAAAATAATAAAATAAAATACCAAAGCCCTTGCCCCATCCCCAAATAATCTCACTTAATTGTTCAATAGGTATCTAATAGCACAGTATTATTTTGCAATGTTAGCAGGGAATAGGGGTGGGCAGCACTAGAGAAGTGAGTAAGGCTTAGATTGTAGAGTTCCATGAATGCCATCTCAAGGCAATTAAGGACTAAGTTGATCCAGGGGCTCCCTCACTATAGGCTCTCTGATTGACTGAGGGTATTAGGAGATCTGAGCGAGTGGGAGTTTTCCCTCATGAAATTCTGCATTGCCATGAAGACTTCTTACTGTCTCTTAGTCAAGCTACGCAGTCCTAGGAGTTCTCCTGTGGCACAGTGGGTTAACAATCTGACATTGTCACTGCTGTGGCTTGGGTTGATGCTGTGGTGTGGATTCGATCCCTGGCCCAGGAACATCCACAGCCATGAGTGCAGCCAAAAAAAAAATAATAATAAATAAATATATATGTGCATATAGATAGATAGATACACAGTACTAAAAACCCCCTCTTCTCTCTCTTACACACACACACACACACACACACACACACACACACACACAATTCAGTTACTGCAAACTAAAACAAGGAATCCCTGTCTGCCTCTGGGATTACTGGCTTCTATTTTATGGAATATTATAAGCACTGACAGGGATCCTCAGCCCCTTTTCCCCACCTTGGCTTTTCCCCATGATAACAGTCACTGATGACCCTCACTTATAGCCTCAGGCCCTCTACAGCTTCTGAGTCACTTTGACAAGGACAACAATAATTGCAAGAGCCCAACACTTAGCAGGCTTTGGCATTCTTGCCATAAATTCGCAACCAAAACATTAAGTTCCAGGGAATGCCCCAACACTCCCTCTGAATCCCAGTACCACTTATGGCTCATGCTTTCCCCCCAAGGTGGTCTCCCTGTCTAGCCTATCTGCTGGGACCTCAGTTGCCCCGGGAAGGACAGACAGATCCCGTGGGAACACAGATTCTGCCTTATTCCTCCAGCTCCAACCACTATCATACAAACTTATTTGTGTTCCATATTATGATATGGTCTCTCAGCTTCAAACCTGTCCTAGTCTCCACTTTGCAATGCTGAGACTAGGACTCTACAGGTTGCATTTGTGTTTTGCTGGCTGGCTCTGTTAGACTCTTCCACTAGGGCTGCTAGAGGGAGGCTATAGGGCTGGAGGAGGGGAAAGGGGCTGCTTCCTATCCACTCTCTGTGGGCTTTCTGTTCCTGGCAGCACCCACCACAGTGCCTCTTCTTCACCCTGGCCCTTAATCCCAGGAATTGCTGTAAAATCCAGTTTGCTGCTTTTTCCAACTTCCCCGTGCCCTCCCAGAGACACTAGCAGCAGCCAGTGTGGCCTCTCTTTAGAAATCCAGGTCGCAGGTCCATGGGGCCCTTCCTCTGA
Source organism: Phacochoerus africanus (assembly GCF_016906955.1). Taxonomy (NCBI): domain Eukaryota; kingdom Metazoa; phylum Chordata; class Mammalia; order Artiodactyla; family Suidae; genus Phacochoerus; species Phacochoerus africanus. The sequence goes on from NC_062553.1 coordinate 80,095,734, forward strand.
CCATCCAAACATCAGCCGCCTCCTCCAAGCTTTTAAGATTTAATAACTCCACCCCCTCCCATGTTGTTCTCAGTCCCACAGTGGATAGCAGCTCCCTGCAGTTGTTACCTTGGTGATAGCTTCAGATTGCCTTGTCAATTCTTCAATCACAAATGAACAGTTCTTTATGTTAAATTCTCACTATTAATATAACCAGGGTGATTCCTTCTTTGAGTTGCACCTTGTTATTACAGGTCTGACTCAAACAGCAATGTTGGCCTGAATTACGTCTCAATTAGTTCTGTGCCTTCAAGCTCATGGCTGTTCCCATTGGAATATGACTCTAACCACAAACAAAAATGTTTTGAATTGTAATATTTGATCCACCACTGATGCAGTATAGCCATGCATTATGGACTAGTAAATTTGACATTTATTTATTTATTTATTTATTTATTTATTTATTTATTTATTTTCTAGGGCAGCACTCATGGCATGTGGAGGTTCCAGGCTAGGGGTTTAATCAGAGCTGTAGCCACCAGCCTATGCCACAGCCACAGCCACAGCAACACCAGATCTGAGCCACATCTGCAACCTACACCACAGCTCATGGCAACACTGGATCCTTAACCCACTGAGCAAGGCCAGGGATTGAACCTGCAACCTCATGGTTCCTAGTCAGATTTGTTAACCACTGAGCCACAATGGGAACTCCTGACTTGCATTTATTTACAAAATAAGAATGATATTAACAACCTACATTTTTAAGGAGTAACAAATATAAGTAGACTCTTAGTGCTTAGAAGGCTTGTGTCCATGCATCTTCAGATTGGGCAAGAATATCACCTACAGAAGCACCTGGCTTCCTTTCCAAGGCCATCAGTTAGCATCAAATAGAAATGGTCAGGAGTTCCCATCATGGCGCAGTGGTTAACGAATCCGACTAGGAACCATGAGGTTGCGGGTTCGGTCCCTGTCCTTGCTCAGTGGGTCAATGATCCGGCGTTGCCCTGAGCTGTGGTGTAGGTTGCAGACGCAGCTCGGATCCCTCATTGCTATGGCTCTGGCATAGGCGGGAGGCTACAGCACCGATTCGACCCCTAGCCTGGGAACCTCCATATGCCGCGGGAGCGGCCCTAGAAATGGCAAAAAGACAAAAAAAAAAAAAAAAGAAATGGTCAAATTGCTTGAGCAATGGATGCTAGGGTGAACTACGTTCCCTCTCTAGCTAATCAACTCATTCTCATTACATTTTTCACAGGGCACATGCTATAAAACTCTCAGCGTGTCTTAACATGCTGTTGATTTTCAGATTCAAGAGCAGTAGAATTTCGAACAGATAAACATAAAGTACTGATATGCATAAGATGATTAGAACTGCTATCTATTTAGCACATAATGCATGACAATCACTGTACTTATGTTCTGCATCAGTATTGTATTGAATCCTTAAAATAATTCTATAAATAAGTAATATTATTGTGTTTCGTATTACAGATGAGAATGGTGGGACAGCAATGGGGAAAGTAAGCTGCTCATCTCAAAGATCTGGTAAGTAGCAGAACCGAGATTCTAAGGCACCCTCACCTGTTGGCCACCCTATTATGCTGGTTCCACATATGCACTTTGCTTGTGAATGCATCTCTTATGATAAAGGCCACAAATTGCTTTACTATCAGTTGGATGGATAATTGGTTGCTTTTACAATGGCTTAAGGAATTATTATTTTTTGTTCTAATTCTTTCAAAAACTTGTATGATTTTAGATTATAAGCATACTTTATATTATAGTTCCCAATTTGTGAAGGTTCATTAGCAAATCATGGTTTTTTAATAGTTTTTATTTTTTCCATTATAGCTGATTTACAGTGTTCTGTCAATTTCTTCTATACAACAAAGTGACCCAGTCATACATATATTTTTTTCACATTATCCTCCATCATGTTCCATCACAAGTGCCTGGATCTAGTTTCCTGTGCTATAGAGCAGGATCTCATTGCTTATCCACTCCAAATGCAATAGTTTGCATCTATTAACCTCAGACTTCCAGTCCATCCCACTCCCTCCCCTTCCCCCTTGGCAACAACAAGTCTGTTGTCCAAGTGCAAAAATCATGTGTTTTTTTTTTTTTTTAATACAGTGTATTTCCCAGTAGGAATTAAGTTGCATAGGCCAGTCCACAAAACACGTAGAATTGCCCATCACATTTTTAGCAGTAAAATTAAGTAGAGCAACAGCGTTTCCTTTTCCTTTTAAAATTGTAAAATAAAATTTAAAAATCATGAGCCTTTTTGAAAAGCTATAGAACTCAGCAGGAGTGTGGGAAGTCCAGCTTTCTTTGGGGCCTTTTTATAAGACATAGAGGTGAAATGGAAGAGAATAAAAGTTACCTTGACCACAAAGCTTCCCCCAAAAGGAAAATATCATTCCACCATTCCCTTTCTTCCTGTCTACTCCCACCCCATGACCATCCACAGAGAGCATGTTCTTCCATAATGAAAACAGATAAATTAGGCATCATGAACATATAGATAAATTTAGCTGAGAGCCATGCCACCAGCCAACCAAGTAGAGAGAAGGGCATCAAAGTCAAGATTAAAAGGAAAAATTGGCTCTGTCGCAGGGCCAGGAAGGTGATAGATGGGAAGTGGAAAGGAAATCCCTCTGTAGAGTTTTATTACTGGAAGTCAAATGATGAGGTCAGATCAAGGGATGGGAAGAGGAGGGACTTGAAGAGAAAAGCACTTCGGCTGTGATACCATCATAGATAAAAGCCACAAAATAGATGTGCTGTAGGTAAACTGGGTGTATTGTTGGGACCATTCCTACATAGTTGTTTCAAGAATCACAATTATCTTTGGCTCCCACTATTTAGATGTTAGATAAGATCCTGTTTCTAGGGAAAATCATATTACTCGAAGATACTTTAAGGAAAATACTACCAAGAAGAAATGAATCCAAAGTGTTTAAGTCTGAAGAGACTTTACATTTTTCATCTTTTTAATCTCTTTACTCATTTATTCATTCTGTCAGCAAGTATTTATCATATGCCATGGGTGGGGTACTGTCCTAGATGCTAGAGGATACAACAGTGAAAAAAACAGGCAAAAATCCTGCCTTCAGAGAGCTTATATTCTAGTCTTACAACAATTTGAGATTCCTCTGCAGATAAATGTCTAAAAATGTTTCTTTTAATAAAAGGCCAATCCTAAACTTTTTTAAAAAAAAACCTCAGAGTATTTATAAATAAATGGGATAAAGGATGCCATCCAGATAGCTATACTGTATTATTGAGCTTCAGGGAGAAAATATGGATTCTCAGGTTAATTAATACGTTTACCTTTTTAAGTGATATCAGCCAAACATGACTTGTACTATTTTTATTTTGCCTTATAGTTTTTGGCTTACACATGTTTGGACCACTTAAATCTGTTATTTGAGGCCCAAACAAAAGTAGGTGTAAGAAATGCAAAGTGTATACCCATGATAAGTAGAATTCTTCCCTGATACTCTGCAAATTCACTCCTCTTTGAAGCAAAAGCTGAAATTTGTCTTTGAATGTTTTATAACATTTAAGAAATTTCCACCTCATCAAATACATTTGAAATATCATCAGCTGAACGTATATCAGAAGACTTCTCTAAATTTGTTGGGAGTTTCTAATTCAGGGAATAAAATATGATCCATTGGTTTCTACAGAGAGCTGGAGGAAATTGTCCAACACACAATTAGAGAAAAGAACGCAATACTCCAGAGAAAAGGAAACGCCAAGATGTTAAAACCTCCCTCAAATAGAATCCTATAGACAAAGCCCATCTATGCTGAATAGACTGATAAAGGATTGAGGTATTATTCCAGATTTTAATAGATGTTTTTCTCTAAAGTAGATAACCCAAGTCAATGAAATAAGCTATTAGATGATAACATTTTAAGGAAAATCAAAACAGTGAAATTTAATCTATAAATAGAAGTGAAATTTAATAAAAGTTGATTAATTTTGACTCCACTCACTCAATCTCTGGGCTGAGGCCCTGAGATTCTGCACTTCTGCTAATTCCCTATTAATAATTAGGCTATAGCACACAAAGATACTTTGAGTAGCAAGGATTCTAGTAAATCAGCATAAGCCAGGTTTCAGAGGAAATGATAAACTAATCAAAAAACATACTTTCACAATATCACGGGAAGAAAAAGGACTGCTTACAAATGAGTCTCTGTTCTTCATTAAAACAGTTTTGTAACATGTTGTAAACAGCTAACTGGAATTAATACACATTGTTTAAAAAAATGAAAACACAGGTTTATAAAAAAAATATCCTAACTTACCCCTTTTTCATTCTAGTTTCATTCATTTATATCACCTTCATTTCAATTGATGAACATGTGGGATTCATACCACTAAAAGGAAAAGAGGATGATATCACTACCCATCTTTAATTCTTCTTGAGTTCATTTTCCCATCAAGTTTGAGATCTCCCCCCACTTACTTACTTACTCATTTACTCAGGGGAAAAATAAAACAGAAAAATGCTGCTGTGAGGAAATTCTAAAGGGACTAATTAAGAACAGATACTAAGATGTACCTCCCCCACTCCACTCCCAACTTTGGTAAGACAAATAAACAATAAGATTTTTAAGGTAAATATTATTATATAACACTCACTATAAGTAATAAAGTATTAAAAGCTCCATAGTTGTATTTTTAAGGGTCACTAACATGGCTGACAATTAGCTGAGGTTGTCCAAAATTCTTTGATGAACCTTGGCTCCTGCCACATTGCTGAACTAGAGAAATGAAGAATGAATGGTGATGGCACTTTCCTATTTCCAGAAAAAGTAAAGAGACATAGTTTCTTTCTTTTGTTCTTTCTCTCTCTCTCTTTCTTCCTTCCTTTCCTTTCCTTTCCTTTCCTTTCCTTTCCTTTCCTTTCCTTTCCTTTCCTTTCCTTTCCTTTCCCTTCCCTTCCCTTCCCTCCCTTCCTTCCTTCCTTCCTTCCTTCCTTCCTTCCTTCCTTCCTTCCTTCCTTCCTTCCTTCCTTCCTTCCTTCCTTCCTTCTTTTGTTCTTTCTTTCTTTCTTAGGGCCGCACCTGAGGCATATGGTAGTTCCCTGGCTAGGGGTCTAACTGGAGCTATAGCCACCAGCCTAGGCCACAGCCACAGCAATGCCAGATCCAAGCCACATCTGCGACCTACACCACAGCTCACGGCAACGTTGGATCCTTAACCCACTGAGCAAGGCCAGGGATCAAACTTGTGTCCTCATGGGTGCTAATCTGATTCATTTCCGCTGAGCCACGAGAGAACACCAGAGACATAGTTTCTGTAGATATTGTCTTTAGTCACCAATGATGCCCTGATTTTCTGTGGCAAATGAGCAGTCCCTCTACCATAGGAAAACAGAGTAGAGGCCAGGAAGACAGAGACAGAGGTGCCATGCCATGAGTGTACACTAAGGCATAGGATGCATAGCATAAGAGGGGTCTTTCCAAGGAAAGAAACAAAAGATAGGAGGGTGATGTAAAAAGAAGTGCAGAAACCCATCATCAAAGCAGCAGGAAAAGAAAGCGGAGACCTGAGACTTCGAGAAGGTGGAAGCACTTTCAAAGCCAATATTTTAGCCATGTAAACTACCTGCATTGGGGCCTGGAAAAGGAAGTTCTTCCAGTTCCACCACCCAAACCACCAACATGGTACTGGATGGCGGGGGGCATTCCCAAGCACAAGCCTATATCCCAGGTGGAAAGTACTCTCCTGTTCCAGAGCTGCATAACTTAATCAAATAATCATTGACTACCCTATTTTCTGATTCCATGTTTGCTAAGCAAGTTTTCCTTCTTCTACTGGGAAAATATTAAGCAAATCTAACAAAACAAGCACTTCAAACTAGACATTTATATTTTTCTTTATAAATGAATAAATTGGCACAGATGGAAAAATAAAGAGGTGAGGAAGAGTGGAGAAGGCAGAGAGGTAGAGCCCTGCGCTAAACCACAGCTTGAGCCGACCTTCTTTGGAATAACTGGGACCTAGTTTCATCCGAGTTTTGCCTTGGTAGACCCAGCTTCACAAAGTGGAAGCTAAATTGAATACCAGATGAACAGAATCAGATCAGAAGTCAAAAGACACCTACTGAGCACCAGAGAGGAATTTGAGTAGCGACACAAATGGGAAAAATGACACAGAGATCAAAACTGAGAAAGCAAAGAGAACTGAAGAACTGAGACTTGATAAGAAAGCATGACAGAAAGCAAGCCGTATATAGGGATGGACTTCATAACATTCTTTCTTGTGGGTCTCAGTGAGATTCCCAGGGCTCAGAATGAACCTGAAGGGAGAGTCCCAGACCTAACACTTTAGGGGTCTTTTATCCTCAGCCTAGGGACTACCAAGGCTTCACAGGACATACAAACCCCCTTCCAGCGGGCAGGCATGGCTCTTTTCTTGCATGTGTGGAGGGATGGAGTAGTGAGTCTCCAGCCTAGCCAGCATCTCCATCTCTCCTGACTGCGCTCCAAGCCTGAGCTCTACTGGGAAGAATGCAAGGGACTGTATAAAAGTAAATCAGACAGAAGAGAGAATAACTCTCTTAAGTTTCCTTAATAAGTCATGTGTTCTAACAGCTGAAACCACTGTTGCATTTGGAAGGGTGGGGTTTGTTTAAGGTAATAGAGAGAGGAAGTAGCTCAGGCTATTAAGGTGTTTCCTTGAGCCATGCATGCTTTTCTACAAAGTGGACCTTCCAAAAATTATGCTGGGGAAAAGAAAAGGTACTGCTCTCAGCCTATGCTGAGGTTAGATAAGTCACATTGCTAATTCATACTCTCACCTTTTAGTAAGGGGCACTCAAGACTGAGGTTTGAGAGGGAAGAAGAAAGGGAGGAAGGAAGAAGGAAGGAAGGAAGGGGAGGGAAGGGAAAAGAAAAGGAAAAGAAAGAAACGAATTATCTCAGCCTTTAGCAAGTGAGAAGTGATGGGTGTGACCAGGAGTTCTTACTGGTCAATAGGAATCCACACCTGAAGCCATAACTTTCTTCTCACTCTCCACTTTTCACTAATGATGCAATCCTTTGGTTTGACTGATCTTTCTACCTCTTGTGAGTAGCTAATGATTTGTTGGTGAATTGAAAATGTGGGTCCTATTCAGCCCTGAAAAAAACATTCCTGGAAATGCACTAAAGTAAACTACTCGTGTAAGTACAATGTTCTTATAAATCTCAGTATTTATGTCTTTAATGCTCAGCAAGTTATTTTGTACTGAAAGCAATACTTGATCTATCTCTATAAGTGCAAATGGCAAGTCAACAAAGAGAACCATACAGAGGTTTCAAGAGAAAAGTTGCAAAAAGAAATGGGAATTCTGTTGCCTCCTGCTTTTCCTAAGCAGAGAAGCAGAGGTGTGAAGACAGGGAACTTTTCCTTTGACCTCTGTCAATCTCATTTTTCTAGGTCCTTCCTCCCATGCTCCACCCTTCTGCTTTTATCATGCCTAGAGCACATTCCACTTTTGGAACATTTCAGTCTGGGTAGACCTTCAGGCAGTGCCCTACCTACATGCAAGGTTGAATTCAGCACAACCACCTGGAAACAAAATTCAAGTGATGTTCATTGCAGCATCATTTATAAGAGCCAAGATATGGAGGCAACCAAGGTACTAAGTGCCCAGGACAGAGGGATAATAGAGATATTGTGATAGACAAATGAATAGATAGACGATAGATAGATGGACAGATAGGTAATGTATAATGGAATCATATTAAGCCATAAAAATAACGAAATCTCACAATCTGTGACAACATGGATGGACTTCTTTGGTCTTATAAGTGAAATAAGTCAGAAAGACACATACCATATGATCTCACTTATATGCAGAATCAAGAATAAAGAAAGGAAAGAAAACAAACTCATCTATACAGAGAACAGATCAGTGGTTGCCAGAGGCAGAGAGTTGAAGGGTATGCAAAATAAGTGAAGGGGGTCAAACGTACAGAATGATCTAATCATGCATTCTCAGAGAAGTCTTCAAAGAGATTTGCTATAAACTTCAACTTTCTTGAACAGTCACTGCTCTGGCAGTAATTTAAGCACACACGTTTGAGCAGGTGTTTTATATTAGTCTTCTATCCATGGCACTGAACATACTTCATAATACCTGTTGATTTTATGGGATTTGATAATTCCAAGAAAGAATCATACTAACGGAGAGAAGTGCCTGCCAGCAACTAAAGGGGCACATTGAAAAGCAGTTTTATATATTTGTAAATAACCAAAGGTTTCACAATTCACCACACATCTGTTGATGTGTTTTCTAAAAGTACCACCTATTTTTTCTCCACCAAATAAAAATTCTTTGTTATGTTACTTTATTCATTTTCCTTTTTCCTCAATCTTTCTCCTATTCCAAAATGGAAATATTGTAGCTTGTATATTTCACACAGACATTTCAAATACGAATTTTATACTCGGAGGAAATCTTGTCCTTTCCCTTTGGGGAGAATATGTCAGCATCTAGTTCATGATCTTATTTGAAACATACATAAAATGTTCTATGATGTTAATCATCAGTTCCTTGGCAATCATGGGGGGGGGGGGAAAACCTCTCATGGAAACTTTATGCTCAGCATTTAGTTGTAACTAAGTTTCTATTTTCTCATATTTCATTCTTCTATACTGACCAAGGGGAGAATATCAGCTACTTTCTTAGAGAAACCTTGGAGAAATATATGAGAAACATCAGTTCTAGATCAATTGATGCCTAGACATAAGTTGAAGTCATCCAGATGCGGAGATGAGGAAAAAGCAAGAAATAGAAATGTCTTATTTCAATTTCTTTTTTCTTCTCGCTTCAGTTATAATTAACCAATCTATAGAGTTAGAAATCACCTCCAACCAATAACTTCACCCAGAATCCAACTCCCCTGGGTGACATGATACACAACAGCCAGATGGGAGAAGCAAAGGAACAGATGAAATCTACAATCTTGTGTCCTTAACAAAAAGAGAGAAGAGGAGAAAAAAAGCACCCTAGCAAATTTATAGAACACTTGGGAAAAAAAGAAAACTTAGCATTCTATTCACATGTAAAGTTATTTAACACCTAGTAATCAGCACCCTTAAGTACAGAAGTCTTTTTTCCCTTATTACTTCAGCAATCATTCTTTTGGCACAATCCTTATGAATGAATGCTTCTTCATATGATCAAAAAATGTTTTTTTTTCTTTTTTTCTGCTTAAGTTTATCCACTAATTTTAACTATGAAGTCAAAATTATAGTTTTTCTTTTTGTCCATGTATTACAGTGGTTCTCAACCAGTAGAAACTGTGAGCCCCCACAAGGCAATGTCTGGAGACATTTTTGGTTGTCACAATCCTTGAGGAAAGTGGGAATTGCTACCGATGTCTAGTGGATAAAGGCCAAAGATGCTGCTACAATGCACAGGACAGCCCCCTCCTGCCCCCACCCCTCCTCCAGAAAAGAATCATAGGGCCCATTCTTTCTGTTCATATAGCTACCTAGAGAAAGTGTGGGATATTTGTGGCATGTCCTGAGATCCAGACTAGCATAAAGACTTGCAGTGGACATGGAGATGTGATGCCCAAATTCCCTTCAAAGAAGAAACTGTTGTCCTGGCTGTTGGGAATGCTGTCAGCAAAGAACCCCTAGTTGCCAGCAGCACAGAACCTCCTCAATCCAAGCCATGTCCTTCCTGGGTGGACCACATAGAAAGACTGACTGTAGTGAAGAAGTAAAGACCCGGCCACTTCAGCAACTCGAGGGAAAAATTTGATGGACTATATAAACACCCATGGGATGTCTGGCCAGAATTTCAACTCAACTTCTCCCTCTGCCCAAGCCAACATCCTTCCCCAGGTGCTGACTCATCATTTATATCCTTCATTCCAATACCTGACTCACCATCTGCTTCCAGAGAACCCAACCTAGGATATGGCTCCTTTGAATGGGAAGCCTGTGAGAGAAAGAATTTGGTGGGACCAAATAGGTTGGCCTAACACTTCACATGGGAAATAAGCAGAAGGGGTTTGCAGAGCCCACAAAACCCCTTGGGAAGAGGGCCAAGAGCAGAACTGGGGACATCGGTACCCTCTTAAAGCACAGAGACCTGTGCTATGGTAGCAAGTTAGAAATGCTCCTGAGACATTGAAACCGGCTTTTTCAGAGTAAAAAAAAAAAAAAAAAAAAGAAAGAAAACAATGTAAATTTCAACCCCCCCCAAAAAAAAACCCTGTCTGAACACTGACAAAAGCCTTCTTCTGAAGTCAATTGTGAGATTTAAAAGTAAACCATAATATGCAGTGTTATGTCGGTGGAAAAGAACATGGGAGATGAACCCTGAGGTTCCAGGCAGCTCTTTCTTACCTCTCCCCATCTAGACTGAGTCATGTGTGACCACAGAGTCACATTTTAAGAGGGGAGTACAACCAGGGGTCTTGCTTTGATTGGCAGTAGGCTTGGGAACTCTGATGAAGACATGCCCCTCAGTGCTTTACAAGGGAGTGAAAACATGAACCACCAGGCCATGAACCATGACTACTCCGAGCAGTGAATCATCCCAACATGGCTAACCATAAAACCTTGGATTTCACCAGTGATCTTCCTCTATGAGAAATAAAAATCTAAATATGTTTATAGTCAGGAGAGGATGGGCCACAGAAACTATTGAGAAGTTATTTGAAACTGAATAAAGACTTTGCACAAGATGGCATGCAAAGAACTGTGTTTTATGGATCATTATAATTTGTATTCTCTTGGAAACTCACTTTTCCAACACTTTATTCTTCTATATCTTTTGGTTGAGAGGATAGGCATTTATTTTTTGACAGATGACTTCGGCTTTTACAATGCGAAACGCTTCTGGAACTTGTATCTTAAAAGAATCTCCATAAAAATAAGCATCAACTTTTGCAATTGTCAGTTAGAAAACAAAGTCAACGAGACATTCAATAAATGAGTAGGTAAAGATGAGAAGAAATACACATGGATGTTTTATTAAGCAGTGTTAAACCTGCTTAATAGTAGCAGAGAAAAGTAGAGATCTTCTAGCACGTGCTGTTTCTTATACCCATCTCCAAACAAATCTGGTAAATAAGCATCAACCCAGACTCCAATGTCCAACTGTCCTAAGTAGTTTATAGTCAACACAGCTATAGTCATAACCATAAACTTAGCACAGTGGGGCTCAAGGTCCAATTGGGATTATTTCTCTCTCTCTCTCTCTCTTTTTTTTTTTGTACCATGCCTGACCTTACAGAGTCACAGGTCACAACAGACTCACAAAGGCAGCCCTGTAGAGACCTGCACTTCCCCAGCCCAGAGTGACAACTGAGGGGTCCATTGTAAAGAAGAGATATCTAAAGAAAGTGGGCTGCCATCGTAGGACCTAGATCCCCCTAGAACAGGAACAAGCAGAGGAACAAAGAAGGAAACAAACCCTTTGCTGGGGACAAAAGGCAACCAGGCAGCCATCCTAGAAATTCTCTGCGTAGATAATAAAAGGAAGGTCTCACTAAAGGAATGGGGCCACTAAATAGGACAGCCTCTGAAAAGAGGAAGCCAGTCAGAAGTTTCCCACCAGTGAGTCTGAAATGCCTGGACTGGACACGTCGTAGGAAATTAGGTTTCACTATGTAGATCTAGATATCAATGATACAGATGTAGATGGTGTAGATACAATCTCTATAGATGTTTGGTACCTGAACTCTTGCTAAACTTTCTACAGTTTCTGAGCATGCTTGGTATTCCTTGGGTAAATGACAAAACAAGCGGAGACTGGCCTCTCATAATGTATTTTACATTTTTACATTTTCTATATTCTGTTCATGATGGTAAAAGTAGAAAAGGATTTAGGAGATGCCATGTTAACATTTGCATTAATTCACACTTTCTCTGGAAGTTTAATCCTATCAGTCAGGAAATGCAAAATTTAAGGTTTTTCCATTTATGTAAATTTACATGCCTTTAATTGGCTGCATTTTTTATTACCAAGGAGCAATTATTATTTTATTGCCCCGTTTTTACAAAATGGCTAGTTCAGTTTCCTTCGTAGCACCTAACTGTCATGTAGTTCATGTGTTTTGAGTTCAGACTGGATACATTACCCTGGTTCAATGCAGAATATTGTTCAGCAGTGAACATTTTGCACATCCAAAACGACATGCATGCACAATGATTTCACGACTTACGATGCTAAATGAAGTTATAGAGCAATCAGAGAAAGCAGATTGGTAAGCCAGAAACCTAAAGCTTTTACAAATGCATGAATGTAGCCTCCAATTTAACCACAACCCTGACTCCTATCTCCCACAGCCCTTCTCTCCTCTGGGGATCTCAGTGATCATTATCATCTCCGCCAGAGAACAAGCAAGTGAAAAAGAAAAGGAATGAAATTCAAATCAGCATGTTGTTTTTTCCTTGTAGACCCTTTGAAAGATTTATTGGAGAAAAAGTCAAAACTAATAGCCAAGGTGGGATTTGGAGACTATGTTAGATTTCGCTTATTCATGTTCTTCCTCCTTTGCCCACCGCCCCCCATTAGCACAGATAATGGAAAGTTTGCTTGATTTATCATAGCAAACGAAGCAATGGTGTCATTTTAAGTCAAGACCACAAAAAGAAAATAGGATTTTAAATTGCTATAGGAAAGACCATTACAGAAGTGAACTAAATTACTTCAAAGAAGGCAAAAGAACATATTACCAAAAGAAGTTATGGCATCTTCCCCTTTGAAGATTTTTAAGAATCAAGTAAACAACTCCTTCAGTGAGGACCTGGTTGGAAGTGGAGAGGTCGACCTGTGATTTTATAAGGCCTTATGCTCCATAGGTTTATATTACCTCACTTTTTAAATGTGAAAATTATGGATTACTTGAAAAAGAAGGGGGCAGGGAAATGGTATGACTTAATGTATGTTGAAAAGTCCCCAGTTTTCTCCAAACTGTGATTACAAAATTTGGTGGCATTACCTTTAAAATCCAATGAACCAAATCCAGTATGATCCTAATCACCACAGCGTGAGAGTGATAATAGCCCCCACCCTACACATACACAGATTAAGAAGAATCCCCAGGGTGTTTATTCTGGTTTGTGAATCTGACATATTCTGCACAGTTCCTCATAGTGGATGATTTCCAAAGAGTCTGGCCCACTGATCTTGACTCCCTTAACTATTTGCACCAGAATACACTGCAGAAATGGTCCTGTCCCCAGGCCATTCTCACTGTTGGCACAGCTACCAAGGAAGAATTCTGTTGATTAGCCAAGCATTTAGTGGTTTCTTGAGATAGAAAGGACACCCCCTCCCCAAAGATAAATGAAATCAAAAAAGAATGGCTTGTACCCCAAATGTTAATTGGTTTTTTAGCTCTTGGTGATTTGGCTCTTTGAATCCTTACTCACTACATTTTAGACAGAATTTTTATTCTTACTCCCATGAAGGCTATGCTTCAAATCAAATTGTATAAGGAAACTTAGCATATGCATATTGTGGTAGAAATATTTAGCCTCAGTGCTCATGTGCTTGCTTCTAGTTCCTGCATGCTCTTTGGCCATGTGGTAGAACATTACTGTCAATTCCCAGCTTGTACATTTCCTAAGGGAAATTATGGAGGTTCAACACAATATTTTCAACTAAACAAACATTCATTGAATACCTCTTGCTGGTACCTATTGCGTGTGAACATGAAAATTACCTATTGGACTTTGCTGGGGAAAATGCAATGACACTATGGGAACATACAGGAGAGACCTGACACAATCTTCAGGAGTCAAGAAGATTTTCTGAAGGAAGTGACCTCAAAATTTGAACCTGAAAGAATATCAGGAGGTTATCAGGTAGAAAAGGGAAATGAGTGCATTTCAGGAAAGGAAAATAGTTTTTGCAGAATATTGTACACACAAGAGAATATGCTGTGTTCAAGGAGCATTACCTGATTCTGTATGGCTAAGGCAGAAGTCAGGTCATAAAGAATCTTGGATTCTAGGCTAAAGACCTTGAACTTTATCTTACAGGGGCTACAGAAAATCATTAACTGGCTTTAAACGGAGTGACAATATCAAGGTTGTGCCTTCAAAAAACATTCTATAAATTGGTTATAGAAGAGTGAGAATGGAGGCCCTCAGCAGAGGTACAATATAAGGTTGAACTGTAAAAAAATAGAATAATTTCCTGAAGGGGGAAGAATATGAGCTGCGCCCTGGAACTGGGAAAAGCCTGTTCATGACTAATGAAAAACATGAATGAGGTTAAGGAGACAGGAAAATACAGGGACCAAATGTATAAGGAGAAGAAAGTATGTGCCTGTGGAGTTCCTGCTGTGGGTTAAAGATCTGGAATTGCTACAACTCTGTCATAGGTCATGGCTAAGGCTCAGATTGGATCCCTGGCCTGGGAAGCTATATGTGCTGCAGGTGCAGCCATAAAAAATAAGGGTAGGTTCCTCAGTGGAAGTGTGGGCCTTGAGAAGGAATGTGATAAACAGTGAGGCTACAAGAGTAACTAAGGATGAGTTCAGAGAAGACTCAAATTATACACTGACTAGTTTTTTTCTGATAGCAATCTAACCCCCTGAGGAATCTTGACACCATCCAGTTTTAGAAAAATAATGCAAGAAATGAAGCAAATGTTATTTTGCATGGCTATAGTGCCCTGTCAGTTTTTGGAAAGCAGAGATCATCGATTCATTCACATTTCGGTTTTCAGGAGTTATGTTGTATATACTTGGCAGGTGCTCAATACATACATATATATGTATTGGTTGGAAGATGGTTGGATGGAAGGATGAATGGATAGATGGATGAATAAATGAATCATTGCACCACAAGGATAAATGAGCTTTGGGTGAAATAATTTATCAGAACAAGTAAAAAACCTAGGAAACCTAGGAAATAGGCAATGGGATTCTTGCCATGCTTGGTAGGAGTTAACAGAGAAAATAAATCTTCATCCTCTTTAATGAGCCCTCCATCTTGATCCTCATCAACTCTTGTGTGTATCCCAAAAATCTGCCCTGTTAACTACTTACCGAGACATTGTTTCATTCAAAAACTATCCACAAACCTAGAGGTTCCCACTTGCTCTGAGCAATAGGATAAGGGTAATACCCTCCTTGGGATCGTATACAAAACCCTGAAGATGGAAGTGAAAGCACAGTTAATGTTATAGGGCAACCATGTATTTTTCCCCAGCAATCAAGACCCCCCCTCACATCTAAAATAAAACTCTTAAAACCAGTTCCTTAATGAGAAAGAATAAGTTGTTTCCTTGATTAATTTCACATTCCAAGGGAAAAGAGTATGTAGGAGGTAATAATTTATGGTAGCAATTTGAGGTGATTTTATCATAAACTTTCCATGGTTTCATATTGTAGATTTTAGAAAACATAGTACTTTGTCAAGAAGGGAGGGGGTTGGAGGAAGTTAAATAAATATTTAAGCCCAGAGAGATCATTCCAACAAATGTTCATTCTTAGATCATCTGTTCTTCATTTCATGATATACATTATAAACAACAGCCTTACTCCAACTCTCACATTGCTGCATACTTTAAAATTCAGCAAATATGTTAGCGCACATATATAATGCATTGTTGTCATTTGCATTCAGGGATGACACTACTAATGGCGTTGTTTGCCATATATATGGATAAGGTTAAAAAACTCAGAGGAAGACTCACAGTCTTGCCACATGGGTGGATGCATGGGAGCACTGTCCTATTTTTGTAGCTCTAGAGACCATTTTAGAACAAATCACTTCTCATGACTCTCTTTGCTCAATGGGTTACTGATGTCTTTGCTCTAAAAGAGCTCCATGGATTCACTCACTGCCAAGTGGGTCTTTTGGCTGCTGCTCTACCCAGCATATCTTAACTATACAGCAAGGCTTTAAATTGTATTTTAGGATGTTAAGCTAACATTTCTTCTTCTGGAACCTGTAGTCATCTCTTGCTTCAGTTTTCCAAAGGGCTGCTAAAGCTTTTTCTATCTTTTGGTAAGGAAACAATATAGCATCAGGCAGGGCTAGCAAATATTGGCTCGTGATTAAGGGTTTCAGGTTTTGTTTTGTATTTTAAGACTTTAGACAGTTTTTAGAGCAGCTTTAGGTTCACAGCAAAATTGGGTGGCAAGTACAGCTATTTCTCATATACTCCCTGCCCGCCCCCATGCATCACCTCTCCTTTATCACCATATTATAGGGCAACAGTGTATTTTTCCCCATAAATCAAGACCCCCCCGCACACACCTAAAGTAAAACTCTTAGAACAAGATCCTTAATTAGAATAAGTTGCTTCTTAATGTAAAGAGTGGTACATTGGTGACAATTAATGAAGATACATTGACTCATCACACTGACTCAGGGTCCATAGGTTACTTTAGGGTTTGCTCTTGGTCTTGTATGGATTCGTTCACATGTGTAATGAAATATATCTACCATTTTAGCACTATACTATGGACTTGTTCTACAGTTTACCACAAATCAAACAGGCAAGCCAAAAACATACACACACACCCAATATTCATTTTCAAAAAGATAAATTTTATTCAGTTTAAAAGACTAGAGTCATGTCCTTTCTACTTATTTTTTGCATAGAATAAACTTTCTCCTATGAAGTGATAAAGGCAAAATGAAAATAATTGTACTTACTTTGTGGGATTATATGAAGATTAAACAGGATAATCCATGGTAGAGCTGGCACAGAGTCTGGCTAATAGCAAATGATTAATAAATATTAAGTACTATCATTATTATTATTATTCATTACTTTTTATTGGGTTTGCTTCTTCTTCTTCTTTTTTTTTTTTTTGGCTGTTGCTATTTTCTAAGATAATACTTTTTAATCACCTTACTTGGAATGAGAAAAAGTTTGCAACATTATGTCAACTCTTCCTTTTTTTTGTTTAAAATTTAAAATAGGGAGTTCCTTTGTGGTACAGTGGATTAAGGATCTGGTGTTGTCACTGCAGCAGGTTGGATTGCTGCTGTGGCGCAGGTCTGATCTCCGGCCCAGGAACTTCCACATGCCTTTGGCATAGCCAAAAAAAAAAAAAATTAAATTAAATTAAATTAAATTAAATTAAATTAAACCAAACTTTTGGAAATGACTGATGGAAGGAAAGTAGACTTTAAGCATAGTACTCAAGAAGCCTGTGACCAACCGTTGGCCCTCCT
Organism: Phacochoerus africanus; assembly: GCF_016906955.1. Taxonomy (NCBI): domain Eukaryota; kingdom Metazoa; phylum Chordata; class Mammalia; order Artiodactyla; family Suidae; genus Phacochoerus; species Phacochoerus africanus. Next base: position 80,112,891 of record NC_062553.1, read on the forward strand.
GTGGCACTGACCATGTGACTGTAATTATTTAAGCTCCACATGGCTAAGTATTCTTGCTGAACTAAGTTCACACCAGAGTATCTTGGAGTATCAACATATAATTATAATACCTCATGGGGTTTTTATAAAAATTAAATGCATTTAAAAGTAAAGCATGTTGGAATTCCCATCATGGCACAGCAGAAACGAATCCTACTAGGAACCATGAGGTTGCGAGTTTGATCCCTGGCCTCTCTCAATGGGTTAAAGATCCAGTGTTGCCATGAGCTGTGGTGTAGGTCACAGACATAGCTTGGATCCTGTGTTGCTATGGCTGTGGTGTAGGCCAGCAGCTGTAGCTCTGATTCATCCCCTAGCCTGGGAACCTCCACATGCCACATGTGTGGCCCTAAAAAGCAAAAAATAAAAAATAAAAATAAAATAAAATAATAAAACATGTAGAACAATAATGTATGTATACATGGTATAAATATTAGCTCCGACTATTGTTTTGTAACAGGTCCTGCATGTAAGTAGTCAGTATCCCATCTGTGATGAGAGAATCAATGTGTTTAAGTGTTATCTCTTAGTGATAACATTCTATTTGAAATTTTTCGGTTACGGCCCAGGATATCAGATATATAGCCATGGTAGATACAAGGATGAAAACCATTAAAATAGGAAAAATAAACACTTTAAAGGCATAGATCACTTTGTGAAATGATAAACTGCTTACTTTATACAATTTCCCCATAGGCTCACATGGTCAATTGTAATAGACCTTTTTAGAAATCACTTATGTGTTTTTGCTGGTTACACATTGGAATGGACTATTATAGCAAGTTGTAAAAACCCCTTCATTGAAGAAATGTATATATATGTAAATATTATAAAATTATATACATGCATGATTCAGTTGAGATTCCTCCCAAATTTATAATTTTCTTATGTAATAAAGAAAAAACCATGTTCATTCCTGCTAACAGGAATGAGCTTAATTATCTACAATACTAAATAAGACAATTGCTTCCTGCTTGAGATAAATTGCTTCATTCATTATTTTTTGACTGCCTGCTACATGCTAGCTCCCCTATTAGGTGGCAGTTTCCATCTTCACAGCTCTCAAGTTCAAAAAGGAGACAAACAAGTAAACCAAATTTTATAAAACAGGATGTTTAATGAAGGTGACAGGGACATTGCTGGGTGCTATGTAAGCGTGGAAGCTAAAGCTCAGAAGTATTTAGGCAGCCTCCTTGGAGGAGTAGCATTTAAACTGAGTAGCACAGGATTGTTGAGCATTAGACAGGCAAAGCTCAAATGCATTGCAAAGCAATTGTCTTCAAATACTGCTACTCAACTATCACATACTCTGCTTCCCTAGCAGATTTCCCTTCTCCCCTTAACTGTTCAGTGTCCTCATTGTGTCCCTAATACCAAGTGTACAGGCAGGACTCCATCTGCACAAATCCAGTCCCTTTATTCCTCACAAAATTCCCATACCCCCCAACATAGCAAATATCTAAAATACGTTTTAAACATCACTTTATAAAGAGCAATGTAAAAGCCCATGGGAAAATGGAGTTCAAAAGCATCAACACAAATGGAATGACAAGATTATTTTTTTATTGAATGAAAAGTAATCTTTATCTGTAGAGCAATGAACTATGCTTTTCACATCTATTGAATTAAAAAAATTTAAAAATCAAAATTTGAAAAATCAGGGACACAAATTTCTGATATTAGTATCCATTGTTTCCTTTTTGGGGATAAAATTTTGTAGTATGTTCCAAGAATCATAAAAATGTTCACAACCTTTAACTCAATAACCACATTCCCAGAAATTTAAACTAATGAAATGATTTTTTGTTTTTTTTAAAAAAGGAAAAATGTTATATGGACAGAAATGGTTATGGCAAGAATGTTAATATAATCCTGATTTTTAAAATATAAATGACTCAGCATCCAGAAAATGAGTAAATTATGATATATTATCTACAAGAAAATATGAAGCAATTTAATAAATGTGAGAACATAAAGACTATGGAGATACAAAAAAATGTATTTACAAATAAAAGAAAAATTCACAATTATATAACTTAACAAGGACAACAATAGGTTTATTAAACAAGTAAATTTATCAGGTGAAATAATTATGGGTTTAATTTATGGTAATTTTTATAAATAAATGCCAGTTTTAAATATGTTTTACATATACATATGTATACATAATTTGACATAAGTGCACAAGTATTGTCTGTCCACATACAATGGGAATTTTTTGCAGACTCTTACATTTTTGTTTTACTTCCCTTTCTAGTCAACATCTCCAAATCCCCATCACCCATCTCATCATCTTATCTACTTTTTTTTTAAATTTATTTAAGTATAGGTGATTTACAATGTTGTGTTAATTTCTGCTGTGCAGCAAAGTCATTCAGCCACAGGTGCACAAATGTCCATTCCCATATAGGTTATCACAGATTTCTCTGTGCTATATAGCAGGTCATTGTACCATGTTTAAAAATCTAGTATACTGTTCCTTTTTTCCGTATTCTTGTAAGATATGGACAAATGCAATTACACATAGATACACAACTTCATACAAATACATATGTATATGAATTTTTCTTGTTTTCTACAATCTGTAATAAAAATATATCCATGTCTCTGTATCTTCCATTTCACTTATATCCCTCGAAGTCAACTTTTCTAGCTCTAATTAACCCCATTTAAACATTATTTACTATGGTATCAAAAATTTTGAAATAGAAGACTGCATTTTTAAAACCCTCTACAGTGTTGTAACATTTACAAATATCAATTAAGTACCAGAGTTTTTACTCCTGTGAAAGAGATTCTCAGATATGAAATCTTTGGTCAAAAGGCTATGTGTTTTTAGTTTTAACAGGCCTTGCCAGATTGCATTCCAAGCTACTGTAATAATTCACATTTCTACTAGCAATGTGCTACCTGCTTTTTAATTTTTTTGGCAGTCTCGTTATGTCCGAAGTGAGGTTTCATTGTTACTTTAGCATGCATTTCCTTGTTTGCAAATGTAAGCATATTTTCCTTTGTTGGCATTTGGATTAGTTTTTTCTGAGAATTTCCTGTTTATGTTTTTAAAGTTTAGATTGAGATATAAGATACATATAATAAAGTACACAGATCTTGTGTATACAGCTGGATAAATTTTGCATAAAGCATATACTTCCCAGATTAAGATGCAAAATATTAACAACATCCCAGGATTCCTTGTGCCCCTTCTCAAACAAGCACACTGCTACCTCATTCCATCCCCTAACTCATTGCTCTGACTTCTATCACCTCAGATAAATTGTGATTGTTCTTGAATTCCATGTAAATAGTTTATATACAGCAAGCTCATTATTTTCTACTTTTTTTTTCATCAGTGTTAGGTGTATGAGATGCAATTATATAGTAGGGGGTGTAAGTAGTTTCATCTTTACATTGCTTTTTATATATAAATGTCCTATAATTTATTTAAAAATGTAGGTCTTTTCACTTTGAGGCTATTATTCATAAAGTTATTAAAAGAAACATTATTCTATGTGTCTTTTGGTAGATATACATAATCATTTCTCCTAGTTATAGACTATGATGAGAACTGCTGGGCCGTGGGGCATAAGGTTTATACGACAAAATTGTTCTTCAAAGAGGTTGTCCTAAGTTGCACTCACACAAAGAAAACATGTGAGTTCCATTAGTCCCACGTTCAAGTCCAAATGTAGTACTGATTGGCAGTCTTTTTAATTTGACCATTCTGGTGTGTGTGTGAAATGGGACCTCATTTAGTTTTAGTTTGCATTTCCTTGATGAATAATGATGTTGAGTCTTATTTCATACACTTATTGGTTTTTATGAAGCCAATTTTATGAAATGCCTATTCAAATCTCTTGTCCATTTTGTAAAGAGATTATTTGTCTTTTAATTAATGATTTGCAAGGTTGTTTGTATATTCTGGATTCAAGCCTTTGTTGGATGTATGTATTATAAATATCTTCTTCCAGAGAGTGGCTTCCTTTTTCACTCCTTAAGTTGTACATTTTGTAAAATAGAAGTTCTTCATTTTAATTAAGTTCATTTTATCAATCTTTTATTTTATACTGAGTGCTTTTTTATATCTTATTCAACGCAACTACATGCCCCACAATAATGAAGATATTCTCCTACTTTGCTCTAGAAGCTTTGTTATCTTACCTTTTATATTTAGATCTTTCATCAACCTTGAATAGAATTTTTTGCTGGGAGTCAAATCCATGTAGATATACAGTTAATTGACCATCATTTATTAAAAAGTTGCCCTGAAATGTAGTGGCACCCTCAGAGGAAATCAGAAGATCATTTAGAGTAGAATTTTTTTTGCATTCTCTATTTTTTTTTTCAGTTGGACAAATTTCTATCCTAGATGAAATACTACAGTCTTAATTACTGCAGCTTTTTAGTAAGTTTTGCTATCTAGTAGTATGTAAGTTCTTAAACTTTGTTTTATTTCTTAAAAATTGCCGTGGTTGGTCGGGGACAAATTACTTTGTAAAAATTGAATTAACTATTAAATTGAGTAGTTGAGTTTCAATACTATATTCGTTTCACATGTATAACAAAGTGATTCAAAATATTAAAGATTATACTCCATATGACATTATAATAAAGCAATGGCTATATGCCCTGTGTCATATAATATATACTTATACCTTATTAAATTTATTGATAGCAGTTTGTATCCCAGAATCACATACCCCTATCTTGCCCCTCCCAACTTCCCTCTCCCAATTGGTAACCACTACTGTGTTCACTACATCAATGAGTCTGTTTCGTTCTATTCATTTGTTTCTTTTACTTTTTTAGATTCCTCATACCAATGATAACATAATTATTTTCTTTCTCTTCTAACATTGTATATATTCTATAGTATATATTACTCTAATATGTTTATTTTTATTTTTAATTTAACTATTTAAATGGAATAAATAAGTATAATACTCTCTAGGTCCATCAACATTGTTGCAAATGGCAAATTTCATTTAAGTTTTATAGCTGAGTAATGTTCCATGATATAGGTAGATAGATAGAGACATAGACATATTTTGCATACTCTTTATCCATTCATCATTTGAGGAACACTTATGTTTCTTCCATATCTTGGCTATTGTAAATAATCTCACTATAAGGATTGGGATGCATGCATCTTTTTGAATTAGTGTTTTCATTTTTGTCAATGTATACCCAAGAGTGAAATTACTGAATCATATAGTAGTTCTATTTTTAGTTTTTTTGAGGCATTTCCATGCTGTTTTCCACAGTGGGTGTACTATTTTCCCTTGACACCAGCAGTGTATGAGGTTTCCCTTTTTTCCACACACTGGACAACATTTGTTATTTGTAGATGTTTACTTATTTATTTGGACCACAGTTGCAGCAAACGGAAGTTCCAGGCTAGGGGTCAAATCAAGCTACAGCTGCTGGCTTACACCACAGCCACAGCAACAATGCCAGATCCTTAACCCACTGAGCAGGGCCAAGGATTGAACCCACATCTTCATATTACTAGTTGGGGGTCAGTTCCACTGAGCCACAGTGGGAACTCCCTGTTTGTAGACTTTTGTGATAGCTATTCTGACAGATGTGAGGTGATATTTCATTGTGGCTTGATTTGCATTTCTCTAATGATTAGCGATGTTGAACAACTTTTCATTTGCCTGTAAAATGTCTGTATGCCTTCTTCGGAAAAATATCCATTCAAGTCTTCTGCCCATCTTTCAATCAGGTTTTTTTATTTATATTGAGTTATATGAGCTATTTTTATATTTTGGATATTAACCCTTTCTCATTCATATCATTTGCAAATATTACCTCCTGTTCAATAGGTTGGTTTTTTTGTTGTTGTTTGTTTCGTTTTGTTGATGTTTCCTTTGCTGTGCAAAACCTTTAAGTTTAATTAGGTCCTGTTTATTTTTAAAATTTCTTTGGTCTCACAAGACAAAGTTACGATTTATAACAAAGAATGTTCTGCCTCTCTTCTCCTATCGGAGTTTTATGATTTTAAATTCTTCCATTTAGGTGTTTAATCTATTTTAAATTTTATTTTTTAGATGGTGTGAGTAAGCTTTCTAATCTCAGTGTTTTACATGTAGTTGTAATGTTTTCCCAGCACAACTATTGAACCAACCTTTTCTCCATTGTGTATTCTTGCCTTGATTGTCATAGATTTGTTAGCCATAGCTATGTGGTTTTTTTCCTGGGCTTTGTATTTTTTTCCATTGACCTATAAATCTGGGTTTTTTTGCCAGTACCATACTGTTTTGATGACTATAACTTTGTATTATAATCTGAAGTCAGGGAACATGATATATTCATCTTCATTCTTTTTTCTCAAGATTCCTTTGGCACATTGTGGTAGTTTGTAGTTCCATACAAATTTTAGGATTATTTATCCAAGTTCTGTAAAAAACATCATGGGTATTTGTATTGGGAAGCTATTTAAAATGGGATTGCTTTCTTGCTTTTTCTTTCTTGTAGTTTGTTATTAGTGTATAGAAAAACAAATTTATGTGTGTTAATCTTGTATCCTGCAACATGCTAAATTCATTTATTCTAATAGTGTTTTTGTGGGGACTTTAGGGTGTTCTATGTATAGTACCATCTGATCTGAAAGTAGTGATAATTTAACTTCTTCCTTTCCAATCTGGATCCATTTTATTGTTTTTCTAGTCTGATTGCTATGGTTAGTGCTTCTTTTTTTCACATAGGGACTTCTAACATTGTATATATTCTGTAGTATATATTGTTCTAATATAGTTATTTTTATTTATTTTTAATTTAACTGTTTAAATGGAAGTGGCAAGAGTGGGCATCCTTGTCTTATTTCTGATTTTAGAGGAATGGCTTTCAGTTTTTCACCATTAAATATGATGTTAGCTGTGTCTTTGTCATAGATGGCCTCTATTACTTTGAGATATGTTCCCTTTATATCCACTTTGATGAGAGAGTTTATCATGAATGGGTGTTAAATTTTGTCAGTTGCTTTTCTGTATCTATTGAGGTGGTCATGTAATTTTTTGTACTTTCTTTTGTTACTGTGGTATATCACATTGGTTTATTTGTAATGTTGAACCATCATCCATGTATCCATGGAATTGATCCCACTTGATCATGGTGTATTATCCTTTTTATATATTGTTGAATTTGTTTTAATATTTTTTGAGGATTTTTGCATCTATATTCATCAGAGATTTTGGCCTGCAATATTTATTTATTTATTTATTTATTTATTTATTTATTTATTTATTTAGTAGAGTCTTTGTTTGGTTTTAGTATCAGGGTAATGGTGGCCCTATAGAATAAATTTGGGAGTCTTCCATCCTCTTCAATTTTTTGAAATAGTTTGAGGATAGATTTTTTTTCTTTATGTGTTTGGTAGAATTCCACTGTGAAGCTGTCTGGTCTTGGACTATTGTTCACTGGGAGTTTTTTCTACAAATTCAATTTTACTAGTAGTGATTGGTCTGTACAGACTTTCTATTTCTTCCTGATTCAGTCTTGGAAGGTTGTATGTTTCTAGAAATGTGTCCATTTATTCTAGGTTGCCTAATTTGTTGGCATATAATACTTTATAGTGTTCTTTTATGATGTTTTTATATTTCTTTGATACTGGTTTTTATTTCTCCTGTTTCATTTCTTATTTATTTGAGTCATCTCCAGTTCTTCCTAATGAGCCTAGCTAAAGGTTTATCAATTTTATTTATCTTTTTTTAAAAAAAAAAAACCTCTTGATTTTGTTGATCTTTTCTATTATTTTTATCGCTTTTGTTTATTTCCTCTATTTATTATTTTTTCCTTCTCCTGATTTTGGGCTTTGCTCTCTCTTTTTCTAATACTTTAGATTGTATGTTAGGTTGTTTATTTGAGACTTTTCTTGTTACTTTATATCAACCTGTATTGCTATAAACTTCTTTCTTAGAACTACTTTTGTTGCATCCCATAGATTTAGTATGGTTGTTTCCATTTTCATTTGTGTTGAGGTATTTCATGATTTTCTTTTTGATTTCATTGTTGACTCATTGGGGTATTTTAGTAGCATGTTATTTAGTTTTCCATGTGTTTGTACTTTTCCCACTTTAATTGATTTCTAGTTCATATTGTTGTGGTTGGAAAAAATTCTTGATATCATTCCTTCCCTCTTAAATTTGTCAAGAAATGTTTTGTGACTTGGCATGTGATCTATCCTGAAGAATATTCCATGTGCACTTGAAAAGAATCTGCTGTTTTGGATGGAATGTCCTGGAGATATCTATTAATTTCAGGTAGTCTATTCTATCATTTAAGACCACTGTTTTCTTACTGATTTTCTGTCCAGATGACCATCCATTGATGAAAGTGAAGTGTTAAATTCTCTTACAAATATTTTATTATTGTCAATTTCTCCCTTTATGTCTATAAATATTTGATTTATGTATTTGTGTGTTCCTGTATTGGCTGCATATATGTTAAAAATTGTAGTATCCTATTCTGGTAGTAATCCCTTTGTCATTATATAATACACTCCTTTGGTTTTTGTTATAGATTTATTTTAAAGTCTACTTTGTCTGATAGGAGTATTGTTACACTTGCTTTCCTTTTGTTTCTGTTTGGATGAAATAACTTTTTACATCTCCTCACTTTCAGTTTGTTTGTGTCTTTCACTCTGAAGTGAATTTCGTGTAAGCAGCATACAGATAGATCTTATTTTTAGTTCAATTAGCCACATATGTCTTTTGACTAGGGTATTCAGTCCATTGACATTAAGGGAAATTATTCATCAGTATGTACTTAATGTGATTTTATTACTTATTTTCCAGTTGTTTTTGTAGTTCTTCTCTGTTCTTTTCTTCTTTTTGTTTCTTCCTTTATGGGCTTGATAATTTTCTTTAGTTATGTGATTTTGTTCCTTTATTTCTAATTTTTGTGTATCTATTGTAGGTTTTAAATTTGTTATTATCATGAAGTTCATATATGTTGACTTATAACTATATCTACTTGTTTTAAACTGTAGTCATTTAAGTTCACCCACATCTGAAAATATCTATTTTTTTATTCCCCACTGCCACATTTGGGTTTTTGATGTCATAATTTATATCTTCATGTTTATCTTATTACTATTTATTGTAGTTATATTTACTTTTACAATTTTTTGTCTTTTAATTTTTTTCTTTTTCTTTCTTTTCCACTCCTGCAGCACATGGAAATTCCCAGCTGGGGTAAAACGAGAGCTGTAGCTGCAGGCCTATGCCATAGCCACAGCAATACCAAATTCAAGCCACAGCTGAAATACTGAATACTTAACCCACTGAGTGGGGCCAGGAATTGAACCCATATCCTCACAGAGACAATGCCAGCTACTTAATCCAATGAACCACAGTGGGAACTCCTCTATTAATTTTTACATTTAGGTAGTTTATTCTCAACCTTACTCCATATTTGCCTTTACATATAGGGTTCTTCCTTTCCTGTATGCTTGCTTCTTAGTATAGTCTTTTTTCTTCCACTCAGAAAATACTCCTTAACATTTCTTTTATGGTAAGTTTACTATTGATTAACTTTTTTAGTTCTTGCTTATTTGAGAAGTTCTTTATCTCTCCTTCAATTCTAAATGATAATCTTGCTGGGTAGAGTATCCTAGTTTGTAGGTTTTTCCTTTTCAACTCTTTAAAAATATCATGATACTCCTTTCTGGCTTGAAAATTTTCAGCAGAAAAAAAAATCAGCTGATAACCTTATTGGGGTTACCTTATAAATGACTCTTTGTTTTCCTCCTCCATCTTTATAATCCCCTTCTATATGTATTGAGGTGTCATTTTTTTTCTTCTTCTTCTGTTAATATGATTAATTAAATTGACTTTTTTATTCATTAATTTTTTAGTGGTCAACTGGCATTGCATTCTTTGGATAAAATTTAGTCATGATTTATTATCCTTTTCACCTGTACTAGATTCAATTTTCTAATCTTATGTTTAAGAACTTACATTTATTTTCAGAAGAGATATAAGCCTCCAATTTTACCTTCTTTTTATGTTGTTCTCATAGAACAAAAGTGTTCTCTCTTTCTAGAATCTCTGAAAACATTTATGTTAGATTGATATGTTTTTTTCTTCAAATGTTTGGGAGAATTAAGCAGTGAGGCCATCTCTTCCTAGAGTTTTATCTGTGGGGAGGATCCAATTTTCTTTTAGCAAATAAAAACTATTGATATGGTTCAATTACTTCTTATGTAAGTTTTGATAGGTTATGTTTTTCAAGATATTTTCCATTTCATTTTGCTTTAAATTTATTGCTAGCATTGTACAAAATGTGCATTATTATATTTTTTATTTATATATTTATTTCATATGTTATAAATGCATTATGATAAAAACTTTTTATTTGTAGTAATAATTGTTGTTTTCTTTCTCTTCATTTTTTTGATCAATCTTGCTAGGTGTTAATAAAATTTCATTGAAATACTCAAAGATCCAATTTGCTTTCACCAGGATTCTCCAGAAATGTAGAACCAATAAGGGATATATATTTAAAGAGATTTATTATAAGAAACGGGCTTATATGATTATAGGGCTGAGACATCTCAAGAAGAAACACTCCTAGTATCAAAATTTATTCCAGAAAAACAGAACCAATAGGAACTGGCTGACATGAATAGGGAGGTGGAGCAGTCCTAAGACTGAGAAGCAGGAGAACTGATGATTTAAGTTCCAGTCTGAGTCCAAGTGTGAAGACAGGATGTCCCAGTTTGAAGAATGTCATACAGAGAGAAAGAGAATACTCTGCTACTCAGCCTTTTTGTTCTGTTAGGTCTTCACAAAAAATAAAGGCCCACACACTTTGGAAAAGCAGCATCCTAGGTGGGATGGTGAAAGATTTCATTGTACTAGTCAGAACAGCATGCAGTTTAATATTTACGAATTGCTTATTTATGTAAATTTCCATTTAATATTGTTAGGCCATGGTTGACTGCAGGTAACTGAGACATCAGAAAGCAAAATTGCAAATAAATGGCAACTATGATATATTCTTGGCTCCTTTGTTATAATTAATTGAGCTCTCTATTCTATTTCATTGATCTATGTCCATTTTTATGCCAGTATCATACTGTTTTGATAACTATAGATTTGTAGTATAGTTTGAAATATAGTTGGGCTCCAGCTTTCATTTTTCTCAAGATTGTTTGGGCAATTATTGGTCTTTGTGGTTCCATATGAATTTTCGGATTGTTTGTTTAGATGCCATTGAAATTTTTATAGGGATTGCATTGAATCTGTAGATTGCTTTGGGTAGACCATTTAATTCTTTTTATAATCTCTAATTCTCTTAAAATGTCTACCTTCTTATCTTTTCTCTATATTTTTTAACATACTCAAAATATCTGCTAACGTCAGCATCTAAGCATCTGTAGATTGGCCTCAATTTACTGTTTCCTCTTAACTGTAAGTATTATCCCTACTCCTTTGCATGTCTACATTATTTAGGGCTATTACTACTTTACTGGTTACTTTTTAACCTTTATTTGAGGTTTAGTTATATATAAGTTTAAGAAAAAGATTCATTCACATTTTTCCCCAGATTATAGCCATTGTCCCTCATTAAATAATCCATTTATTTCTCACCGATGTAAGCTATTACTTTTGTTACATAGTAAATCTTCATATATAACATAACATCTGGATTCTGTTTTCTATTCTCTGAGTTGTATATCTATTCATATACCAATACAGTGTTGCTTTGATTAAAGTGCCTTTATAGCATGTTCTTTTGTCTAATAAACAAATCCACTACCACTACTTATTGTATTTTTTTTTCTTTTTGTCTTTTTAGGGCCACACCCACAGCATATGGAGGCTCCAGGGCTAGGGGTCGTATCAGAGCTACAGCTGCCAGCCTATGTCAGAGCCATAGCAACGCCAGATCCAAGCCTTGTCTGCGACCTACACCACAGCTCACGGCAACGCAGGATCCTTAACCCACTGAGCAAGGCCAGGGATTGAACCCACAACCTCATGGTTCCTAGGTGGATTCGTTTCCACTGCACCATGACGGGACCTCCTACTTACCGTATTTTTGTTGACAATTCCTAGATATTTATTTTTCTACAAACATTTTAAGGTCTTCTTATCTAATGGCTAATATTTCTTAGTCACTTGTTTTATAGTATATTTCTTTAAAAAAATAATAAATAAATTCAGTTTTATCATACCTAGTGTAATATTATTACACATCATTCATTTTAATATTTATTTTACATTTTTATTTTTTATTTTTTGTTTACCTACTACTTGTTATTTACATTTTAACTTTAACTTCAAAATTCTGCCAGATCATTCTATTTTATTAATGATGAACTTTCCTTTCCTTGTGTTCATTATCACATCTATATTTCTCTACTACTATTTGAAAATAAGATAACCACAATTTCTTATCAATTTTAGTTTTCCCCGTACTTCTCCCACTGTTAAGCAAAGACTCCTTTCTCAATTTTTAGTTTTGCTGAGATAATTGAGTATTTTCAGTTATAAATTATTATTTAGATTTACTTTACAGAATTCCAGTTAGTGAATCCACTTAGATATCCATAATGTATATAGTAAGGTTTTATGCCCACCACTATTTAATTTCCTCATCATCTTCTCCCCATTTCAATGTCGCTCTTCAATTTTTTTGCTTTTTTTCAGAATCCTTAGACTAGATTAGATATGTAGATAGAGAGATAGATAGATAATGTAAAGTTTTAGGATTTATTGGATATCTTCAAATATTTTTCTTGCTCTCTAGCAGTGAATGATATTTAAGTTGGACAGAGGACTCTAGAGTAACAAATCTTTCCGTTCTTCAGTCTAGATTTTATTCTACCAGCTTCTGCCTTCTAGTGTTTCAGATAGATGACTGACGATATTCTGATTCATTTTCTTTTCTTTTTTTTTTTTTTTGGTCCGCACCCAGATCATACAGTAATTCCCAGGTCAGGGCTTGAACCTGAGCAACAACAGTGACAATGCTGAATCCTTAACCACCAGGCCACCAGAGAACTCCTGATTCATTTTCTCTTGTAGAAAATGTATTATTTTGTCTGAAAATTTGTAACATATTATCTTTATGCTTAGATTTCAATAATTTTATAGGAAATGCCTGTATGTGTGTCTCTTCTCCTCAATATGGTGTTCAAAGCTTCACATTTGTGGAAAATTCTTGTATTATTTTTTCAATTATTACTTCCAGCTTTTGCATATCCTTCTAAATGCCTATTTTTTATGGTGGTGGTCTGAATCCATTATACAAGACTTCTAACCTTTACCTTTGACTTCCATCTCTTCATATTTTACTGTATGTTTCAAAATATATCTTCCAACTGGTCTTCAAAGCCACTAATTTGCATCTAAACCGTGACCATCCTCTCTTTCATGTTATCTACTCATTTATAATGTCCTTTATCTCGCTGGGGTAATTATATACTGTTTTGTTGAAAGTGTTTTCATGAATGAGAATTAAACTTAGGCAACTTTTTTCCTCTATTAATATGATCATATGGCTTATTGTTTTAAACCTATTAATATTGGAAAATGCATTAGTTGATTTTTAAATGTTAAAGCAACTTTGCATTCCTGGAAATAAATGCATTTGATAATGATATGCTATCCTTTTTCTATATTTATAGATTTCCTAACATATTTTCAAGGATTTTTACACCTATGTTCATGAGGAATCTTGGTCTGTAGTTTTTTCCCCCTGTAAAGTCCGATCAACTTTTAGTATCAGGATAATGCTGAGCTCATAAAATAAGTTGGGAAGTGTTCTGTCTCTGTTTTCCAAAAGACGGTATAGCATTGGTATTACTTCTTCCTTAAGGAATTGATCAAATTAAGCAGTGTAACCACCTATATTTTAATTTGGATGAATGCAGGGGATGGGCAGAATTCAGTTATAGAGAGAATCAGTTTCCTTACAAAGCATAGGGAATTCAGGTTATCTATTTTGCTTAGACTAAAGTTCACAATCATAATCTCTTTTTTATTATAGTTGGTTTACAATGTTTCTTTAATTTCTGTTGTACAGCAAAGAGATCCAGTCATACACAGTTCCCTGTGCTCTACTGTAGGAGCCCACTGCCCATCCATTCCAAATGTAACAGTTTGCATCCACCAACCTCAAACTACCTGTCCATACCACCCTCTCCTCCCTCCCCCCTGGCAACCACAAATCTGCTCTCCATGGCCATAATCTGTCTCTGTTTTATAGATAAGATCATTTGCTGTATTTTAGATTCCACATATAAGTGATATCATATGGTATTTGTCTTTCTCTTTCCGACTTACTTTACTTAGTATGATAATCTCTAGCTGAATCCATGTTCCTGCAGATAGCATTATTTTGTCCTTCTTATGGCTTAGTAGTATCCCATTTTATATATGTACCACATCTTCGAATCCATTCATCTGTAGATGAACATTTAGGTTGTTTCCATGTCTTGGCTATTGTGAATAGTGCTACAATGAACATAGAGGTGAATGTATCTTTTCAAATTACAGTTTTGTCCAGATATATGCCCAGGAGTGGGATTGTTGGATCTATATTTAGTTTTCTAAGGTACCTCCATACTGTCTTCCACAGTGGTTGTACCAATTTACATTCCCACGAAGAGTGCAGGAGGCTTGCCTTTTCTCCATACCCTCTCCAGCATTTGTTATTTGTTGACTTGTTAATGATGGCCATTCTGAGCACTATGAGGTGGTACCTCATTGTAGTTTTGATTTGCACTTCTCTAATAATTAGTGATATTGAGCAGTATTTCTTGGGCCTGTTGGCAATACATATGTCTGCTTTGGAGAAATGTATATTTATTACCCTTGTTAATATCTTTTTAGTATCTGTAGAATCTGCAGTAGTTTCCTCTCTTTCATTCCAGATGTTGGTAATTTGTGTCTTCTCTCTTTTTGACTTGGTTTGTCTGTTTAGAACTTAACAATTTGCTTTTCAAAGACCTAGCTGTTGGTTTCACTTGTTTACTTTGTTCATTTTCTATTTAACTAATTTCTGTTTTGTTCATTTTTAAATCTATTTTTTCTTTCTCCTCTGGTTTGAATTGTTTGTATTGCATATCTTTTCTTCTACAGAATTTTCACTGCTTTTAATCCCATGCAGTGATTTTTTCCATTTCAGATGTTGTATTTTTCACTTTTAGAATTACCATTTGTCATTTTTGTATCTTCTATTTATCTCTACATTATATGCATATTTCCCTTCCAATTTTAAAGCTGTTTTAAAGTCTGTGACTGATATTTCCATCATCACTGTCATTTTCAAAGCCATTTCTATTGATTGACTTTTGTCCTTATTTTTGCCTCATCACATCTGGTAATTTTGTTGGATAATGAATATTGAGAAATTGATACTATTAAACACTAGATTGTGTTTTCCTTCCTTTAAAGAGTGCAGGATTTTGTTATGGATTTGAAGTTATATTACTAATTTATTGGCATCCTTGGTCTTCCAAAGGATTATTTTTAAACATTCTTAGGATAGAAGTAGAGTAGTCTTTATCCTGGAGATACTCTTGTTCTAATACTAAGCCATGACTCTTCTGTGATTTCACTGAATGCTCTGAGAACTCAACAAGGACGCGCTGGCCTGGCTAGTCAGAACTCAAATATCTTCCGAATCCATTTGAATTCTCAGGGTTTTTCATGGAGTTTCACCCTACTGATGTAACAGAGACAAGGGGACTCTTATGCAAATTTCTGGAGCTCCTCTCTGCACAGTGCTCTCTTCTTTGGTACTTAGCCCCAGATTTTTAGCTGCCTTGACCTCCCTAAGTTCTGATCTCTGTCTCCTCAACTCAGTGAAATTACTGTGTTCTGTTTGGAAGGTCCTGAATACACTGTGGCCTGAAAAATGCCTGCAGGCAGCAAATCAATGTGATCATAGAACTCACTAATTTTGTTTGCTTTCTGCCTGGGATTGCTACTTGCCACAGCCTGTTGCCTACAGTCAGAAAACTATTGTTCATCTATTTTATTCCATTTTCTGGTTGTTTACTATGGGAGAGTATGTTAGTCCTAGTTACTACATTGTCATTATAAGACATCCTATCCTCTGATTTATCTAATTTGAAATTCATATTTTTGGCTTAGATACTGCATTTAGATCTTTTTTTGCGTATGTCCCCAATTTTAATTCCTTCAAGCATGATTTTTTTTCATGTTGTAATCTGCCTATTCCATTCATCCTACCTGGTTATGAGGAGATCTTTTCTGAAATTATGGCTGGCTGAGATCTTCTGCCAGTGTTGAAAATCATGCTTGAAGAAATTAAAATTGAGGACATACACAAAAAGTGATCTAAATGCAGTACATAAGCCAAAAACATGAATTTCAAATTAGATAAATCAGCGGATAGGACGTCTGTTATAATGACAATGTAGTAATTGGGACTAACAATTATGTGAGAACTGTTCCACATGTAGATGTATTTTGATGTATTTGTGGGAGGAGGTGAGCTCCTGGCCCTTCTATTCCACCATCTTGATTAGGGCACCCATCTGCCTAGTTCAGTAGTGCTAATTCACTAGGCACATGATCTATTTTTCACATTATCTTTTCTCAGGCTTTTGGACCCACTAAGATATTATTACGATTATTGTTATTATTATTATTATTATATATGTTTGGGTTCCTGTTTGAGACTGCTTACTGGGGTTCATGGCTGTTGGATTACTTGAAGAGGCAGTATTCCCCCAAATAATTGAGACCAAAAATGTCCCTTTTCATTGCCTCTTGACCTCTGCTAAGAAGCCAGTGGGGGCCTCCCTTTTCCTCGCTTCCCCAAGTTCAGGGCTGGAGACTCAGCCACTCCTCCACTGGGGGCAGGGCAAATGGTCACATCCATGAAAATATCTAAGATTACCCTCCTCCTAAACTCTGATCCATAGTGCTTACAAATCAAGCAGTATGCCAGGGTCTCTCACTTTGCAATTCATATTGCAATGCTTCCCTGTAGATCTCCAAGGGCTCACTGAGCTCACTGGGAAAAAAGCCCTCACTCATAAGCTCTGCTAATGTTCCCACAAACCCAAAGTCTTCACTGAACTCAGTAGAGGTTGAACTGAAAAGCTGTAGCTAAGTCCAACCTAGGCAAGGCAGAAAAGGCGACAATGTGCTTATTGCCCTTTCCTCAAATCCCCTCTCAATAGTAATTTTCACTTTTACCACATTTATTTTTATCCTTCTCACATGTTCTCTCTTTACACTCTTGCCTAGAAAAATTAAGCTGGGAATTCCCATTGTGGCTCAGCTGGCTAAGAACCCAACTAGTATGCATGAGGATACAGGTTCGATACCTGACCTTGTTGCAGCATAGGTTGCAGATGTGACTTGGATCTGGCGTTGCTGAGGCTACGGCTCTGATTTGACCCCCTAGCCTGGGAACTTCCATATGTGGGTGTGGCCCTAAAAAAGGCAAAAGAAAAAAAAAAGAAAAGTTAAGCTGTTAAAATAATCCATCCATGTCGCTGGTTAGTTTATTCCTTCATTGAAAGATAGTTGCATTTCAACCATGACCTTTCATAAACAGTAACTTAACCACCCATATGTTTGCAGGACTTTTGAATATTATTACAAGCTAAGGAAGAAGACATTTTCTGTGTGGTTCCAAATGCAGTTATCCTGAAAATGAAAGAGCTGTATCTTAGGATAGGAACACCTTCAGCTTCATTACTTTACCCCTAACTGTGCCTAACTGTTGAGTTATTTAGAGTTGTGGAAGTCTGACAGTGCAAAATAATAATTTATTGTGGCTTTAATTTTCATTAAATCATTTGCTATTTGGAGAACCTCTTCTGTGAATTGATTATTTATATTATTTACATCACTAGGTTTTTTTCCCCACCTGTTGGTAGATGGCCTTGGAAAATTCTGAATCCCATGCTAAAATATTGCAAATATCATCTCCAAATTTGTGGGTCATCTTTTGGATTAGAGTTTTTAATGTTATGTTGTCATGTGTATCAAAATTTCCCTTATAAGTAGTGCCTTTTGCTTTTGATTTTATCGTGTTCTTGTTTTTAGAAGTCTTTTCCTATCCTAAGATCATGAAGTTATTGTTCTGTTTTCCTGGTTTTGGTTTTGCTCTTCATATTTAAGATATCTCCACCTGGAATTATTTGTGTATGGTGTGCAATAGGGATAGTCCAGGCATGTAATTATGTTTTTCATAAGGTAAACTAATGTTTATAAACTAATGTTAATAAATATCCCCATTTATTAAATCCTTTCCTCACTGATTGCCTACTGATTTATACTAAATTCCTCCAATATGTGTCTATTTCTGTTTTATTCCAAATTCCCCAATGGGTGTCTATTTCTGGGTTCTTGTCTGTTTATCTGTCCTTGAGTTGACCTTGAAGATGAATGTTTTGTTATTAGGGACACTGGAAGTTTTGAGAAGCTTGGTGGTAGCTGTTCTCTGCCACAGAACTGAGCTCTAGAATGAAAAAGGCCTATGGGAAACTCCTAACCATCAGAGACAAAGTGTATCACATCACAACATCAAGACCAGAGGGGTATTTAGTGCCCTGGGCACACAGAGATCTTGATGATGGCAAATAGACCATGATGGCTGCAGAGCTGAGTGATAAGAACAGCCGACTAAGGTGTTGTTGCATTTGTGTGTAAAAAGAAATTGAAATCTGGTGAGCAGAGGGCTGATGTCAGTACCATAATGCAAAATCAACACCTTCCACTGAGTTCCTGGTTCTACGTCTATAATATTGTTATAATGTATAATATATATAATATCGAAGGGGAGGTTGGATCCCTTGGAAGAATGACCCTCCAATGCCACCCAGGTTTATTTAGTAAATATTTCTTCGTTCTTTCTCGAAAGAAACCTGAAGTCATTTCCCAGGGTAAAGGCCCCTGGGAAAGAAGTAGTACCCAGAGTTTCCAAGGAGAAATAGAACACCATCTCAGCCCTCCAGCTTGAATAGGAGCTTATGGAAGCCAGGTTATTAATGCAGCTATAGGCCAGTATCATCTGATAGTGGGTCTATTAGGTCCTTGGGCCTGACCTTTGGTAATTTCTACAGTGTCTAAATATACAATTGATGCAGATATACTTACATTGGCTGGAGCAGAGATCTGACTGTGGCAGTCTCTGAAATTTGCATCCCCCAGCTACGGTCAGTAATCAGAAATGATCAAAGGAAGTAAATCAGAAGAAATGTTACCTTATCTGAAGAATTACAGAGATATCCATCACCATCAAAGAACTGAAGGATACATCTAGACCCTCAGAGATGCCAGATGGGACATGCAAGTGAGAGTGAACCACTGCAGCCTTAACAGGATGGTAGCTTCTTTCCTGAAGCAGAGCATCACAGTTTCTGGAATTTAGTGGTGAGTTATTTAACAAAATTTCCCTAGGTATGGAAGATCAGAAGCTGTTTACCTTTCCTTTATATAGAGAGTAGTTTATCGTCGCTGTTCTTTCTTGGAACTAGTTAGCTTTCCTGCTCTCTGTCATATTTTATAATTACCTAATTTGGCATGAGATCATAGAAAACTTTATGCACATGTATATTTCTATGAATATGTCTGTTTTTTTCTTTAAAACTGCTAACCATAGAGTATACTTGGTAAGAATGCTTTCCCCTTTCATTGCCTAAGCTTCCATATCTCTATACATGGATAGTTTAATTGTATCTAGAGCTTTATAATAAATCGGTCAGATCTTCTCTTCTCTCCCTCCTTCTGCCCATGTTAACCACATGGATTTCAGGTGTGAATTTTCTTTGGCATACAACACTCTTCAGACATTGTGATTGGAATAAAAACGTCTCCATGTTTACATTTCATTAAGTAAGGGTATTCTCAAACTCTCCACATGAAGTTCTTCTTCACAATGAAATGAGTGAAATGCTATGGGTTTAGAGACGGCTACTTGATTTCAACGTTTGAAAGCTGTCACAACTGCTTTATTCAAACACTTTATTTCTGCTATTACATTTTACATTCTTTACAAATCCCAATGCAAAAAAATAATGAAAACGTTTTAGCTTATCGTTCTTACATTTCTCTGTGCCTAATTGCATAATAAAAATCTGTTTGTATGAACTCAGAACTCAGGCTTCCTTTACATGCCCTGTCCTTTACATTTCCTGTCCTTATTTTGTTAACTTACCAGGAGTTGTGAAACACATAACATTGAAGAGCTGAGCGTTAATAATCCATTCTCACAGAGGTACTTCTCTCTACTAACAGACTTGACCACATATAATTTTCTATATATTTGCCTGAAAAAATCTCACCTCTATGAATTAGACACCAGTGTTAACTCTGTCTTAGGAAAAAAAAAAGTGCCTATGTTCTCTCAAAGGTACTCACCTAATAATTTCCTTTTCTCATTTATAAGTGTTACTTTATCTGACTATGTAGGTGACACCTTTGGATTTTGAGAAAATCAGAGTGGTAGATAAGTGAAGCACATCTCCAAAGATGCTGGACCAAGGCATATGAGCCAGCCTTGTAAAGCGGCTGTTTAAGATACTGACTCAGGGAGTTCCCGCTATGGTGCAGCCAATTAAGGATCCAGCCATTGTCTCTGTGGCAGTATGGGTTTGATCCCTGGCCTGGGAACTTCCGTATTGCTGCAGGTGCAGCCATTAAAAAGAAAAAAAAAAGCTGATGACTCAGAAGATACCAAGAGCATATTTACCTAAGTCACAATTTTTTCTTAAACTAACAGCAGTATTAGTATAGCAACGAGTCCCTCAGAGAAGATGGAAATATCATACCCAGGAGATCAGTGATGGGAGGAAATGAGCACAAACTTTTTGGTTAGCCCTGACTTCTGATTTCAGTCGATGACTTCATAGCTGTGTGACCTATGACTCATTACTGAGCTTCAGTTTCACCATCTGTAAGCAATGAATGGTAATACCCACCTCAGAGAATTGTGAAACTTGACTAGTGAAACACATCTAGCGTAGTATCGAGCTCATCTCAAGGGCTCACTGAATGTTAGCTTTTTAAGAAATCTATTTTAGGAGTTCCTGTTGTGGCTCAGTGGAAATGAATGTGACTAGCCTCCTTGAGGATGCAGGTTTGATCCCTCACCTTGCTAATCAGGTTAAGGATCCAGGGTTGCCAAGAGCTGTGGTGTAGATCACAGTTGAGGTTCAGATCCCATGTTGCTGTGCCTGCAGCAGCTACATCTCTGATTTGACCTCTGGTCTGGGAACCTCCATATGCCTAGGGTGCAGCCCTAAAAAGACAAAAAAATAAAAAAAAATAATAAAAATAATCTAGGAGTTCCTATCATGGCTCAGTGGTTAACGTACCCAACTAGGATCCATGAGGATGAGGGTTCAATCCCTGGCCTCCCTCAGTGGGTTAAGGATCCAGTGTTGCTGTGATCTGTAGTGTAATTTGTAGCTATGGCTCAGATCTGGCTCGGCTGTGGCTGTGGCCGGCAGCTGTAGCTCAGATTTGGCCCCTAGCCAAGCCTCCATATTCCGAGGGTGCAACCCTAAAAAGCAAAAATAAATAAATTCAGAAATAAATAAACTATTTTAAACAGAGGGCAGTATGGAGGTTCCTTAAATAAATAAATATAGAACAACTACATGATCCAGCAATCCCACCCCTGGGCATCTATGCAAAGAAAGCCATAATTTGAAGAGATACATGCACCCCAATATTCATTGCAGCACTATTTATGAGCCAAGACATGGTAGCAACCTAAATATCCATCAACAGAAGAATGGATAAAAATGTGGTACATATATGCAATGGAATGTTATTCAGCCATTAAAAAGCATGAAATAATGCCATTTGCGGCAACATGGATGGACCTAGAGATTATCATACTGAGTGAAGTAAGTCAGACAGAGAAAGACAAATATCATGTGATATCACGTATATGTGAAATATAATTTTAAAATGATAGAAAAAAACTTATTCGTAAAACAGAAACTCACAGATTTCAAAGCCAATTTTTTGGTTACCGTAGGTGAAACTGTTGTGGGGAGAAAGAAATTAAGAAGATGGGAATAACATAAACACACTACTGTATAAAATAGATAATTAACAAGAACCTACTGTATAGCACAGGAAAATCTACTCAATAGTTTGTAATAACCTATATGGACAAAAGAATGGATATATTTATATGCATGACTGAATCACTTTTCTGTACACCTAAAACTAATACAACATTGTAAGTCAACTATACTCCAATGAAATTAAATTTTTAATAACTATATTTTAAGAGGAAAATAGCTCCCAAATTAGAGGGAAGACAAGATGACTTCTTATATTCTCTCCAGTTCTGTGTTTTTGATTCTACGATTCCAAGCAAAGGCAGGAGAATCAGCAAATGATTCACTCCTGGCTCTTATGTAAATGTTCAAATGCCACCAAACATCTCATATACAGCCTGGTGCTCTTATATACTGTCGGTTTCAGCTTTTACAAAGCAATTTGACCATGCAGTGTATTCACTAGACCACTGGGACAAGAACAAATATTCTAGTTAAGCAGACAGACTTTTCCTGGATTGGAATTACTGTCCCTAAATTCAAACTTAACTCCCAGGATATATCCCTTTTCAATGTGCCTGAGAACACAGACTAATCAAATCTATATATCTCCTACCATGAGGGAGATTCTGCTAAGAAAAAAAAAATTGTAAATACTGCTTTTTACAAATCTTAACAATAAAATGAAATGTATACTCATGGAAGATGCTGGTGGGAAAAATGATGAGATTGCTTCTGGGCCATCTCCTGATGAAAAGTTTTTAATGGTTCTGTTTGGATTTTCAGTTGTTTTGTTAACGCCCATTCCATTTTTTTTTGTAGTTTTTTTTTTTTTTTGAAGATAAGGCATAAGGAGAAATAAGGGCAATTTAGCAATTACGTAGTACTTGAGATTATTTGATGTTTCATTGGATGCCGTTTTAGTAATCCTAGGATGTGTGTTTAAAAGAGCATTGCTTTTTAGTGCCGTATGAAACTGGTTTGAGTTCTAATCCCACCACTTGCTAGTTATGTGACCTTCCAAAATGCTTAATTTCTCTGATCCTTGGTGCCCTCATTTGCATAAAGGAATTAATTCAGAAAGATTGAAATGAAACTCGTGTAGTAGGAGGCAAATATTAGTGCCTGCTTCCCATGGCTGTATTTCTTCTGTGTTATCACCATGAAAATCCAACAATGTTTAATAAAGAATATTCCCTCACCCCCCTTCATTCATATCTTTTACAGTTTTCTCCTGATTACTTCCATACATTGATACCACCAAAAAAGGCAGCATCAAAGAAAGGCAAATAAGGATTAAAGAACTCTTGGAATTTGCATTATGGCAGAGCAGAAATGAGTCCAACTAATATCTTTGAGGATGTGGGTTCGATCCCTGGCCTCCTCAGTGGGTTGGGGATCTGGCATTTCTGTAAGCTCTGGTGTAGGTCACAGATGTAGCACAGGTCCTGAGTTGCTGTGACTGTGGTATAAGCCTGCAGCTGCAGCTCCGATTTGACTCCTAGTCTGGGAACCTCCTTATGCTGCAGGTACGGCCCTAAAGAAAGCCTCCCAAAAAAAAAAAAATTAAAGAACTTTTAAAGATTAAAGGAAACTAAAGAGATGTGACTACTAAATGCAACATGTAATTCTGGATTGCATTCTCAAATACAATGGATATTAGTGAAATAATTGGTGAAATATAAAGTAAATCTAGCTGCAATAATAGTACTTTATCAAGGTTCATTTCTTGGTTGTGATCATTACAACATGGTTATATAAGACATTGCTCTTGTCTTTTAGTAAATACACACTACAATATTTCGGACTAAAGGGATATCTTATGTGCAACTTACTCTCACAAGGTTCAGAAACACATGCGAGCCTACAGCTATAAATGTGAGTGTATATACCTATACATTTATCCATGTGTCCATATGTGTAGTCCATCCTCATTATTCATGGGCTTCATATTGCAAATTGATTTACTCACTAAAATTATTTGTAACCACAAAATCGACACTTGTGCTTTGTAGTCATGGCACAGAGCAGGTGAAAATTTTGATTCACCCAATGTGCTTTTCCCAAAGGATGTTGACCAAGTGATGCTCTGCCTTCTTGTTTCAGCTCTCAGACTACAAATAAGTGTTCTTTTCACAGTCAATTTGGTGCCACACTCTTTGCATTTTTGTGCATTTTGTTGGTGACTTTGCTGCATAAAGTGGCCCCCAGCATAGAGTGGATGTGCTGTTTGGTGTTCCTAAGGGCAAGACAGCTGTGATGTGATCTTTGGAGAAAAGACATGTGTTAGATAAGCTCTATTCAGTACTATTGGCTGTGAATTCAATGTTAATGAACCAGCAATAGATGTCTTTTAAAGTGTCCTGAAATAGACACATGCATTAAACAAGGTGAGGTATTGAAGGAATGCTGGAGCAGAGGCTTAGGGGAAACTTTCCCCCCAGGACCTTAGTACTTGCTGATTCAGTGTTTGTGGTGACTTTATGGAACAAAACTACTGTGAATAACAAGACTATAGAAAGAGAACAATAAAATAAATGTGGTAAAATGTTAGTTACATTGGGGGGTCTGAAAGAAGAAAATACAGGAACCCTTGCTACTATTTTGGTAGCTTTTCTGTAAGGCTGAATTTCAAAATGAAGTTTAAAACAAACAAACAAACAAACAAAAAAACCTTAATCCTTGGTCCAGAACCCTTTTTCATTGCCAAAAACAATCCAGAGGGACTGGGAGAATGATGAGAGAGGCTACATCATGATGTAGGACCCTGAGAGGCAGGCATTTCTTTACTCAGGAGGGCCAAGGGCAGCAGAGTTAGAGTATAGTGTTGGTCAAAATAGAAGTGAAAGGCATGGCATATGTGTAGAACCCTGAATGTGAGAAAAACCATGGTGTCAGAAGCACCCAGATTTGCAGGAAACAGTAAAGCAAGATTCAAGATGGATCAGAGCAAGCACTATAGGTTTAAAACCTTAACCTATGCAAGGTCATTGAACAGTCTTCACTTTCATGGCATCCGAAAAAGGTATACTTAAGGTCTGTGGCTTTAAATGAAGCAGGCAGGACCAGAGTCTTCTTCCTCTGCATTAATATTCATCTTTTCTCAACATTACAATTCTTCCAGACGCATCTGTCAAAACTTCTTTTGAGGGAGTTCCTATCGTGGCTCAGAGGTAACCAACCCAACTATCCACACGGATGCAGGATCAATCCCTGGCCTTGCTTAGTGGGTTAAGGATCAGGCATTGTCATGAGCTTTGGTGTAGATCCCACTCAGATCCCAGGTCGTTGTGGCTGTGGCGTAGGCAACTAGATGTGGCTCGGATTCCACCCCTAGCCTGGGAACTTCCAGGTGCTACAGGTGTGACATTAAAAAGAAAAAAAAAAAACTTCTTTTGATAAGAAATGAGGCAAAGAATATAATTGATAATTGATGAACAACAATAAAAAGCTTCTATTCTATTTGAGGAAAAATGTGTACTGAAATTGATATATGTTCTTATTTGATTCTATGGATTTGGGAGTGGTTTTTGTTCAGGAAGTACAATTTACAATATATCTTGGACACATCTTTAAGTTATTAGAGTGTAACATACACGTAGAAGGGTACAAAAATCATAAATGTACATATTGATAACTTTTCACAAAGTCATCAACAGTGAATGTCATCATTTCTTCAGTAGTCATCATACTCCATCTCAGTCACTATATCCCCAAAGCACCCCTATCTAACATCCATAAGTAAGTTTACCTGCACCCCACCCCCTTTTTTTTTTTTTAACTGTTTTGGCTGCCCCATGGCATGTGGAGAGTTCCTGGGCCAGGGATCAGATCCAAGCTTCAGTCATAACCTACACTGTAGCTGCCATCAACACTGGATCCTTAACCTACCGTGCCAGGGAGGGGATCAACCTGAGTCCCATTACTGCAGAGATGCTGCACCTTTCTCATTGCATCACCATGGGAACTCCAGGGTTTGCCCATTTATTAACTTTCTATAAATGGGATTATATAGTGTGTACCCTTTCTTACCTGATTTCTTTAATGTTGTCTTCATGAGAGTCATCTGTTTTTCTATGGAATAGTGGTTTGCTCTTCCTCATTGCTGTATAGTATTCCATTATTTGAAGATATCAAAATTTATTTATGTAGTTTACTACTGAAGGATATTTGGGTTGGTTTCCAGCCTGGGGCTATGTAATAGTACTATTATGTACACTTATGTGTTTTGATACACATCTGTACACAAGGCCTATATTTATTTGTGAAATTGCTAGGTATGTTTATTTTAGTGTACAGCTTTAATCTGTCAAGCAGTTTTCAAAGTTGATAGACTACCTTACACCTTCACCAGCAGTATACGAAATCTCTCCTGGACAACTTTACTATTGCTTTCTGTCTTTATTTGACTACATTCAGTGAAAATGCTTGGAAAAACCTCTACATTTTGGAAGATAATTTTTTTGTGTAACAAATCTCATAAAAAGCTATTTAAAATATTCCACAGATATCAAAAAAAATTGTAAAGTCTATGTCTGTGTGTATATATATATGTATATACATTACATGTATGGATATATGTTTGGATATATTTATATACCCACACATATATAAAACAATCACAAAATTGAGACCTGAATAACTCTGGAGGGGTAGCACATCCTGGACATAAAGACAATATCATCTAAATGTCAATGTTCCTCAAATTAATGTATAAATTTAGGGAAAACTAATATTGTTATGCATAACAGGTTAAGGACCCAATGTTGTCTCTGTGAGGATGCAGATTCGATCCCTGGCCTCACTCAGAGTTAAGGATCTGGTGTTGCTGTGACTATGGTGTAGGCCAGCAGCTGCAACTCCAATTTGACCCGTGGCCCAGGAACTTCCATATGCAGCAGGTACAGCTGTAAAAGAAAATTAAATATGTATAAATTTAGGGCATTTCCTATTTTTATAATAAATGATTTTAGTAAAGTAAAAGTTATATTTTGTATTTCACTTGCAAAGGCAGTTATGAAAAATTGACGAAACTTAAAATTGAAAATTAAATAAAGGGATGTTCATCCCACAAAATACGATGCATCACTATCAAGTTACTATAATTTTAAAAGACTATGTTGACAGAGGAAGAGTCAAATAGGAGAATACTGAGCCTTGAAACGAACCCAAATACGTATGAAGTTTAAATAAATAGGATTTTATAATATATTATTGGATAAAATGCATTATATTACAATATAATATTCAATTGCTATCCATCTGGAAAAATAAAATTACACTTTATTTGATACCACACAAAAAATAAATCACACAATTTAAAAATTAAATGTCAAAAAAAGGAGTATAGTATTACAATATTTAGGAGATATTTGTGTAAATTTGAGAATAGCAGATAACTTAAGAATGTAAAGCCCAGAAACCCTGAAAGAATTATCAACAGATGTGAGTATATAAAAATTAAAACTTTCTGTCAAAGTCAAAAATAGACTGGGAGAAAATATTTTCATTATATATGACAAAGCTTTTTATAAAAGAAAATGGCAGAGTAAGCTGCATTTTAAAACTTAGCTTATTCAAGTAATAAAAAGAATGTACTAGATCTATACACATTAACCTGGAAAATATCTTTTAAGCATATCTTTTAAGAAAGAAATGGTGTGAATTCTGGGAAGATGATGCAGTAATATGGCTTTTAGATCTAAATTCTCACTAAAAACAGTCAAAGTGACTAGAGAGCAAAAACTAAATATTTTCAATAAAACTTGGTATCAAGGTAGCAATGCATCCCCAAATACAAAGAGAGACAAAACACCAATACTGACAAGATAGAAAGGTTAATGTCATTGCTACGAGAGAAAGCAGAGGGAAGCAAGAATACACCTGACTGACCTAAGAGTAGGATAACACAAGATGGCTCACCTTGAACTTGAGCTGGCTCATTTGAAAACAATAGCTACACCTTAGAAGCATTGTGCACACTATACAGTAGGGCCTAAGAGTTTGGAGGTGTCTAGCCCTTTTGAACCCTTGAAACTGAATTGGCAGGGATCCTTTTTAGAACAGGGCCATGCAAGGAAGAAAACTAATGGGAGCAAAATGAACATGGAGCAGGAATGGGGTAAGAGTGACAAAGGAAAGAGAAGAGTCAAAGAAAATTGGACAAAGTGAATAAAGGCAGGAAATCTTAGAAAGCAATATGCCATAATTTTGCACCACATAAAAACAAAGAGAAAAGGAAATTTTGGGAAGGGAAGCCATGTGAATCAAGCTCCTTCTAAAAATTCGGAGGAAGATCATATTAACATGATCAACATAAAAGTACTGAAATCAAATCCCATAAAAAATTACTACAGGGAAAAAAAAGAATGAGAACCAGAATGACATCTCTAGAGACAATAAAAACATACCAGAAAGCTATATTAGAAAGAAAGTAAAAAATTATAAAGTACTATTTCAAACAAGCTAAAAGATATTAAGAAAATATACAAGGAGTTCCCTGGTAGCTCAGTGGGTTAAGGATCCAGCATTGTCACTGCTGTGGCTCAGGCTGCTGCTACAGTGCAAGTTTAATTCCTGGCCCAGGAACTTCTGCATGCTGTCTGCATGAGCAAAAAAATAAAATACAAAATATGAAAAACAGTGTAACTCAAAATCAAAAAGTCTATAATTGAGATGGCAGAATTCAAGCATTAGAAATAAGAGTTAAAATCATTCTAGAAAATCAAAACTATTGAGATGGAAAACTTGAGTGAATAAACACAACAACTATTGTCTTAAAAATAATTAAAGGAAGAAGAAGAATTTTAATTATTTTAAAAATAAAGGAAGAAGAATTTTAATTATTTTTAAAAAAATTAAAGGAAGAAGAAGAATTTTTTAAATAAAAGGAAATGAGAAAAGAAATAAAAGGCTTTCAGACAGGATTTTATATATTAAAAGTATATGAAAACTTTCTAAAATAATAATAAAAACTTTTTCTGAACTACATATTGAAAGAGGATAACATGTTTTTGACACTCAGAACAACAAACACCAAGACATTCTAGTAAAATTATTATACTGTAAAAGAAAACAAAAAGCCTTTGGTGTTCAGGAGGAAAGGATACATGATTTATAAGAGGTATAAAAGTATATTGTCATCAGACTTTTTGACATAATATCTTTGTGTCAGAAGAAAATAAAGTAATATATTTCATGTATTTAAGGGAAAAAAATGTGAACCATATATTTTCTATCCAGTAAAGCAAATCTTTAAAAATAGAACATAGTCATTATCAACAAGAATAAATTTAAAGAATATTGCTCCCATTAGTCCTTTTTAAAAATCTACTAGAAAAATAATTTAAAGCAACCAAAAATTTATATAAGGATCAGTGGCAAGAAGTAAATATGTAAATATATATAGAACTAATTCTAAATAAGGATTAAAACAGAGATTATAGAGTCACACATGTAAATGTTTCTAACTAGAAAAAGAGAATGGGATAGTGTTTTTTTAATTTTTATAACTATATTAACTATTTTCAGTGATCATAATTAGTGTTAATAATACTAGCATTATTATAAAAGCTCTCAGATATGTAAAGTATGGTAAATCAAATGAGTAATGATGGGATATTTTAATTATAATATTTCCTATGAATTTGCAAAATTATCAGAATATAAAAAAGAACATAGTATAATTCTAACATAGTCCAGATTAAATAAAAACCCAATTGTTCTGAATTTGCATTGGAAATATCATTGAAAACACATGAGATATTTTTAAAGAGAAAGTGTGTGCATGTATGCCCTAACTGTCCACTGAAAAAGACTAGAAACCATGGTCAATCCAAAAGCAACATGATTAGCATCATTAGAGCCAAGATTGTGGTCTTGGATTGGTACATCCTGGAGACATAACTGATTCTGGTCTAGGAAAGGCAATGAACAAATTGGCATGTAATACATTGTCATACTAGATAGCATGGAACTATTATAAACAATGAGAGAAAATTCAGGAGCCAAACTGAAGAGTCTACTATCCAAAGATAAAAAGTTTGAATTTCAGTAAGAATAAGAAATGCAATAAATTAAAACTCAATACATATATTTAAATACATGATTTTATAATAATATTTTCCTTTCATGTCTTATTGCATTAGCTAGGGCTTACACAATACTCTAGAAAAGAAGTAGTAATAGGGACATCC
Source organism: Phacochoerus africanus (assembly GCF_016906955.1). Taxonomy (NCBI): domain Eukaryota; kingdom Metazoa; phylum Chordata; class Mammalia; order Artiodactyla; family Suidae; genus Phacochoerus; species Phacochoerus africanus. The sequence goes on from NC_062553.1 coordinate 80,143,137, forward strand.
TTGCCTTGTTCCTGATCTTAGTGGGAAAGCATCAAGTTTCTTACCACTTCTTGTAGGCTTTCTTTATCAAGTTTATCCTCTTTTCCTAGTTTGCAAGAGTTTTCATCATGAATATGTAGATTTTGTCAAATGCCTTTTCTGCATATATTAATATGATCATGTGGTTTTTCTTCTTTACTTTGTTGATGTGATGGACCACATGAATTGATTTTCAAATATTGAACCAGCCTTGGATCCCTGGGATAAATAGCACTGCTTTGTGGTGTATAATTCTCTTTATATACTGTTGGATTTGATTTGCTAATATTTGATTTAAAAATTTTCCATAAATGTTCATGAGAGACATTTGTCTATAGTTCTTATAATGTCTTTGTTTGATTTTGGTATTTGGTATATACTGGTCTCATACAATGTTAGGAAGTATTCATTCTGCTTCAGTCTTCTGGAAGAAACTGTAAAGAATTGGCAAAGTTTCTTTCCTAAATGTTTGGTAGAATTTACCAGGCTAGTGCTTTCTGTTTTAGAAGATAATTAGTTATTGATCATAACTACATTTTTTAGAACTAATTAGTCATCTTCTGAGGATGACTCAAAGCCAGGACATTATCTTCAAAGCTGTGTAAATAAAAGGATAAAATCAAACATTTATCCTGCTTTTCCAATACAAACTATATCCGCAGGTAATTAAATAGTAAATGTGGGAGATGTATTTATGAGATAATATATAGTTAACAAATGTAATTATAAATGAAAATTAAATGGTAAAGGAAGAACATCATCATTTGAAAAAAAAAATACTTTAGGTAATAGCAAACTAAGTTCATAACAGACCAGAAAACAAGCACAAACTTTGGAAATAATACAAAAAGCAACTGCTTGAAAGCACAGCTAAGTGAACAAGAATTGGGAGATTCAGGGTGGGAGTCCATACTCAGAGGAGAGGAGTCAGGTTGCTGTTTGTATGAACTTATTTGAGAGTCAGATATTTTCAGCACAGTTTTAACCATAATAGCACCAAACTGGAAACAACTCTAATACCCATCAACTGGTAAATGGATTAACAAATTGTGGTAAATCTGTACAATGGAATACTACTGTGTAATCATAAAAGAATAAATTACTGATCTGCACAAAAGCAGGGATGAATCTCAAAGCATCATGTAATGTGAAAGAAAGACATGAAAGGCTACATTGTTCGTGAATCCATTTGTTTGAAATTATAGAAAAAAACAAAACTATGGTGATGGAAATGGTTTTTAGGAGATGGTAGATGGGCAGAGGAGTTTGACTACAAAGAGATATAGGGAACTTTGGAGAGATGGAACTGTTCAATACCATCGTTGTGACAGTTTCTTGACTGCATATATTTATCATAGCTCATCAAATATATTTAAAATTGGTGAATCTTCTCAAATTATAACACAGTAAAACATATTTAAAAATAGACAATAAACCAGACTTTATGTGCCTCCTGCTGAAGAAACTCAAAAATCTTTTTAATTTTTTTTTTTTTTTTGCTTTTTAGGGCCACACCTGTGGCATATGGAGGTTCCCAGCCTAGGGGTCCAATTGGAGCTACAGCTGCTGGTCTACACCACAGCCACAGCAACACAAGATCTGAGCTACATCTGTAACCTATACCACAGCTCACGGCAATGCTGGATTCTTAACCCACTGAGCGAGGCCCAGGATGGAACCCGCAACCTCATGGTTCCTAGTTGGATTTGTTTCCATTGAGCCACGAAGGGAACTCCCAAAACCACTAAAATTCTTGCCAAAGTTATTAGATGTGGGTCTGATCAAGCCTCTGGGTCCAGCTGCCAATCTGAAGGAAAACGACTGTGTTATTTTTCAATTAGAGGGCAAATGACTGTGATAAACTGCACCAGCATTATGAAACCAACAAGATCCAGATTATGAAAACTCTGCAGATGAAGTGGCCAGGTTCTTCCACAAACACTTTCTGCAGATTTAAATGACCAAGTCAATTTGGGGGAGAAAAAAGTAAGCTTGGTCAATCATGTCTAGGGACTTACAAGTGGGTGATAAGAACAGAATCCCAATTTCCATTCAGCATGTAAGGAGATTAGAAGTAACCACCCCATCCTAATAACAAGTAAAAAACTGAGCAGACGGCAAAGTCCACAGCTCCTCTCAGATTCATTGGATAAGTGAAGTCATAGGCCAAACTGCTGCCCCCCAAATTGGAGACACATAGACAATTAGAGGGAAATATGAGGTACTGGAGCAGAAACCCAGGAATAGAAAAACCCAGGGAAACCAGTGCTGGGGTAGGACAACCCAAACTGCAAAGGACAATTGCTGGAGACTCAATTTGGGAAACTTGTGAGAGTCAAAAACTGCAGGGGGCCCGGTAATGAGGGTCCTCCCACATATTTGTGATTGTCGCCTTTAAGAGCTCTATAAGATCCTAAGTAGAAATCAGAGACCCCCATCCCACAGCTTCCAGCATGAGGAGGGTAAAAGTAACAATCTTAAAATATTGTCAAAGCATTCTTTTCTCCTTAACAAGACCTGCCTCAGGAGAAACTATTCTACCCAAGCAGTACCTGCTGGAATTTTAGTCCAACTCTAGCCCCATCTGTCATCCTGTCCCCCCCTAAGGGAGGAAAAATACTTGTGACAGGCCAGTAAAATTTACATTCCAGGTCACAGATTCCCCAGAAGATTGAGACCTAAGATCTAATCTTAAAGCTACAGCTTTCTCTCACCACACACCTTAGTACTACATCAGTAAAGGCTACTTATCACAGTTCTTTTTACTTGATACCTCATGACCAGCTTTCGAGAAAAAAATTACATGGCATACTGCAAGGAAAAAAGCACCAGTTTAAGGAAGTTCCTGTGTGGCACAGCAGGCTAAGGATCTCACATTGCTGCAGATGCGCTGCAGATTGCAGCTGTGGCATGGGTTTGATCCCTGGCCCAGGAACTTCCATATGGCAAAACAAAAACAAAAACACCAACAACCACAGTTTGAGGTTGAACAAGAACCAGAGCCAGAGTTGGGTATGATAGGAATGTTGGAATTTTCAGACCAGTAATTCTTTAACTATGATTAATACACTAAGGGTTTTAGTGGGGAAATATGCAATATGCAATAACACAAGGTAAGTAGAGAGATGGAAATTCTACAAAAGACTACAAAAAGAAATGCTAGAATTTAAAAATACCGTAGCATAAATGAAGAATGTCTTCCATGAGCTCATAAGGAGGCTGGGCATGGCTAAGGAAAGAGTCTCCAAGCTTGAGGATTTAATAATGCAAACTTTCAAAATTAAAAAGCAAACAGAAAAAAGACTGAAGAACAAAGCAGAATAGGATATCCAAAAACTGTGAGACAACTGCAAAATGTGTAACACATGTATGTGTATTGGGAATATTAGAGAAGAAAGGGAGAAAGGAACAGAAGCAATACTTGAAACAACAATGACTGAGAATTTCCTCAAATTAATGTCAGACACCAACCCACAGATTCAAGAAGCTCAGAGAACAACAGGAAGGAAAAACACAAAGAAAAGTTCATTTAGGCATATCCTATTCCAACTACAGAAAATCAATGTAAAGAAAAAAAATTTGGAAAAAGTCAGAGGAAAAAACAACTTACTTATAAAGGAAAAAAGAGTTGACTTGCCTCAGAAATGATGCAACAAAATGAGATGGAAGTGAAATATTTAAAGTTTTGCGAGGAAAAAAAACACCAACCTAAAAATTTTCCTTCTATGAAATTATATTTCGTGTGAAATTATCCTTTAAGAGTGAAAGAGAAATAGATTTTCTCAAACAAAAATTGAGAAAATTTGTTGCCAGTAGTTCTGCCTTGAAAAAAATTGAAAAAATATGCTCTTCAGAGAGAAGAAAAATGATATAATTCAGAAACTGGATCTACATAAAGTAAGAGCATTGGAGAAGGACTCCACTGGAGAAGGACACTGAATTGTGTACCTATAAAATTCATATGTTGAAGCCTTCTTCTCTTCCTTCTCCTTCTTTTCCTCTTCCTCTCTCTCGCTCTCCCTCTCCCTCCTTCTCTCTCACTCTCTCTCTTTCCCCCCACCCTCTTTCTCTTTCTGCATACCTGCATTGAGGAAAGTCCATGCAAGTACACACTGAGAAGCCAGCCATCTACAAGTTAAGGAGAGAGCTCTCGCCAGAACCCGAATTGGCTGAATGAAGCAAAGGGGATACTTCCTGACTCATTCTCTGAGGTCAAAATTACCCTGATACCAAAAGAAGATGAAGACATTCCAAGCCATGAAAAGACATGGTGGAACCTTACATTTTAAACATATTACTAAGTGAAAGAAGCCAGTCTGAAGAGGCTACATACTCCATGAGGTTCAAGCTATGATGTTCTGGAAAAGGAAAACCATGGAGACAGTAAAAAATTGGTTATTGCCATCGGGTCAGGAAGGAAGGATGAATAGGCAGAGCACAGGGAATTTTGAGGGCATTATAGTATCACTATAGTATGATACTATGATGTTATTACAAATTTGTCCAAACACATGGAAGGTACAACACCAAGAGTGAACACTAATGTAAGCTATGGACTTTAGGTGATTATGAGGTGTCACTATAAGTTCATCCTGATAACAAATGTGCCATGCTGATGAGAAATGTCCATAGTGACCAAGCTAAGGGGGGGGGGGGGGGGCGGTAAGAGGCAGGAATTATAAGGCAATTCTTTTGTACTTTATGCTCAATTTTGATATGAAACTGAAACTCCTCTATAAAAAGTAAAGTTCATTAATATGAAAATAATACACATTAGCGTTTTACTGACATGGGACTACACTATGGTTTGGCACGTGCAGTGTATACAAAATGATCCCAATTTGTTTAACAAAATGTATGTTCATAAGGGAAAAACACACACACACAAGGCAACACAAGGAATTGATTACCCTAAGAGTCAGAGTAGTGGTTACTTTGGAAGGGAGAGAGGAACTCTTATTAAAATGGACTATGGCAGCAAAACTCTATTTTTCACCTCCACTGCAATTATAAGATGTTCATCTTATAAGTAATTCATTAAGCTTAAGGTTCTCCAAATGTGGTCCCAGATCCATAGCATCAGCATCACCTGGGAACTTGTTAGAAATGCAAATTTTCAGACCCCAGCCCAGCTTCCTCTGTCAGACCAATTTGGAATATGTTTCCAATAAACACCATACTTGCTGGCACATATGTCATTCCTTTATCTTCTCTCAGCTACTTTTACAGGGACTCCTCAGAGATTAAAATTAAAGACTGAATCAGAAACTCCCAAGATGGGACCCAGGAATCTGTGTTTTGACAGTCCCTCCAGGTTTAAGGATGTGTATTAAACTTTGAGAACCTTGTGCTGAACACCATACCTGTTCTGTGTGGTTTGCTGACTTTATGTTTCATTTTACAATAAGAAAGTTAAAATATTTAAGTCACAGAATAATATGTTTTTTTGAAAAGATGTTGAATATTTGAAAATTTCTAAGAAATAGAGCTTAAAAGTTCTTAGCACAAGAAAAAAAATGTAGCCATGTGTAGTGATTGATATTAACTAGACTTATTGTGGTGATCATTTCTCAATACGTAGAAGTATGGAATCATTACATTGAAGACCTGAAACTAGTATGTCAATTATATCTCAATTTTTAAGAGGCAATGGAGAACTTCTATTATATATGTCCATCTAATTGTTATACATGATAAAAGTATGAAATGACATACATCAAGCCCTTAGCATTGATTTACTCAGGGAAGTGGAATCAAAAGAGAGAATTTAACTTTAAATTTCTACTGCTGATTCATTAATTTGAGTTGATATTGCTTTTGTAACTGGCAAAGATAATGATGTTTACAAGATTAAAAACACAAAATTAAAACTTCAACTTATACATTATCTAAATTGTGTTTCCTGGAGCACTAGTGTCCCAAAAGATGTAAATAGGTATTCCAGTTAAAATATTTAGCAGTCAAGTAAAGTATAAAAAGTGTCTTAGAATTTTAAGATGTAAATTAATATTTTAAATGTTGTAAGATTCCCACATATTTTTAACTTTACCCAGTGTTCCCCAGATTTTAAAACTATAATACTTCAAGAAATTCCTACTAACACCCAGCAGCTATGGTGTGCTGAACCCAGCTTGTACAGATATGTAGTTGCACACATGTATTCACTACTCTATACCCCATGACATGGAGTTGGTATCTTGAAATCAGCCATGGGTGGAGTATTTATACCATGGAAGTCAGCAAATACTAAAAGTCAAGTCTCCACCTATTCTACCTGAATTGGAAGGGAAGAGGTAAAATTGTCATTGTATGCAGATGACATGATACTCTATATGGAAACCCCAAAGACTACACAAAAGTACTAGAACTAATATATTAATGAAGCAAAGTAGAAGGATACAAAATCAATATACAGAAACCTGTCACACTTCTTTACTCTAATAGTAAAATATCAAAAAAAGAGAGTAAAAAAATCCTATTTAAAATTGTATCAGGAGTTCCCTTCATGGCTCAGCAGTTAATGAACCTGGCTAGGATCCATGAGGATAGAGGTTCAATCCCTAACCTCGTTCAGTGGGTTAGGGCTCTGGCATTGCCATGAGCTGTGGTGTAGGTCACAGATGTGGCTTGGATCCCAGGTTTCTATGGCTGTGGCTGTGGTGTAGGCTGGTGGCTAAAGCTTGGTGACTACAGCTCCAATTCAACCCCTAGCCTGGGAACTTCCATTGCCACAGGTGTGGACCTAAAATAGCAATCAATCAATCAATCAATCAGTCAATCAATCAATCAAATTGCATCAAAACAATTACCTAGGAGTAAACCTAGCTAAGGAGGTGAAAGACCTCTACACCGAGAACTGTAAAACACTCATAATGGAAACTGGAGATGATTCAAAGAGATAGACAAACCATGCTCTTGTTAAAATGTCCATACTACCTGAAGCAATCTACGGATTTAATGTGATCCCTACCAAATTACCCATGTTGTTTTACACAGACCTGGAACAAATAATCCTAAAATTTATATGGAACCACAAAAGACATAGAAGTGCCAAAGCTGGAGGCATAACCCTTTCAGACCTCAGACAATACTACAAACATACAGTAATCAAAGCAGCGAGATATTAACACTAAAACAGTTACATAGGTCAATGAACAGAATAAAGACCCTAAAAATAAACGCACACACTGTCATGTAATCTCCAACAAAGGAAGCAAGAATATACAATGGAGAAAAGACAGCCTCTTCAGCAAGTGGTGTTGGGAAAGATGGAAAATCTCATGTAAATCAATGAAGTTTGAACACTTCCTCATACCATACATAAAAATATATTCAAAATGGCCTAAAGACTTAAACACAAAACTCCTAGAAAAGAACATAGGCAAAATATTCTCAAACTTAAATTATAGTACTATTTTCTTAGATCAGTCTCCCTAGGCAAAAAAAAGTACATATATATAATGTAACCTAATAAAAAATACAAGATTTTGCACATCAAAAGAAACCATAAGCAAAATGAAAAGACAATCTACAGAATGGGATAAAATACTTACAAAGAAAGAAACCAACAAAGGCTTAATTTCCAAAATATACAGAGACTTCATACAACTAATATTTAAAAAATCCAATCAAAAAATGGGCAGAGGACCTAAAAAGACATTTCTCCAAAGAGGACATGCAGGTGTCCAACAGGTTCATTAAAAGATACCCCATAGCACTAATTGTTAGAGAAATGCAAATCAAAACTAAAATAAGGTATCACCTCAGAATGGCCATCATCGAAAAGTCTACAAATAATAAATGCTGGAAAAGGTGTGGAGAACAGGGAACCCTCCTACTCTGTTGGTGGGAATGTAAATTGGTACAACCACTATGGAAAACAGTACGGAGGTTCCTCAAAAAAACTGAAAATAGAGTTACCATGTGGTCCACCAGTTCCACTCGTAGGCATATACCCATAAAAGATGAAAATTATAATTTAAAAAGATAGATGCACCCCAATGTTCATAAGCAACACTATTCACAATACCCAAGACATGGAATCAACATAACTGTCCATCAACAAAGGAATGGATGAAGAAGATGTGGTACATACATAATGGAATACTATTCAGCCATATAAAAGCATGAAATAGTGCCATTTGCAGTAACATGGATGGACCTAAAGATTATCACACTAAGTGAAATAAATCAGAGAAAGACAGATATCTCGTGTAGAATCTAAAAAAAATAATACAAATCAACTTATTTACAAAACAGAAACAGACTCACAGATGTAGAAAATAAACCTATGGTTAAGAAAGGGGGAGATGGAGAAGAAAAAATTATGAGTGTGGTATTAACATATACCTACTACGATATATTAAATAGGTAAACAAGAATTTACTTATAGTGCAGGGAACTATATTCAGTATCTTGTAATAATGTATAATGAAAAAGAATCTGAGCTGCATGCCTGAAGCTAACACAATACTGTAAATCAACTATATCTCAATAAAAAAATTTTTAAGACCTCCACTTACTCCCAGACATTTTTCACCTCACCCATCTAGCAGGCTACATTTCATAAGACACAGGGAAATTCTCCCTTTAATTGGAATCTAGTTGTATTTTGTAATTTTAAATTTGTTTATTCATAAGCAAATAAAAACTTTATTACCCCTGGCATACTAAAATTTATTGATATAAAATTTTAAAGCGTTACAAAAAAGGTTGAGAAAGAGTAGAAGTGAATTTAAAGAAGTGGAAAGGCACCTTCGGCAGTGTTGCTCTACAAGCATAGAAACCTGAGGGTAGAACAAAACACTTCTAGTACTTTCAAAGCATCAGGAAAAGGCAATGTTTTAATTTTCTGTTTATGTGATATCGCTCTTCTTAGTATAAAGTTCTAAGTATTTTTTTCTCCAACCACAACCCCAGCTAATCTCATCAGGCGGAAATAGCTCCAATTCCCCACAGGACCAGTGAGGGAAAGTAGGTCTAGGTTTGTGTATTTTTGGCTGAGATGACCAGTGTCCTAAAGAACGTTGTCTCATCCATGTTGAATTACTAAGCAACTTCCTCTGTCAGACTAGTTTGAAATACTTTTCCAGTAAACCATCCTTGCTGGCACATACATCATTCCTTTATCCTCTCAGTTACTTTAACACGGACTCCTCAGAGATGAAAACTTGGGACACCTGCAGGAGAATGGGACAGGAGCCAGTGGTTGGAGATTTTTGAACAGGTGGCGGCAAGTCAGACTGTTACAAGAACATCGGTAGACCTCATCTTTGCAGTGGAAAATTTATATTATTCTTTAACCTTGTAACAAAAGAGACAGATATTATATAACCAGAATCCCTTTTGCCATTCCTTGGTTGCTGGCAGCCGCCCTCCTCACACAGAATTAGAACACACCACACAGATCAGCTATGTAACACGCGACTATGGAGGCAGAGGTGGGAATCCCAGCGGAGAAAACAAACCCGGTTGCCCAGCAGCACTGCGGCCATGTGCCATACAGTAACACTGAGCCCAACCCTTGAAGCAAGACTCCAATTCCTCATCCATGGAGTCATGCATACCAGAATTAACAGGCTTGCATGCCACAGGCTTCAGAGCGAAAGAGGAAACTCCGACTGAACTGTAGGCTTTCCTCACACGCAGTGGTAGAAACGGACCATGAGCTCAGCTGGAATTCACATGGCTACGTGACTGTTCCAGGAATGATGTAGCACCCTGTACAGATAGCGGGTAAATCACAGTGTGAACAGATCCAAAGCATGTTACCATGTTGCTAAGAGCATTTGCGTCATCATCATATCATTCCAATCTTTAAGAAACTACATGAAATGTACGTTTAATTGTGGGGAAAATTCAATAAGCAGTTGGGTTCATATAATTCATTCACCTCATAACACACATAGGTGTTCACATGCAAGCCACAGAAAGTCTGGAGATGAATGAGCGTTCCAAAAAGTGGAGCCTGCTTCTAGTCATTTCCTCCATTGTCCAAACATCTCGGACTTATCAAAGCTCCATTTGTATTTAGTAATTGTTTCAGATTCCCCCATGCTAACAGGTGAACTTCACACACTTTTTGAGGCTTATGTGAGTATCACTCTTATTTCCTAATGAGACTCATGGGAGTTGATTCTCTAAGATGTTCCTCGGACTTATTTCACATTCTTGATCACTACCCTTTGGTTTCAAAGTTTAATTCTTTATCTGACTCTTAAAAATATAGCTAGCCATATCCAAATTTCAAATGAAAGAGAATACTCTAATCGCAATGATATTTTGCCCTTGTCACAATAGTGCGCTTACTGTGCACCTTTTAAGGTACATTTCATTATTTGATATATTTTTTATAACATCCCTATGGAGTCAATAGCTTGCTGGTAAGTATACTTAAAACCAGAAAAAATAAAGAACGTGTCCAGGAATGAATCATTAGCAAGAGGTAGAGCTAAGATTTTAACTGTCTTCCTGAAAAGCTGTGCATGTTCACTATTCCTTGCCAACATGGTTCCAGTGAATACTCTGATTTTTTTGAGTCAGCAAGGATTCAGCATTGTGTTTCAACCATCTTTGTGAAAAACCAAGAACAAAATAAAAAGTATCCTAGTTTGTTTCTTACAGGGTATTCCTGTTGGGAGTGAACCCAATGAAAAAGTTCTGCATTACCTCTCAGATTCTCTTCCATTCAGTGTGTAGTTCTGAGGAGGACAGCCATGGCCACGATGTAATTGAGAGCTGACCTCTGTGCTGTCTCTATGAGATCCTTGATGAATGTTGGCATAACACAGTGGCTGTTGCTTGCAGGAGTCTTCATGAATGATTGCATTCTGATTCACTTCTAGCCCAGACAAAAAAATATATTCACTTTCCATAGCCAGTGGCTCTTCAATGAATGCCTGGCTGAGTTTTACGTGTAGACCAAAGTCCCAAATCAATTTAATGTTACATTCAGTCACAAAAACGCAAACTGTCCAGTGTGACTTATGGCTTATAGAGACATTAAGATAATAGGTGTTGTACCTACCTCTCAATGCTGCCCTAAATCTAAAATGATTATTTAAAATTTTTCTTAAAAAGAAAATGGGTGTAAATTTACAATTGTAGGTTGTTCTATGTGCCTCAAAACTGGTAGCCCAATGAAAATTTTTAAAAAATGAATATGAATTTTTCTTGGTAATCGCAATTTTGTGTTACCGCTTTAGTTTTTTATAGTCTATTGCTCCTAGGAGTAAAATGTTTCTCCATCTTTCTTAGGTATGTCTACATAACAGTAACATGTGATACCAGGATCCTAAGAAAAACTCAAGAGGAGGAGGTACTGAATAAAAGCACCAGATTGAACTTCAAATATTTGCATAAATAGTGCAGGTGGAGTGCAGACCTGGCTCAGGATTTTATCTGTGTGTCCTTAGGTAAGTAACTTTCATCTTTCTGAATCTGTTTCTTCACTTGTATATTGGAGATAGTAGTATGGCCATTTTCAGAGCAATGTTGTGAAAGTTAAATAATATAATGGTTGTGAAAATGTTATATAGAGTTCTATATAAATATTAAAGTTAATTAATATGATTAAAATGTGATTATTTGGCCAATGTTGCTATTTTTCTATCAATTCAGTGTTTATGGGTCTTGGAAAGGAAGATGAGAGAAATGTATTTGTCTATGGGTAGTTTTTAATAGCAAAAAAACAGAACAGAAAAGGTACTTTTCAAAGCATTCTAGTCTATACATTTAACATTGCTCTTTCTTATCTAAAATTTTTTTCATTACGAATAATACATCCTTAATGAAAAATTTAGACATATACAAAAGGAACATGAAAAATTACCTGTAACACCCCCCCAGATATAACCACTGTTAACATTTGGTCATTTATTTTTAAACATTTTTCCATATACTTCTATTTTTTAACCAAAAATAGAACCATGCAATGTATTGAAATTTTAAATAAATTTTATTTTATAATAGTAATAAATATAATTTTTATTTTTCCTTTTTCTTATGTCAATATTCTTCAAAAATATAGTCTCAAGTATAATATTTTAATGTATGGCAAAAATAATTTATATAAACATTCCTCTTCTAAGAAATATTTTTATTTACATTGTTTTTCTATTTAAAGAATTCTGCAGTTAATGTGCACAAAAATAAGTCTTTGTCCAATCTGTCTCCAAGAGTTGAAAATACTCTGACAAAGAATATGACGTTTTCTAAGGCTCTTGAAAGATATGACCAAGTTGTTTTTCTCACAAATTGCATCCACTGACACACCCATCAACCATGAGATGATCTATTTCAAAAAACACTGGTTAACATTGGCTATTATATTTTCAAAAAATATTTTATCACTTGATAGCTAGAAAAAGATGTCATTTTAATTTTAATTTCATTTATAATGATATTGAGATAAAATATTTATTTTCCTAATGATTTGTCTAATTGATCTATTATGACAATTACAATCTCTCACAATAACTAAATCATGCTAAAAAGACTATGAATTTCCAAAAACTTTCACCTTCTCTATTACAGATACAGTATTATTCCATGCATGAGGATTTTTTAATGTTTTTATCTTTTTTACCAATTTTACTATCTCGATTAAAATGACCCTCCTTATAGCATTTAATGTTTTTGCTTTAAATTCTACTTAATATAATACTAAATATTGCTTTCTTTTGACTTGCATTTGCCTTGCATTTATTTGCCAATGTTTCCAAATTATATGTTTTGGAGGGAAGAAGTTATAAACAATATACCACTGGATTTGTTCTTTCATTAAAATGTTTAACAAACATACATATTTTAATCTAACCAATACTTGGTCATGTTTCTATCAGTATATATTTTCTTTTCGTTCTTTTTAAATGTGTGTTTACTGGTTTTTCCTGTTTATTTTTCCTGAATAGAAGTTTGGTTTGGGAAGTTGTGGGGGGGGGGGTTCTGTTGTTTATAATCTTTAATTTGAAGAGAAGAAAATCTATACTTATTCCATAAGTAACGACCTTAAAGCTTCCAAAGACAATTGTAAAATTAAAGTAATAGTTAATTTAAGAGTCAAGGGCGAAGTAGCTTTTATTAACTACCACTGATGAAGCGTAAACTGCTTTGCAACTTTAAGATACTCTCCAGTTTCTAGACTTTAATGGAAGCTATGAATCCTGTATTTTGTATTATTTAATGTCTTCTATGATAGACACTATGTATTTTAAAGGGAAACCAAATTTTGTTACCCAAGTGGTACTTGAAAAATTATTAGGCCAATAACTTAGTCTAATTTTTTACTAGCAATTTAGGCTGGTGGCCCTTTGTAGCCACTATTTCCCTTCTGATCTTTGACACAGCTTGTATTGTAATGACTCAGGTTTATTATTATTATATTTATTATTACTACAGATGTTGCCTGGATAGTGTATTTTTAATCCATATGTATCAAAGAATGACTTTCTGTTGCCTGCACACACTGATAACTTGACTGGGTATAAAATTCAAAGCTCTGTAATAAAAACAGCAACCATGAGGAGACAGCAAAGAGTAGGAGGAAGAGGAGGGGATGGTAGAGAGAGGAGAAAAAGAGGAGGAGGAGAGGAAGAGGAGGGAGCGGGTAGAGAAGGGGGAGGGTAAGGGGGGAAAGAGAGTGAAGGAAGCAGAAGAAAAAGAACATATTTTTGTACTCTTCTATATACTTTAAATATACTAATTCACTTAATCCAAACATTGACCATAAGAAAGTCTATTTATTATCTGCATTGTATTATTGATTAAAATAAGGCACACGAGGATAAGGACTTTGCCCAAGCTCAAATAACTAATATTCAGCAGAGCCGGGTTTTGAAACCTGGCAGTCTGGCCCCAGCCTCTCCACGACCTTGACTGTAAACCTCTATTCTTTTATAGTCTAACATTTAATAGCAAAGAAATTAAAAGACAATGTCCTTTGTAGGGAACTTGGGGAAACCTATGTTAACGTTTTTGACTTCTGTGTATTTTCCCTGATTTTTATGAGATCCTTGTGTTTTTTAAGATTGCATAAGAAAATATGTAGGTGTGGTCCTGTTTTCATAAAGCTGACCTATAATGTACTGAAGTGCACATTCCAGCTTTTGAGGTCAAGATCATCCTTCTTGCTGTAATGGAGCTTTCCTTTGACCACTGCTTTTTTTTTTTTTTTTTTAAGATTCTTTTGTTTTTTTGCTTTTTTTTTAGGGCCATACCTGCAGCATATGGCATATGGAGTTTCCCAGGCTATGGGGTAAATTGGAGCTACTGCTGCCAGCCTATACCACAGCCACAGCAACGTGGGATCCGAGCTGCATCTGTGACCTACACCACAGCTCACAGCAATGCCAGATCCTCAATCCACGGAGCGAGGCCAAGGATCAAACCTGTAACCTCATGGTTCCTAGTTGGATTTGTTTCTGCTGCGCCAGGACGGGAACTCCTGACCACTGCTTTTGATTCATCCTTTCTAGTTTTCTATTTATAGAAATTCAGAATTTACATAGGTTAATCTCTTGGGTGGATCATCTATGTCCCTAATACTTTTCTGATCTTAATTTCTGAATTATGGATGAATATATTTATCTTTTACTAATCAATTCAATATTCATCATTTTGCTTCTACTGATTTCATTTTATCTGTTAATTAAATATCTATTAATTAAACAGCTAAGTTTTCTATATATATGCAATACTTTTTTTCCAGATCATAGGTTTGTTAGATTTTTTTCTTTTTACATAATGACTCTCATATCCAAATTCATATTCTCTCTCTTTCCTCCTCTCTCCCTCTTCCTCTCTCTTCTTTCTCTTTCTTTCTGGACTTCAATGAGTTTTAATAAGTCTGATGGTTTTTCTGTTTACTCAACCTGCAGAGAAGAATTTATCCTGGCTTAGTAGTGGCATAAAGTCAACTAGAGGACTAATGGAATTTATATGGGTTCTTCCTTAAAGTTCTCACTTTTTTTTTTTTTTTTTTTTTTTTGCTTTTTAGGGCTGCACTCGCGGCATATGGAGGTTCCTAGGTTAGGGGTCTAATCCAAGCTACAGCTGCTGGCCTACCCCACAACCACAGCAATGTGGGATCCAAGCCACACCTGCGACCTACACTATCGCTCATGGCAACGCCAGATCCTTAACCCACTGAGCAAGGCCAGGGATTGAACCTGCAACCTCATGGTTCCTAGTCAGATTCGTTTCCACTGTGCCATGACAAGAACTCCATAAGGTTCTCACATTTTTAAAGACCATAAGTTAAGACAGAAGAAATGCATGAAAAATAAGGGGGGGGGGATTACATTCACAGTATATTTGCACAATAGGTTCAGAGATTCATAAATCTCAAGGAATTGGGAAGGGAATTAGAGCTGTAGACAATTACCGCAAAGAACCTCATTCCAGTATTTGTATGGAAGCCCTCTTGGAGGAGCAGGCCTTGGCATTACCCAGATGTCTCGAGGGTGGTGGCTTGTGGTATATCAAACGTGTCTGTCTCAGACACTTCCAACAACCCCCTGCTCATTTTACTTGCTACCTTGCTCACCAGCCAGTTCTACAAGGTCTTCCTGTGATGCACAGAGCCCTGAGGTAATCACTGGAAACACTAGAGAGAACATCCTATTCTCAAGGGTCTAATGGGGAAACAAGCCCAAATATGATGTGTTTCAGCATAATGTGATGAGGGATATATGATAAGTAAGTATTGGGGACTTTGCTGGCTTAGGGAACAGACACATATTATCATATATACACTACGTGTAAATAGAACTCTTTCCGTAGAGCTACTAATTGAACTCACCTTAATTAAATTGATTTTTGAATATGTCAAGACAAATTTATTTATTAGTTGCTTTGGTGTCATATTTTTTATGTCATGAATCAACCATTGGGTAATTTGGTTCTTCATGGAATGTAGCCTCTTTTCTCCTGAGTCATCTTATGTCAAAATCAGGGTAACAAACTGTTCCATTCTCCTCACATCTTTACATATCCACCTATCTCAAAAGCTCACACAGAAAGTGGCACTGGGTGAGGGCCAGAGGCAAAACAATTGACTGGTTCTACTAAGACATTAGTCAAGCAACTTTCACAGTGAAACAACCATGATCCCCAAATTGTATCCATACACCATCTCTTCACAGTTTGCATATTGTTATAATTCACACTGAGTGAGGTATTTAATAAGTGAAACATGGATTTAAAAAGAAAAAAGGATTACCTGATATATAGAACATAGTATTATACATAGTTATATATATATATTATATATTAAATATTATAAATATATAGCTATGTCTGTATCTGCAGATTAGGATATACATATCATTGTCCATTTAAAATTTGTCAGGTTATTGGTGGAAACATGTGTATTAGCATTTGCATGGGAAATCCATTCATTACAAAAACCATTTATCCCTACATGACAATAAGGCCAGAAGACATGACCAGAAGACAAATCAGAAAGGAAGCCATGAGGATGAAAACTCAAAATCTTTGATGAATCACTGCAATAAGAGATTCTATTCTCAATCTGCTGATGGTCTGTTTCTCCAGATTAATGGTAACCCAACACCATATGTTTAGTTCAACCCCTACAGCTTTTAGAGTATGCCTCTTTCAGATTCAGGCTGCTAGGTCAGTGGTTTCACCTGCTTTTGGCAGTGTTTTGATTTTTTACAAGAATTGTTACAGTAACTCCAAATCTGAGTTTCTTCCATAAACTTTGAAGCTAAATGCCAACAGTGTTCATGAGCATTTATATTTCTTCAGATAATGACTAGGGTTTATACATATTTTCTGATGGTTTATAGAGACGTTGGAAAGACTGTCAATCTACTCTGATATTTATATCTGCATGTCCAAGTGAAGTTTTATAGCATTTTTTGCTGCTCTTTTTATCTGGATGTTTAGATAGTATTTCAATGAAAGTGGGGTCTCAAATGCTTAGAAAAATACTATTCTCCATACATTTCACCATCAGTTAAAGCTTTTTCATGGACAGAGTATTGTTTGCTTTGGGAGAAGATGATGAGAGTATATGCATTAATAAGCAAAACATAAGTGAAACAAGCAAATCCCCTAATTTATGAAATATGTGCCAAATTAACTTTTAATGAGCAAAAGACTCAATAAAGTGGGTAAGCAAGTGAACATCTAGAGAGGACATTGCTTCGTGTTCTCTTGGAAGACATCAGATGTTCTTCGTTTATAAGGAAAAAGGATTTTCTTTATGGTTCCAAACTGTTTCGATCTATCTAATCATTGCTTTGTTTCCAGGTGAGGAATTATCACTGCCTAGCCTTCTCTGAAAAGCTCTGAACTTTGTAGTCATTTGAATCTTAGGAAAAGAGGGAAACAACCAGTATGGACCATGACTTCAGGCAATGCCTACTTCGACCTTATGAAGTAGACTGCCTGGGACAGACAGCTACTCTCTGGGATGTTTTTTTTGCCACCTCCTAGGGTTTAAGAATACTGCTTGGAGAAGTTTACTTCTTCTATTATCTCTAATAATTCATTTAGGGGAAATAATCTTGTTATGCAACTCTGTTGGAACTGTTAATTAAAATTAATGAGTATCTTGCTGTTTTGCACTGGCTTGCTTCTTCGATCAAGCTAGTTTAATCTGGACTGGTCTGACGTCCTGCCTGGACAGGTTTGACATTCTGCCAAGAAGCCAGCAATAGGCTGGGGAAGGTTAAAACACTGAGCTGGCAAGTAGCAGAGTTTTGAAAGTTAAATATGGGGCATGAACAACAGGAAGGAGCCCAATGCCCAGAGGTAAAGCTGAGAACATTCTAAGTCACCCATGTGGGAGAAATCTTTCTGTGTCAGAAGGATTCATGCTTTTTTAGTTATACATTAAAAACTAGGCATAGACATTCAGAAAATTCCAGCAATTAGACAGAAGCAAAAACTGAAAAACATGCATGGTCAAGAAACACTGAAAGATTCAATGCTAGAGATCTTCATTAAAGGTCATCTCTCTGTTTGCCCATTTTGCATTTAGAAAAAAAATAATAAACTAGATGTTATTATTCCGTAGAAAAGCCTCAATTTTTGTGGTTAAGAGTAGGGAGTACTTCACTTTTAAAATACATTTTAAGGAGTAGTGATTTTTAACAGCTTACTGGATTCCCTAAATATACATAATATATAATTTATAGTTGGCAGATATAGACATTTTGGTCACATGGATGGGTAAACTAATGAAGGTAGAGGGGCTATCACAAGAAACAGATATCACCATTCTCTCCCAATCAACACACTCTTTCCTTCTGCTGTCCAACAACACAAGATTATATTATTTTGTTTATATTTATAATCACATATAAACTTGGGAAGCAGAAATGTTCCCAATTCCTATTTAGTAGTCACATTTTCTTCCCTTCAACACACTGCTTGGGTTCAGTCTTTCTGTGTGATGATTAATTACTAAGGAGATAAGGGGAATATTGCTAAGATGTCAGTTTTCCCCGCATATCATCTACAGATTCCACCAAATTCCAATGAAAACCCAGAAGAATTTTTTTTTGGAAATCATCAAGCTGATTCTAAAATTGATATGAAGAGGCAAGATAAAAACCCATGAAAATAGCAAAAAGAAATTTTAATAGAGAAGAAAAATGTTAGAGGAATAACGCTAACTTATTTCTAGACTTTCTGTAAAGCCACAGTAATCAAGACATTGGAACTCAGCCATAAAAAAGAACAAAACAATGCCATTTGCAGCATTATGGATGGAATGAGAGACTCTCATACTAAATGAAGTAAGTCAGAAAGAGAAAGACAAATACCATATGATATCACTTATATCTGGAATCTAATATATGGCACAAATGAACCTTTCCACAGAAAAGAAACTCATGGACTTGGAGAACAGACTTGTGGTTGCCAAGGGGGAGGGAGTGGGATGGACTGGGAGTCTGGGGTCAATAGATGCAAACTATTGCCTTTGGAATGGATAAGCAATGAGGTCCTGCTGTATAGCACTGGGAACTATATCTAGTCACTTGTGATGAAGCATGATGGAGGATAATGTGAGGAAAAGAATGTATATGTGTATATATATGTGTGTGAGACTGGGTCACTTTGCTGTACAGTAGAAAATTGACAGAATACTGTAAATCAACTGTAATGGAAAAAATAAAAATCATTTAAAAAAAGGCATTAGAGAAACAAAGAAATGATAGATCAATGGAAAACAGTAGAGGCCCAAATCAGACCCACACATATATGGCCAATTGCTTTTTAATAAAGGTGTAAAAGCTATTCAATGGTGGAAGAATCATCTTTTTAACAAGTGGGCTGGAAAAATTAGCAATTTATTTTTTGAAGTATCTTGATCTATACCTTGTAACCCATAGAAAAGATTAACTCAAAGTAAGTCATGTACCTACATGTACAACCTAAGACCATAAAAGTTTTAGAAGAAAACAGAAGAAAAATCTTTGCGACTAGAGTTAGCCAAAGATGTCTTAAGACATTACCCCAAAGGCCAAACCATAAAAGAAAAAAAATGACAAACTGGACTCCATAAAAATTAAGAACTACTCTTCAAGAGACATTATTAAGACAAAGAGGGAGTTCTCTTGCAGTGTTTTGGGTTAAGGATCTAGCATTGTCTGGGGTTAATAGATGCACACTATTGCATTTGGATTGGATAAGCAATGAGATCCTGCTGTATAGTACTGGGAACTATATCTAGTCACTTATGATGGAACATGATGGAGGATAATGTGAGAAAAAGAATGTATATATGTATGTGTGATTGGGTCACTTTGCTGTATAGTAGAAAATTGACAGAACACCGTAAGTCAGCTATAATGGAAAAAATTAAAATCATTAAAAAAAAAAATCCATGGGCATTGCCTTGTTAAAACCTTGTGCTACCAAAAAAAAACCAAAACAAAACCAAACCTTGTACTATAGACAGAAAAAGGTGGAAAAGAAATTGTTCAAGCAACATTTTCTTTACCAGCAGCCAGTATTAAGCTTTTGTCTCTGAACAATCACATATTTCATCTCATAATTGCCTTTTGTTTATAAGTTTTTATTTTGTCCCCAAGGATATTTCATTGTTTATTAAAATTGGACACCATGTGTACCATTTTCTTTTATTTTACCTAGAAATCCTGGTAATGGGTATTGTCCTATCACCTTTTTTTTTTTTTTTTTGTCTTTTTAAGGCCGTACCTGCGGCATATGGAGGTTCCCAGGCTAGGGGTCTAATCAGAGCTACAGCGGCTGGCCTACAGCACAGCCACAGCAACACCAGATCGTTAACCCACTAAGCGAGGCCAGGGATCAAACCTTTTTCCTCATGGATGCTAGTCAGATTTGTTCTGCTGACCCATGATGGCACCTCACTATCATCTTTTAATTAAAGCAAAAAACAACCAACCAACCAAATAAAACAACCCAATTGAGTGTATAGCAAAAAAATATTTAAAAAATTAAAAATAATATTTTAAAAAGTATCCAGGGTTATCACTGCAGCAGCTTGGGTCACTGCTGTGGTGTGGGTTTGATCCCTGGGCCCAGGAATTTCCACATGCCATGTGCACACCCTCCCCGCCAAAATAAAAAGATTAGCCATATATTGGGACAAAATATTAGCAGCACACTTATTTGATTTTAAAAGCCTGTATATTCATAACATCAAAAAATCTCTAGAAATTTAATACTAGGAAAGTAAACAACCCAATAAAAACAAACAAGCAAAAGATTTGAACGAACACTTTACCAAAGAAAATATACAGATTTCAAGTAAATACACAAAAAGATGTTCAATATCACTTGTCACTAGGAAATGTGTTAAAAATGATATACAACTAAACACCTATTAGGATGGCTGAAAAAAAAATTTTTAAGAGCAAGTTGTAGTGAGAATATGGAGCAATTAAAGGTGAGAATACAAAATAATAAAGTCACTTTCTCAAACAGTTTGGCAATTTCTTAAAAAGTTAAACACATAGTTACAATAAGAGTCAGTTATCTGACTCCTAGGTATTTACCTAAGTAAAAAAAAAAAAAAAAAAAAAACTTTATTCACACAAATACCTCTATGCACATGTTTATAGCAGCTTTCCTTGTAATCACCAAAAATTGGAAACTGTCCAATTATCCTTCAACTTGGGAATGGATAAGCAAATTATGGTCCAATCACACAATGGAATACTACTTAGTAATTGAAAGCAAAAACTATTGATAGTCACAACATGGGAGATTCCCAAATACATTATTTTAAGCAGAAGAGGCCAGATTCAAAAGGCTGATTATTTATAGGACATTTGTTATATGACATTCTTGCCAAGGCAAAAGTATTAGGCAAACAAAACAAACCAGTGGTTGCAAGAAGCTGAAAATCGGGAGAGAGACTTATTACAAAAAAAAAAAAAAGGGTCATGGGGGAATTTTTTTTTTTTTTTTTGTCTTTTTGCTATTTCTTGGGCCGCTCCCGCGGCATATGGAGGTTCCCAGGCTAGGCATCTAATCGGAGCTGTAGCCGCCGGCCTACACCAGAGCCACAGCAACCCCAGATCCGAGCCGCGTCTGCAACCTACACCACAGCTCACGGCAACGCCGGATCCTTAACCCACTGAGCAAGGCCAGGGACCGAACCCGCAACCTCATGGTTCCTAGTCGGATTTGTTAACCACTGCGCCACGACGGGAACTCCTCATGGGGGAATTTTGAAGGTGATTCTGTATATTAATTATGGTGGTAATGATAGTCACGTGTACATGTTTGCCAAAACTTACAGAATGGGAGTTCCCGTCGTGGCGCAGTGGTTAACGAATCCAACTAGGAACCATGAGGTTGCGGGTTCGGTCCCTGCCCTTGCTCAGTGGGTTAACGATCCGGCGTTGCCCTGAGCTGTGGTGTAGGTTGCAGACGCGGCTCGGATCCCGCCTTGCTGTGGCTCTGGCGTAGGCCGGCAGCTACAGCTCCGATTTGACCCCTAGCCTGGGAACCTCCATATGCTGCGGGAGCGGCCCAAGAAATAGCAACAACAACAACAACAACAAAAAAAACTTGCAGAATGCCCCACTACAAACAGTAAAGGGGGGAAAAGCGTGTTTGGGGGCGGGGACGGTAATTGCAAAACATGGTAAGAAGACAGTGGAGGGCAGAGTTTGGAGCCATTGAGGAAGGGTGGAGCCCCGGGGGAGTTAGGGATTCAGGCAGACAAGCCAGGGGAAGAATACTTTGTTACCCGTCGATCTTAAGCATCTGATATATTTGGTGTCTTGTGCAAGTTACTTAACCTCTCTTAAGCTTCCATATCTTCTAGAAAATGCAGATGCATTTTTTAAGCATATGGTTTATCTTCTTCTAGAAAATTCAGGCACATAACACCGACTTTATGGGGGGGTTTTGTTGCGGAATGAGAAAATGTATATGCTCTGTCTTAGAACAGTGTTGTACACCTAATGGTTCTAAGTAAACCGTAGCTATGTCCACCACCTATGCACCCTGTGTCACGTGTCTGTGCCTCCCCCCTCTGAATTCAGCCACGGGTGGGGTGGACAGATGCATGTGGGTCCGACTCACAATGCACTGCCAGCATCTCACCTCTGGAGTGTGCCTCTGATCCTTCTGCACTCTGTCCCAGGTCCTGGGGACCCTGTTAGGGCAGCAGAAAGTGCAGCCCAAGGATGTCAAGGAGTTAAGCCCTCTGAATCACCCCTCAACCAGTGGTGCCCAGCAAACAATCTCATGTCCTCTAGAAGGAGAACTGCGGAGGTTGCGGTAGGATGGAGGTCCCTGCCCACAGCAGTCACTGTCATCATGCAGCAGTGACCTCATATTGTGCTCCTCTCTCCATCTCCTACTCCTGACTCCTCCTCTCCAGCTTCCTGAGATTACCTCTCAAATAAGCTGCCTACCCCTGTGCCCCATTTCAGGTCTAGCTTTCAAGAGGGCGGTCACCATTTAGCTGCATTTGAACATCTGACACCATGGCTTGAAGAAACATCCATGCCTCATGCTCCCAACCAGATAGGCTCCTCTAGCAAATGCTGGTTAGGTTGTGATTTGTAGCTTGCTCAGAGCCCGTGTCTATGTTACCACACTCTGCCATCTCATGCAGTGATGGGGTGTAGACTTTCTGCACGCTGCCTGTGGCTTTGGATCACAATCCCCTTCTACTCTGTCCTTCACCTGTTGCCACCTGACAGAAAATCTCTGCTTTAAAATGAGTGGTCCCCCCACCTGGTTTTTACATCCCCAATCAATCCCAATCCCAACTTCTTCCTGTCACACGTCTAGTTCCTTCCCGTTCATGATGCACTGCTGAGCTACTTTGTAGAATGGGCTGAGCTGAGCCCAGGCCTCCTACAGGCACAGATTCCCCTTCAGCCCATTTTGGAGACTAGCTCAGTGGTATAGCCATGCCATGAACGGAGAGGAACTAGGCATGTGACAGGAAGAGGTCAGCTGGAAGAGCAAACACATACAGGGCAATAACCTGCCCCATGCTAAGAAATTAATGCTCTGAGCTTCTCCTGATACTTCCTTTTGCTGTTTTTTCTACCCCTCACTCCCATTCACAGTTATCTGGAAAACAGCTGGTAGTTATTTGCAAAACCTACTTATACTACAGAAGAACATTTAACCCAAGACTCTTTAGGACATAAGCCCCACTGTAACAAGATTTAACAAATGCAAAAGTGGTCTTGAAATAGCATTACATCCTTTAAAATGAAATTAGTATCTATATATGGTGTACCACATCTGGTTATGATACCAGGCTGTGATACCAGGTGCTGTCCAGGAGAACCTGCCATGGAGGCAACAAGGTTCTTAATCTATATGGACCACTGAACACTTGAAATTTGGCTAGTGTGACCGAGGAACTGAACATGCAACCGTATTTAACTTTAATAAAATTAAATATTAATTTAAATGCAATAGCCACATCTGACCACTTTCTAATACTGTATTAGACTAGGCAATATATATTTATTTATAGTTTCATCACCAAAAACCTAGAAATGTAACCTCTATCTCCTAAGGGGATTCTTTCCTTATTGTTTATTTCTGGGTCATGCTGCTACTTGAACTCTAATCCCTTTGAATGTAATTATTAGTCTATAGAAAAATGCTTTCAAATTTGTCAACATCCCAAGAGCCATAAACAGGCCATGCTTCCTTTTTTAAGTTTTCAGAACAAAAACAAACAAAAGCGAAAGTCCTCTTGAACAGGAATGTCAAAGACTTGAATATGTGGTTTGACACCAGCCTCCATATATACTCTCTGGCTGCCTTAGGAAAAATAGTTGTAAGCAGATTATTAAGTAATCTCAGCCTCTCGCATTATTTTGTTTCTCTAATTTGATGAGATAAAGAACTTCCAAGGGTGCCCTATCCTGCTCTTTCATCCATTGCCTATATTGCTATTGAAAGCTTGAAGACATACATGATATTATTTTCTAGGCAACCTAGCCTACTGAGAAATTATCAGGGTGCAGGTAACAGGATGACAAAAAGAAACTTATAATCAATAAAAACATACTAAAATAAGATCTTAATCCCCTCTGGTTCACTAAAGCTGTATTCTCAGATGTGACTTTGTAATTACTACTCACTTATCTTTATTCAGCCTTTTTCTCTGTGCATTTGAAGGAACATCATGTATTATCGAAGACACCTTGCTATTTGAGGCTCTCTCCCCCTCCTCACTACCTTCCCATAGCCTATTCTATCTTTGTTTCAGTCCTCCATTTCTGACCATTCCTTATCCCTTTTCCCCTTTGGTTTTTCCACTATTAGTCAGTTTTGCTCCTTAGTCTTCCACATTTTTCACTCTCTTCTCTTGAAAACAGAATGAATTTGTCCATCTCTCCAAGTGTAGCTCTCAGCCCTAGGCTGATGACTCCTCACACTGAGCTTCTCCCATCAATTTCCAATTATGTTCTGCAGACCTCTGTGCATAGACATCTCATAGTTGCCTCTGTGGGACATCTCTAGAACTTGAATCTAGAGATGCCTCCATAACCAGGTCCTCATCCTGACAGTCATCTGGACCACAAAGATCAGACTCATCATTCTTTCCTCTTTCCTCATCTCTGATAGCAAATGAAATTCCTTGCCTATCATCACCATTTAAGGTTAGTTCCTAGACAAATGCCACCTCCTCATTGGTCTCACTCTATTTTTTCTCCCTTCAACCCAGCTTGCACTCTCACCATATAAAACTTTCAAAATTATTCTTTTCTAAGCATTCCCTTTATCCAAAAACTTTAATGGATCCCCATGACTTACCTAGTTTCAAATCTAAACCCCTCAGCTTTGCACTCAAGATCCTTCTTGACATTAACCCCACCTTTGCTACTGTCCCTTCCTTCCTAATGCGAATTCTTTTCCTGCATCCAGACTACAGTTTCCCACTTCTAAGTTTTTGCTCACAGAGCTTCTCCCCAACCTCCTGTCCCCAAATGTCTTCTCTGCCCCATGCTGTCCATTCATCTCTGACTCATTTCAGCTCCTGTCTCAGTCCCCCTTCTCCATTTCACCCTTCAGGTATTAAGCCTCTTCTGATCTGCAAAAGCAAATATTGTCCACATCACTCATTTGTCATTTATTGTTAGCTGACTGTATGACATGCATATCTGTAAGCTTGTGTATATATCTGTATGAGAAAATCAGAATACATGGAAAGCATTTAGGGTGGTTCCTGTTCCATAAGTGCTCAACAACTATTAGCAATCACCAGTATGATTATTGTAATTATTACTACTACTAATATTATTATGGTGGAAATATCCTACCAGTATATTCTACAGAGCCTACAGAGCCTTGAAATGAGTATGTGCTTAACAAACACAAATTCTATAAAGTAATTTTCATGCATGGATGCTTTGCAAAGCAATTCATAGAAGCATAGAACGAAGCGAGTGATGGAGGGGGCTTAACTAATTATTTTGAGAGTGGAAAGTAGATTTCACATAGAAAATTCTTTTCTGAAAAGCTTTATCCACTTTGTGTGTACATCCAAATTATAATATATTTAGTCTCTTCTCAGGGATAACAGCCCTCCTCCTACCCATCTGTCATGTCAGGTTGCGCTGAGCAAATGCTAATTTACCTTTTTGATATACCATTTGACAATTTCTGGTTTCAGATATCACACGCAAGGTTGCACATCAGTGAATCAAATTTGAATCCATATTGTCAAGTTCATATTTAGAATAAAATTATGTTGCATCTTTCGTATAAACCTAAAAGTAAAGTTGTATATCAAACGAGCATGTGCATGTAACTTGAATGCAGAAGATAAAAGCAAGGCAAAGGAAGACATTATTACCTTATTGGCTATGAAATGACTGCATCAACTCAGTTGATTTATGGAAAAAGGCTTAAGTAGCTTCGGTTGAACTTTTGCAGTGTAACTTCTGGCTGCCCATTCCATTAATTCATTAAATAAAAACAACATTCTTTTCATTCTAATTATTTCAGCTACACATGTTAAATAGGGTAGAAGCTAAACACAAGCAATAATATTCCTGTCATTTTTTTCATCTGCCAACTCCTCAGAAATAATTGACCTATATTGAGAGAAGTAATTCTTCACTCAAAATGATTTTTACCAATGCAAAGGAAGCAGCATGCAATAAAAATTCATATAACCCAGTCATTCAGTACAAAAATAGAACTGAAAAAGCATTAATGGCAATTTAGTTCAATACAAAGGAGAAAATGGCCTGTGTTTACTTTAATTTCACAGAATAAATATATATTTCAGATTTTTCCTGTTTTCAAGTTTTTTTTTTTTAAGTTTAGAGACTAACTTTATTTTAAGCAGGAGTATTTGGAGATGTTTTAAGTTTTGAACCAAAAAGTATCAATTTTGAATATATTAGAGTCAAAAAATAGTGACATGATTGCTGACCTTCAAATTCAACAATAGAGACAGAGATTCACAGACATGAGGAACAGCTTCAATCAGCTGTTCAAAGATCAGCATCATTTTTCTAAGATGCTACCATGAAAGGAAGGGGCTCACAGTTTTCTGGGTACCAAGAGGAAAAGACACACTCTAAGAGCATCCTCAGTCTCTCATGCTAACCTAGGTAGGTAGGTATGTAGGTGAATGAATAATTGGATGGATGCATAGTTGGATGGATGTGTGGCTTGGGAGATGGATGGATGACGAAAGAAAGAAGGAAGGAAGGACGAAAGAAAGGAAGGGAGGAAGTGAGGAAGGAAGAGAGAAAATAGGTGATAGAAACTGAAACACAATGAATAGTTTCTCTGCTGTGCTGCAGCTTCTACACAAAAGTTCATCTTAGCTTATACATGAATTTTCCCTGCCCCTTAATGCTTGCGTGGTCAAGTAAAAGCAGTTGAACACAATAACACGGCTCACTGCAGCAGGCTGCAAACAGACACAGTGCTACAGCCTATAACAAGCACTGTCTTGGAAGACCTCGCTAGGAAGTTTCCTCCTTTTATGCATATTGTGTACCAAGTCTGAAACTGTTCCTCACCCTACAATATATCTCTCTTCCTTATTTCCATAATTCAGACGCTTCAACCCTCTCTTACATTCACTTCTATCCAGCCACATTTACATTTTCTCCCCACAAAGTAAAGTTGAAAATTTACTGTAGCATTATTTTTTAAATAACCATTGCATGTCTTTCTAATTATTAAATTATTGTTAGTAATTAGGACTGTTATTTTTTGTCATGTGCTGGTTATAAAGATGTACAGGTTTGGAATGACCTGTCCCAATTCTCTCTTTCCATTAAGCTTTGTTATTTTTTTAAAAAAGGTGATTTTGTCAAACGCGAGGTTTTTCAGAAAAGCATATATCATACCATAGCAGAAGAAATGCCTGTACTTTTTCTAGAATGTCTCAAGAAAACATTTCACCCTTACCTTAAAAACCACATAGCCTAGCTCAGATCTTACTTCATCATGCATATTTGTTTCTGAGATACTGCAAAGGCATTTACAAATACCCCTTCATTTTTTCCCATGACCTTATCTAGCCCAGGAGTATGGGAAATCCTCAACACTTACAAAGTCTTCGTAAGTCCACTTTGGTGTTGCAGAGTGATCATCAAATAGGTGATCATCAAAAATTATCTTTCTCACAATGTTATTGGATATTAATTGGTTAAGTCATTAATTGGTTAAATACTCTAACAACAGTCTGTGATTTACAACCTTCTGCCTATCTAATTATAGCACTATGAGTCATCTCTTCTATTCCGTTGCACAAGACATCTTTTAAAAGATAAAAGGTTTTTGTTCACCTGTCATCTTTCTATTCGTTGCCTTCTCTTCGTTTCCCCATGTTGGCTCCAGTCATGTGGACTTTGGGAGGCTAGTCACCTGCCTGCTATCTTTCTGACACATTTTTGCAAGTATTTTTGGCATATCACGGTATGCGAAGCTTGCCCTTTCTCTCACATAGGCTACATCCTTTAACGCTTTCCCCCTCAGCTGAACTCTTCCATCTGTCTAATAAGCAATTAATTCCCCTGACAGAAATAATAGACATCAGTGGTAGTTTTTAATATAGCAGTTTTAATACATCAAGAGAATGTCTTGGGCCAATTCAAGTGGCATTCCTTTACCTGTTTTATTCTTTTTATTTTGTTTTGTTATTCAGAGCAATAGATTTTTTTTTTTTCAAATTGGAAGAGGAGTATATAGACCATGAACTCTAGAGCCAAGCTTTGGAATTTATATCCTCTTCCACTGCTTAGTCACTATGTGGTCAAGTTAGTTATTATTATTAGTTATTATTAGTTATTATTAGTTATTATTATTATTATTAGTTATTATTTCCTGGGCCTCTGTATCCTCATAGGGATGTGGGTATATAAAAATAAGTATGTGTGTCTGAAATACTTATGACACTGCCTAGCACATAACAAGATTACATAAGTGTATGTTGCCATCACTATAATTATTATCTTCTATATCACTGCTTTTATGCTGTGTTCTTTCTTTTTTTAAAATTATATTGGAATATAGTTGACTTACAATGTTGTATTAATTTCAGGTATAGAGCAAAGTGAATCAGTCATACATATAAATATATCCATTCTTTTTCCCCATGTAGGTATTACAAACTGTTCGGTAGATTTTCCTGTGCTATATAGTAGGTTCTTGTTAATCACCTATTTTATACAATAGTGTATATGTGTTATTTCCACCCTCCCGATCCCTTCCTCCCCACAATGGTTTCACCTGTAGTAAGCATAAAATTGGGTTCTCCGTCTGACTTATTTGACTCAGTATGATAATCTCTAGGTCTATCCATGTTGCCACAAATGGCATTATTTCATTCTTTTTTATGGCTGAGCAATATTCCATTGTATGTATGTACATCTTCTTTATCCTTTCCTATGTCAGTGGATATTTAGGTTGCTTCCATGTCTTGACTATTGTAAAAAGTGCTGCAATGAACATTGGTATACATGTACTTTTTCGAATTATGGTTTTCTCCAGATATATGCCCAGGAGTAGAATTGCTGGATAATATGCCATATTATTTCTTGGTACTCTTATATATTCACAGATGTAGAGATATGAAATGTACTTTGGAGTTTCACATAGCAAGATGTGGTAAATCAAAGCTAAGATTTTCAAACACATACACACACAGTGAGAATGTTTTAAAGTCTTGTCAACCACCCTACCCTACCAAAACATTGACTGAGAACTCAAAGCATTCGATTCAACTTTTGGGAAACTCGCATCCTTGATGGGTTCTTCCAAACCAACCACCTAATAATCTGAAGAAATGATTTTGAATTATACTCTGTAAGTGACTGATGTGCAAGTATAAGACATTTCATTATACTGTTTGTAATAGTTCCCATCCTTTGTCAAATACCATGCAAAGTGCTGAGAGTAAAAAGAACAGAAACATTCATGGTTCTTATTGTCTCTGAGTTTATAATTTGCTGGGGAAAACACACAAATACAATGTAGCATAAGAGCTAAAAAATAATAATGCAAGGTTTCATGAGAGTGCATGGGAAGGACAGGCATACTGAACTTGGGAGGTCAGGGAAAGGGTCCAGAGGAAGGACTGTGTAAATGGAGACATAGAGGGTATGTAGGAGTTACCTGGGTGAGATGTTTTGGTAGCAAAGGGAGGAGCATACGTAAAGACTACTGTATCTGTGAAAGACTACAGGGGCTTAATTGTTCTCACTGCACTTGCCTATCTCTCCACTAGAAATAAAGGCAGAAGACCTGTCTGGTGAGGGCACTGCTATATGTCCATCTCCCTGAAAAGTGCACATATGGTAACCTACAGTGGGAGTTCTATAAATATCTGTGAAATGCATGAATACATCTCAACACAGCTTAGTTATTTTCCACTTCTATCTTCAACCAGGATCTCTGGTTAGTTTAATTTTATGATGAAGCCTGAGGGTTTGCAGGAGTATCATTTATGCAAAGCAAAGATCTGCTGCACAGAGGATGTAATTCTTTTGTTCCTAAAAAAAAAAAAAAAAAAAAAAAAAAGCTACGGCTTCCTCTTCAATGTTATTAACGGCCAAAGAGACAACAAATAGTATCTGTGTTAAAAAACGATGGATATTTCTTATCTTTCCATGAGCTTTATAAACCACCATTAATACTTAGCCATTCAGATATGGGTGTGGGTGTGTTCAAATGCTTGCACACTAGTATTTAGTGGAGTTTCCCAGTTGTTTTCCTATCCCAATCATAGAAAAAGTGAATAAAAAGAACCTTCTGAGTCTTAAAAAGTGGTCTGAAAAAAAATTGCCTTCAATATTGGGTTAAAAATGCAATCATTTCAGCTCTGGTTTCAAGATAAAGATTTTGCCAAGGTTCCTACATGAGTCCTAAAGTCTTCCTGAGAAACTGCAGTAAACTACTGAATTTAAGTAACAAATGTGTGAGGTAGACAAGCTCAGTTCTAGGAATCATAAGCCAGGGATGGGGGGAGAGGAGGATTTGTGAACCAGCAGGTCTATTTCTGGCCTCTTTCCACTTTCCTTCCAGAAACGTTGCCTTCTCATTGCCCAAACCAATCACCCCTTCCCTCCACCATTCTATCCCCTCTCAAGGCTGATCCTCTAGGATATAGCTCTCCTTGTCACTTGTATCTTTATCCTCTGTCTTTCAAAATCTCAGCTGGTTTGGAGACTTCATTTCTGTATATTTGAGGAGGTCATGAAAGGCAGCCAGACCCAATAAATAGCAGAGATGAAAGCCCAGTTAAACCAGCTACATGCTGTGCAGTCCTGGCAAGTTACATAAGTTCTTTGAAGCTCTGATTCCTCATCAGTTGGGATAGTGGGCCATCCCATGGGGAAACTGTAATCACTGATCTAATGATTCCACACTGGAAAGTTAATGATTAAAATACTCAATGCATCTTTTCAGAAACAGCCACAAGTTCAAAGGACTTAAAGCCAAAGGAAGAAAATACTTACAGGAGATTTCCTAGCATCAGGAAGAGAACAAGGATAAGTAAGGATAAAAACTTTAACCCATGCTTCATGGGCAGCTACGTACTGTACTTACTTCAGTTGGTTAATGTGTTGCACATAGAAGATGGTTACCAAACAGAAACTATTAGATAATTAAATTGTTCAGCCCAGTTATTGAGCCCAGTGCTGAACATATTTTAAGTGCTCAATTAATTTCTAGCTAAGTGAACTTGGCCACTGCCTTATATATTTTAGTGTGCAGTTGCCTTGATTATATTGGTATACTTCCAATACTGCTACTATTCTTCATTAATTCTAGAGTGGGTATTTTTCCTCATTGTCACAGCTCTGAAATCAGGATATATCTTACAATTTATTGCAATTAATTAGCCTTTTTCTTCTTTCTTGGTGGTATATAATCGATGGAATCTTTAATTCACTAAAATGTTAACATATAAAATTCCAGACAATGAATATGCAGTAAGTCCTGATTAAAAGTTAAACAGCAAATACTCAAGTTTAATGGACCTTAGTGATCTACTATGTTTCTTGGCTGTTTCTCTCTGAGCACTAACTTTGAGAATGTTTAAAAAGATGGGTATGGGAGTTCCCGTCGTGGCGCAGTTGTTAATGAATCCGACTAGGAACCATGAGATTGCGGGTTCGGTCCCTGCCCTTGCTCAGTGGGTTAACGATCCGGCGTTGCCGTGAGCTGTGGTGGGAACCTCCATATGCCGCGGGAGCGGCCCAAGAAATAGCAACAACAACAACAAAAAAGACAAAAGATAAAAAAAATAAATAAATAAAATAATAAAAATAAAAAGATGGGTATGAACAAGATACCTGTGTAAAAAGAAATGTTTTGTGATGACCTAGGAAACAGATAGTTATTTCAAGGGAAGTAAGCAAATCTCAAAATAAGATAAATATATATTCACTTTAATTTTTTAAAGCAGATACCTTAATTGTTGTTTCAAAATGACAAGATTTGTAACAAAAACTATAAGGATGTCAACTTGGTGCAAAGTTTGAATGATGTCTTAATCTATTAGAAATTGTGCATTAAACAGTTTGAAAATCACTACCTGGTATTCACCAATGATTATGTAAAAATGCCCAAAGTTTTTATGGTTCCTTTAAGCAATTTCCAACTATTCATTCTATCCAAGTGATTTTGGGGAAATCATTAAGGAAGGAAGGAAGGAAAGATGAAAGGAAGGGAGGGAGGGAAGGAGGAAAGAGGGAAGGCAGGCAGGCAGGCAGGAAGGCAGGTAGGCCTACATTGATGTTATAAATACAAAAGCTTATATTTAAATTTACAAATCTTCCATTAGTTTTGGTTAATATAAGCATGGCCATATGACTCCCCATGGCATAATTAATATTCTTATAGAGCATAATAATTGGTGTTGACTTTCATGTACTCCTCTAAGAAATTATGTTGTTAAGATGACATTTCTATATCTATGAAGACTCAAATATTCTTATTGTCTTGATATGTTTTGGTTTTATATTTTATATATATATATATTTTTTTTACCATCCTGCATGAAATCACAGATCAGATCATAAAAAAATCACAGAACAGATCATAATATAATTCATAAAAACAATATATAACATAAAAAATGACAGCTTCACACCACAATTTCATACATCTTTACCAGACCTACAATGATCAATTCCAGATGCTCTAGTATATATTCTCTGCAGTCATGGAAAATATCACATTGAACAGACCTGTTGCACCACGAACTTTCAACTTAAAATTTCTGAGATATCTCAGAATGTATGGACTGATGAAATCTGCAGTTGATTATCACAACATCCAATATACCTCTTGTATTAACTTAATTCCCATGTGAAAGATTAGATTAAAACAAGATTAATCAAGGAGTTCCCATCTTGGTGTGGTGCAGCAGAAAGGAATGACTAGGAACTATGAGGCTGAGTGTTCGATCCCCGGCCTTGCTCAGTGGGTTAAGGATCTGGCATTGCCATGAGCTGTGGTGTAGGTCGCAGGTGTGGCTTGGATCCAGAGTTGCTGTGGCTGTGGTGTAGGCCGGCAGCTGTAACTCCAATTAGACCCCTAGACTGGGAACCTCCATATGCCTGGGTGTGGCCCTAAAAAGCAAAACAAAAAAACAAACAAACAAAAAACAAGATTAATCAAGGAATGCCTTTGAAATTTCCAAAGCAATGTAAAATCCTACAGCTGTTAAAATAGGCTGAATATTTTCTCTGCTTTTCTCCTAAAGCTTGATCATAGACAATAAACAGAAAATTGGAAAAAAATCAGTTTTAGAAAGTTATTCTTACAAAAGACAGTAGAAATAACCCAAATGTCCATCAGCTGATGAATGGACAAACAAAATGTGGTATGCTCACACAATGAAATAATATTCAGCAGTAAATAAGAATGATGATACCAATGAACCTTTAAAATACTTTGCTAAGGGGAAGAAGCCAGTCACAAAAGACCACCATGTATTATATGATCCTATTTAAATAAAATGTCCAAATCCAGAGAGTCAGAAAGTAGATAGATTAGTGATTGCCTGAGGCTGGTAGTGGGTGACTGGTAAGGAGTGGCTGCTGATAGGTACAAGCTTTCTTTTAGGGGTGCTGAAAATGTTCTAAAATTAGATTGTGGTGACAGTTGCACAACTCTGTGAATATACTAAATTGTACACTTTAAATGGGAGAATTGTATGGTAGGTGAATTACATGTTAATGACACCACTTCCAAAGTCAGGGCAGTAACTTAAAGGCAAAAATTTTTCCTTCCAGTAAATGGCAAAAACTTCCCCCATGGCAGAGATAGAAAGGCTCTTCTGAAAGCACTGAAAATAAAATGAGAAGAAAGGGAATCCTTAGAAATTTACTGATGAGAACTCAAGATGGAGGCAGTTACCAATGTTATTATTTGCATTTAAACAAGTGATTCCAGGAACAGGAAACAGCTCTTGGGGCCTAAGTAGGATTGTCAGATAAAATATAGGAAGCTCCACTATATTTGGATTCCAAACAGTGAATAGACTTTTAATATAAATGTCCCAAAGTATTATATATTACTAAATTAAATATTATAAAAATATTGCATATCTAAGGACATGCTTATGTTAAAACACTACCCATTATTTGCCCGAAATTCAAATTTATCTGAATGTCTTTTACTTTTGTTGTCCTCATTAAACCTGGCAATCTAGGCGTGTGATTATAATTTTTTTAGAGTGCTTTCTTATGAAGAGCACAGAGCAGTTGAAAACAAAATCAGGGTAGCTCTAGGTGAACAATGGGAGAAAATAGTTCCAGCCCTATATCACTCATTCATTTATTTAGTGTTTTATATGCCCAGCACTGGAGATACTGTGGTGCATAGGATGGATCCAGAACTTAAGAGTCTGGCAAAGAAGACAGACAAGTGAAAATGCGATAACAGTGAAGTATGATAAATGATGGAAGATGGCAAGAAGACAGCAAGTGAGGAAGAAAAGTCAGAACAGCTGGGTGAAGGTTCAGAGATGAATAGGAGCATGGCTAGTTCAAAGAAACAAAGTTGGAATGAAGGAAGGAAGGAAGGAAAGAAGGAGAGAGAAGGAGGGGAGGGAGGGATTATTTGGAACTAGAGACTCTCATATTGAGTGAAGTAAGTCAGAAAGAGAAAGAGAAATACCATATGATATCACTTATATCTAGAATCTAATATATGGCACAAATGAATCTTCCCACAGAAAAGAAAATTATGGATTTGGAGAATAGACTTGTGGTTGCCAAGGGGGAGGGGGAGGGAGTGGGGTGGATTGGGAATTTGGGGTTAATAGATGCAAACTGTTGCCTTTGGAATGGATCTGCAATGAGATCCTGCTGTGTAGCACTGGGAACTGTCTAGTCACTAACGATGGAGCATGATAATGTGAGAAAATAGAATGTATACATGTATGTATAACTGGGTCACCATGCTCTACAGTAGAAACAAAAATGCATTGGGGAAATAACAATTAGAAAAGCCAGACCAAGGAATGTTGTGCTTTTTCCTTTGTTTTAAATACATTTAATTTTTAAAGCATTTTTAGGTTCACAATGAAACTGAGCAGCAAGTCCAGAGTTCCCCTATACTACCTGCCCTCACCCATGCATGACCTCCCCCACTGTCAACATTTTGCACCATGCTGATGGGTTTATTACACTCAGTGAACCTACATTATCACCCAAATTCCACAGTTTACACTAGGGTTCGGTTTTGGTGTTTTACTTCCAAGGATTATAACAAATATATAATGACATACAGCCATCATTATAGCTTCACTGCCTTAAAATTCCTCTGTGCTCTGCTCTTCCTTCCTCCCTCCAACCTAACCCCTGGCAACCACTGATCTCTTTGCTGTCTCCATAGTTTTGCCTTTTCCATAATGTCACGTAAGTGGAATCATCTAGTATGTAGCTTTTTCATATTGGCTTCTTTCACTTAGAAGTATGCTAAAAATATAAGGTTCTTCTGTGTCTCTTCATGGCTGGATAGCTCATTTCTTTTAAGAGCTGGACAATGTTCCATTGTCTGGAGATACTCACAGAAGGTTTTTAAGTCATCTTAAAAATGTTGATTTTACAGGGAGAAACAGGATCACCTTGCTTGAAAAAAAAATTACTTTAGTTCTAAATGGAAGAATAAACTGGAGAGAGACCATTAAGAAGAATATTGTTGTAATTGGGAAGCGAAATAATGGTGACCTAGAGGAAAGCTGGTGACTATGGAGCAATGATGGTAGCTATGGAGAGAAGTGAGCATAGTCGAGGCGTAAAAGGAAGCAGACTCCTAGGACTTGGTGATTGATTGGTTGTGATAGTGAAGGAAGAGGAGGAGTTAAGTCAGAATCCTGAATTTCCAGGTTGGACTGTAGATTGAGCACTGGGGAGAGAAGAGAGAGTTATAGAGATATATTGAGATCATTTAGGTCCACGTGGAGCTTGAATCATCTGCGAGATATCCGAGCAGTGGAGTGGCTTCCAGCGGATAGTTGAGTCTACTAATAAAGAATTCAGGTGATAGGTTTAACTCCCAGATATAGATCTGGGAGATATTGTCACAAAAGTGAAAACTGAAGCTAAGATGTGGATGCTCATCCAAAGAGTGTGGTCAGGGTAAGAGAAGAGGAGTCAGGACAGAACCCCAAAGAACATCAGCATCTATGAGGAAGTGACAGCAATCAGAGATGCTCATGAGAAACTGGGGGTTGGTGGTACCACAGATGTAACTGAAGAGAGTTCCAGGAAGTGGAGGCTCCATTGAGGTTTTTAGAGACATTTTAGTATTCTATCTCCAATAGGGAATTAAAACTTAAACATATATTTATAAGATATGTATATTAGAATTAAATTACCATATAGAACATATTTATCCTTTCATAAAGCATGGATTCAACATATATGTTGAAATCGAAATGGTTTCTTCCTAAATTTCTCCAGTGGAAGAATTTAGGTAGGTTCATTAAAGCTAAATTTCTTCATTGCTTCCTTGATTTTGAAAGAACTTCAAGCATGTGCTTAATCTATTTGTTGGATAATCTCATTCTGCTGACAGGGGATGGTTAGCTGTGCGAATGTTCAATACAGCAAAATAAAAATTTCCACACGCCCATTGGATTTAGAGACAAGGATAGTGGTAAACGTGTTTACATAGAGAGATGAGTCAGAATCCAGAAGGAAATGAGTTGTAGGAAGTGGGTCAAGGAGACGGAAATAGAAACAATGAATACATTCAACCCTTTCAAGAAATTTGGCTCTGGAGCAAGAGAGAGAGAGAGTGCAAAGACGGGGCTGGAATGGGAGGCTGGAAGATGGGGCACTCTTGAGTGTGTTTAAATGCTAACAGGGAAGTAGAAAGATGGATTCTAGACAAAAGTGCCAGGTCAGGCCTTGGAGAGGATGAATGCCTCCTGATTTGTGAAAGGAAAAAAAAGAGACAAGAAAGGGTAGAGTTGCTGACAACCTTATTAATTTCGTGGCCGAAAGTGCAGTGTCTGGTCTAATAGCTTCCCTTTCTTGTGAAATAGAAGGAAAAACAATTGCCAGAACATAAAGGGAAAAATGTATCTGTTAGTGGTTCTAGATAAATGATGGAGAACTGGGCTGCTGGGAAGAATGAAGAAGTTGACCAGGAACCCAATGTGTCTGGGAAAAAAAGACAGTTGGACAAAAAGTTAATGATCTAGTTCTTTTTTTCACCAAGTAAGTATTCTTAAATTAATGGGAGATCGCTTTCATATACACTTGAACACCAACGATAGAAATATCTTAACACCACTTTTGATGTATCATAAAGATGCAAATCAAAAGAACTCCATGTATGGAAAAACAATGCCTCCTTCTAAGAAGAATATTCTAAAATGAAAGGCCAGGAGTTCCCATTGTGGCTCAGTGGTTAACGAATCCGACTAGGAACCACGAGGTTGCTGGTTTGATCCCTGGCCTTGCTCAGTGCGTTAAGGATCCGGCGTTGCTGTGAGCTGTGGTATAGGTTGCAGATTCGCCATGGATCCTGCATTGCTGTGGCTGTGGCGTAGGCCAGTGCCTACAGCTCCGATTGGACCCCTAGCCTGGGAACCTCCATATGCCAAAAGTGTGGCCCTATAAAGCAAATAATAATAATAATAAATAAATAAAAATAAAAATAAAATGAGAGTCCAGGAAAATCAGTTGCTACACCCCAGTTGCTTATAAATGCAGAGAATCCAGTTCAGTTTACTAATCATTTACAATTCCATTATCTATGGTTAGATGCTAGAAGCATTGATCTGAATAATCTAAAACAGCAGATATTCCAAAATGACTTAAATTGGGTTTTGAAAAACATAATTATTTATATTAAATTTGCATTCCCAATTTGCCTCACTTGGGCAATTATTAAAACTAGTTTGCATTCTCCAGGAAAATACTTTGATAGCAAAGGTAGAAGATGCTCAGAGTTTAGACACAATTCAAGAGGTTACCAGTTAGCAACAAACAAAAAAGAGAATTAATCCCCTCCATTGCATTGAGGCAAATTTTTAACTATTATGAAATAACTGATAAATAATTGATCCCTAAATTTTCAGAAGCAGAGCTGTTCCCATTCTCAACCTGAGTCCACTCTTATCCTGAGCTGAATCTTGACTTAAACTCCAAGTGCCTCCCTTCCAATACCCAGGCTTACATAAATTACTTCTCAGTATGAATGCATTGGATGGAGGTATAGCCAGGACAGATGGCCAGCTCTAATCTAATTATTATCCTCCTCCATCTTTCATCTACTCACTCATTATTTAATCCATACATTCAGTCTCAGTAATCATTCAGGTCCTGAGACTGGGGTAATTGCTAACATCCCACAGATCAACAACAGAGATGACCTAAGTAAATCACCAATTAAAAATGATGAGATATGATTGATGATAGTTGTGTAGTACAAGGGAAAGCAATGGACTACCCACCCAGCCCAACATTAACTTATGAATACTTCCCAAGGAGACTGGCCTTTGAGTTCTTAAAGAATGAGTAAGAATTAGCCAAGTAGAAGAGGAAAGGGATCAGGAAGAATAATAAGGGCAGAGCATCAGTTTGGACAAAGAGGTGAGAGATATCACAAATCATTCAAGAAAGAGTTTCCTGTGATGGAGCAGAAGGGTCAGATCCTGCAGAGACTTGTAGGCCAAGATAAGGAAGTGGCTCATATCCTGTAGGTCATAAGGGGTTTTTTGATGGAATCTTTAGAATGACATGATGAGGTTCATGTTTTAAAACACTTGCCTAGATGGATTGGATGGTTTGGGAAAAAAACTTAAAAACAGGGACTGAGCTGAGGTGTCAAGACAGATGCAATAGGACTGCAGGAGCTGAAATCCAAAAATAGTCAAGGGGCAAACCCCACAGACTTGGTGATTGATAAGAAGGAGGCAATGATGGGAGGGGAGGAAGGGCCTAAGCCACTTCCCCAGGCTCTGGTTGGGACCTGGAATGAAGTTTGGTGTTACCACTCACTAAGCAAGAGAGAATGCAGTAGGAGAGAGAGGTTTGGACAGAAGGCAGTGGGTTCAGGTTTGGACATGCTGAGTTTGCAACACCTGTGGGGACAGTCTTCTAGAGAAAATCAAGGGGTCATTTAATGCACTAGGTTGGTCACTCAAGAGACAGGTCATATCTGCAGATATAGATTAGGAATCACCGTAATATAGTGAGTGTAGATAAAAACAGAGCCTAGAGAGTAGAACAAAGAGAATAAGCAGAGGAAAGAAAAGAACAGAGACCTGTTCACACTATACCAACAAAGAGATCGTGAGGGCCCTGGTTAGTGGAACTGGAAGAGCTTCACCTAAGAGCGAAGGTAGAGTTCAGCTTTTCTTTTCTTTTGAATCATTTTCTCGGTGGAAGTATAGTTGATTTATGATGCTGTGTTAATAGAGTTAAGCTTTTCTTTGTCCTAGTCAGTTTGCCCTGGTTATTTCACTCAAATTAATTTTTTAATTTTGTATTTTTTTTCTTGATGAAGTAAGTTTCTTAATCTCTAATTATAATTAAACATTACTTGAAAAAAAATCAGCTCCTGGACTGATAATATTTGCTTAACTTTTCTTTACTTCAAGAACCTGAAGTAAATCTGTAACATTCACGTATTATATTCACTGACATTCATGGACAGAGGAGAGTAAAGCTTTGTATTGCAGAACAGTCTATGTCGGATTATGAAAAAAGAGATGCAATTTCCTGCCATTTCTGTAAGAACCGCACTGTACCATGAGCCTTTTCTGTGTCTCTCAGTACTAGGGAGAATCTTCACTCCACTCTTTGAATCTTGGCTTGTTTGAGTTTGGGGGTTTCGTTTTTGCTTGGTTTGGTCCAAAGACCATCATCAGCAAACATGATGCCAGCAGAGACTTAAAAGAGCTTGTAGTTGAGGGCTTGCCCTTTCTTGCTTCTGGGAGACTTTCCACCACTATGAGGAGGAGACGAGGTTAGCCTACTGGACAGGTCATGCGACACAAAAATAAGCTAACCCTGCTAAAAGGCTCTAGACCACCCAACCTTGCAGCTGACAGACATGCACGTGAAACCCTCTTAGAGCACCCAGCTTCAGGAGGGTTACTGCTGCCTGCAGAGATTAGCAAAACTGATTCCCAATAGAAGAGCCACCCAACTGACCCAGAAAACTATGATCAAATTAAACGATTATTATTTTTAGTTGCAAAGTTTGGGGATGATTCTTTATGCAGCAAGATATTCCTGACATTACCACCTTCTAGAGTTCGAAAAGAAATCATATAATTTGTTTAAAGTAATTTCTCAATTATAATCTCTGATATCAGAAGAGAATCTCACAGCACGCAAACCCCCTCTTCTATGACTTTAAGCAGAAAAACATACTCCACTTAAGCATGTTTTAGAAGGCATAATCATATCCCAAAACATGACAATTAAGTGTCCTGAATTTTAATCATAGTTAATAGCCTGGATTAAGTCTCAGTTGAGAGACAGGAAGCTCTACCAAGTTTTCAGCCAATAGCTTACTCATTTTTAAACTTCGTAATTGTTATAAAGGCACATAATCAGGTTTTTTTATCCACATAGCACACTGACACTTATTCCCGACCTATGATTTTAGTTTAAAATCCAATAGGTGTGCTAAAAAAAAAAAAAAACTATTTTGAGAAGGAGACCATAGATGTTTCTCAAAAAATCTAGGATGAAAATATTTCATAATAGATGTAATTATTACCACAAAAAAAACTGAAAGAATTCTTTTAAAGTATCAACCTCACAGATAAAACTAGTTTTCTTAGGATAATTGTAAACAAAGATTATGAATTATTCATCTCTATATCACCCATAATCCCTCCCGTTTAGGAAGCACTTGATAGGCGTTGGTTGAATGAGCAAGTGAATGAATTATTGAGTGAGTGAATGATTAATGGGCCAATTGCATTGTTTCAGACTTTCCTATATATGGTGGCTGTACTTCATAAGATGTGATTTGACCCATGATATAACTAACTCAATATAATTAATGAGTCATTTCATAACAAGGTTCTACCAGTGCTGCATTCATACATGAAACCATGCTAATGACTCTGAAAGAATCATGTCTACTTAGAGATCTTTCTACGTCAGCTAGATTTGCCAATTTCTACCCAGGATCTATAATAGATTGTACTCTTCTTTTCATAGAATAAAATCAGCCAATCTAACTTTCACCTAACTTACAAGCTGTGTGATAGTTATAGACGTATAAGATACATATTTATCTTTATGTTTAGAGATAACACTACTGGTGGCAATTGTTATCTGAATGAACAGGTGTGGCTGCAAAAACCTTTGCCTGACCAACTGTTCTTTCCACACTGTACACACAGAAAGGCTATTCTGTGGTTGGCAGCTGTATCCCTATTTGCAGAGCCCACAGCTATTTGCATCTCCACCATTTAAAATCATACTCTGCCCATTCCCATTATTCATAAATGTTATACATTTAATTCGTGCAAGTAAAGGTGTTCTGCCTGTTATCACTGGGAATTCCAGAACTACACTGATGCATGCCAAGTTTTCCTTTCTGGGATCCCTAGAGTTCTTCTGCTCACTCTTTATTTGCTTGCCACAGTTCAGCTTAGCAAACAGCATCTATGTGAGTCTCCCATTGCCATATATTCCTGACACCTGCCTGGTCTCAAAGCCTCATCCTTCTTCCCTAAATATTCATTCGCTAGCAAAGTTTAGGTTCTTACTATCTGACTTGCCCATTTGAAGTTAAATTATCACTCACAAGAGGAACTGATGAACCTATTCAAGAAATAATTTATGCATTGACACTTACTTCTTGAAGCACCAGGCACCGTTCTAGGCACTGGTGACACAGCAATAAACAGTGCAGAGCTTGTATCGCAGCTTTGTGCAGTGCTCTTCTGACCTCAGAGAAGAGCTAGCATCTCTTCTTTTTTTTTTTTTATTTGTATTTTAGGGCCGCACCTGCAGCATATGGAGGTTTCCGGCTAGGGGTCAAATGGGAGCTGCAGCCACCAGCCTACACCACAGCCACACCTGATCCGAGCCACACCTGATCCGAGCCACACCTGCAACATACACCACAGCTCACGGCAACGCCACATCCTTAACCCACTGAGCGAGGCTAGGGATCAAACCCTCATCCTCATGGATCCTAGTCAGGTTCGTTAATTGTTGAGCCACAAAGGGAACTCCTAGCACCTCTTCTTTAATATCATTTAAACCACTGTTTCACATCTAATAAGTGCTGATAAGACAGGTACAAATTCTTGAAAAACTCACTTTGTGCTGGAGTTTTACTAAGTACAGTTGTCCCTCAGTATTGGTGGGGGATTGATTCCGGGACCTCCTCCAATATCAAAATGAGTAGATGCTCAAGTCTCTCAAATAAAATGATGTTGTGTAGTCAACCTTCTGTATCATGGTTTCAACATTATTGGATTCAGGTGCAAAACCTGCAGATGCAGAGGATGACTATGTGTGTGTGTGTACACATGCATGGGCACGTGTACACACACACACACAAACACACATCTTATCTGCCAGGGAATCTTGGAGAACCCTGAATTTCTGATTGATTCCATTTTCCACTCTTGCTCACTGGATCTCTTGGTTTTCAGACTGCCTAGCTAACAAAAATCATGATGGCTTTTAGATCTCCTTTCCCAATAAAAATAATTAGCAGGCTACATTGCTTCTTCTCTGCAAGTGGTACATGCTTTTGTTCTTCTCAAACTTAATATCAAGCCTATGGTCCAATATTTACTCTGCCAAGATTTCCATAATTATTTTAGCATTTTTCCTGAGTCCCTCAGCTGTCTTCTGTGTGTGCAAGTATGTGTTCATGGCATGGATTTCAGGAGGTTGGTCTGGGGCTTGTTATGCTGCCTCATCTTCTATCTATGTATGTTTTTCAAGCACTAGTATTCACCAGCACACACACACATCAGCTGGAGGTAAAACACATCACAAGTAGGGGGTCAACACAAGTATAAGTAAATCATTCCTTTACCTTCTTTCTGTGGCCGGTGGCTCAAGCATCTCAGAAATCTGTTGGTCAGTTGGTTATTTAGACTATATTTCAGGAATCCCAGAGTGAGCTACTGATAGATTCTTACTATGAAAGGTCTTTGATATATCCTGTCCACCCAACTTCACATTTCTTACTCAATGCAAATTTCCCCCCAAGAAGGTATTATTGGTTATATCCCTAAATTTGTATTCAAAAAGGTAGAACATTATATTACTTAAGTTTAATTTCCCTTTGTACTATCAAATACCATGTTATTCCCCAGCTTTTACCCTTTACATAATCTAAGTCAAAATTGGAGTGGAAGAAGAAAACTCAAAAATGTATTAATAAATAAGAACTATACCGGAGTTCCTGCTGTGGTACAATTGGTTAGGAATCTGACCATAGTGGCTCAGGTCGCTGTGGAAGCTCGGGTTCAATCCCCAGCCTGGCACAATGGGTTAAATGGATCTGGCATTGCTGCAGCTGCTGCATAGGCCACAGCTGTAGCTCAGATTCAATTCCTGGCCTGGAAGCTTTCATACATATGCCACAGGTGCAGCCATACAAATAAATAAATAATAAATAAACAAATAAATAAAGTATACTATTGGAGACCTAGGTCCTAGGATTGTGTGCATTGTTCCATATCCTGACCTGGACAGCAGAATGCATGTGAACATATTGTTTAAAATTACTTGACTATGATCTCTATCCCTCAAGGCTCAAAACAAAGAAAAAGCAAAAAGTAAGAGTTTATTTTGCACTTCCTGTGTTCCCACCAATATGCTAATTCCCACGAAAAGGAAATGATTATCATCTTCCCCTAAGAATCTCTAGAATTTTAATGAAAAGAGAAGACAAAATAATGAAACACAAGGCCAACAACAAAATGGCATTTCATAGTATTTTAGTGAAATCACAGATACCATTGAAAAGGCAAAGTCAATAGTTCATTGAACAGTACTACTAATTAGTACTAAAGGAATTCAGAGACAAGGAGATACTGAGTAACCCAGCTGCCTCACACAGAGTAAGTACTCTCGGAAGAGGGACAATATTTTTACAGTTGCACCCAGAACATGGGCTCTTTGGTTTCAAATAATAATATGAGACACCGAGGCAGGACCTAGCAAGACAGTGATGGCTGGTAGCCATGGATGGACATTTGTCACATTTCCACAGCTGTCCAGTAATCTTTGAGCACCCTTCCTATGTTGGAGAGTTTTCCTCTCCCCAAAGTAGGAGCTAGAACATTGCTTCCCCAGCTTCCCTTGAAGCTAGTGTATGGGCTCGTGACCTGGGTCTTATCAAAGCACCTCACACAAGCCAAGAGTAGAGAAGAGGGTGGAGTGAAT
The DNA here is from genome assembly GCF_016906955.1 of Phacochoerus africanus. NCBI lineage: Eukaryota > Metazoa > Chordata > Mammalia > Artiodactyla > Suidae > Phacochoerus > Phacochoerus africanus. The sequence goes on from NC_062553.1 coordinate 80,187,989, forward strand.
GAAAGAGTGTGGCGTTAAATTTATGCTGGCAATGGGCAGGGACAGACAGCCTTCAGAGGCCCCAGTGACAGGGATCCTGGCTCGAGCATCCCCTGCAAACTTCAGAGCCTTGTGCCCAGTGAGGCTGTGCAAGCCTGCAGTTTGGAGATTGCTCCTGAGTGCAAGGTCACCAAGCTTGATTCTCTGGCCATTGCAGAGACTCCATGACATAAACACTATCCTCGTATACATTCCTTATTCTGCTTAAAATAAGAATAAGTTATAGACTAACAGAGACCAGACTGACAAGAGCAGAACTTAATATTTGTTTAAAAGAACAAAATAACAATAGCTAAGACAGAGAAGCAACCTAAATGTCCATCAACAAAGAAATGGATAAAGAAGATACGGTACATACACACAATGGAATACTACTCAGCTGTAAAAAAAGAAATAATGCCATTTGCAGCAGCGTGGATGGACCAAGAGATGTCATACTGAGCGAAGTAAATGAGACAGGGAAAGGCAAGTATCATACAAGATAATTTATATGTAGAACCTAAAATATGATACAAATGAACTTATTTACAAAACAGAAACAGACTCATAGACATGGAAAACAAACTTATGGTTACCAAAGGGGAAAGGTGGGGAGAGGGATAAATTAGGAGTTGGGGATTAGCAGATACACCCTAGTATATAAAAAATAGATAAATAACAAGGATCTACTGTATAGCACAGGAAATTATATTCAATATCTTATTGTTATTCACTATCTTGTAATAAATCATAATGGAAAAGAATCTGAAAAGAATATATATATGTGAATAATTGAATCACTTTACAGTTTACCAGAAATGAACACAACATTGTACATCAACTATATTTCAAATAAATAAATTAATAAATAAAGATAATACATTAGTAAAAATACTAAGTTCAGAACAAGTTCTAGAAGACTAGGAAGAAAAGCGAGTGGCTAGAGGATAGAGATCATGATGAATTCAATATAAGAGCTAAATATGTCAACAGCATGAAAGCTGCATGTTTGGCCGGGGAGCATGGCTCCCCTGCACCCAGCTACACTCTCCTCCTGCCTCTGCACTTCTTTGTGCCCTAGAAGGCTGACTTCTTTCTGGCTGCATCCTTAACCCCCACTGCGTGCTAGATTCCAGCTAGGATCTGCCAGTGAGGAGCATCACAAGGCAGAAGAGTGAGCTCAGAAGAGTCCATTCTCTTGGCTCCCTCCCTGCAAGGTCTCCTGGGCAGGAAGCCTGCCTTGCCAAAGGGCTAGACTCCTGCCAGGCAGCCTGATTCTCAACACATTCTCTGAGAATCTTTTCTTAGCTCTTGAAACTAGGGATGGTAATGGAACTCCAAAGCTAGTTCCAGAGTACTATTTCTCCTTTCAGGGTTCCTGCTCTCAATGACACCTCTGTATAAACTCTCTTCCATTTACCTAACCGAGTGTGCCTTCACTTTCCTGCTGGGACCGGACTAATAAGGCAATACGTGTTATTTGGATGTACGCATCTTCTAAAACTACACAGACCTGCAGGGGAAAGATGAACACACTGTTCAGAAGAGTAGTTGACCCCCGGGGGATGGGAGAGAGAGTAATTGGATTGGAGAATGGCAAACTGGAGACACAGCAGATATATACACAATATACATCCTATAAAGGTTTATTCTTAAGCTGGGTCATGGGAACATAAGTGTTTTCTATTCTTTATGATTTTTCTGTTAAAAGCTATAATTTAACAGCAGGTTTTCACTCGCTCAAGGATATCTTTTAGTAAATAAAAGCCTTCATTTTAATATAGTTCCAACCATCAAGCTATTCTTTGATGGCTAGAGCTTTTTCCATCCTATTGAAGAAAGCTTTGCCAACCAAAACAGTGACACAGGAGACGCCAGCCTCTGCCCATCCCACCCCCACCCTGCAAAAAAGAAAAACAGCATAAGCTATCCACAAACAGAACTGATATAAACAGAGAGTAGAGGGGTGGTTACCAGGGACATGGGGGAGGCGGAGTCAAAGATGGTCAAAGGGAACAAACCTCCAGCTATAAGTTTAGTGAGTTTGGGAAACATAATGAACAGCATGATGATGTATAGTTAATAATACTATATTATATACTTAGAAGTTGCTAAGAGAGTAAATCTTAAATATTTTTACCACAAAAAAGAAGCGGTCGTTATGTGAAGTGATAGAGGTGCTAGCTAATGCAACGCTGCCAATCATATTGCAATATATATAGGTATGTCCAACACCTTAAACTTACACAGTATTATATTCCGGTTAAATCTCAATAAAGCCAGGGATGGTGGGGGGAAATCTTTGCTTACTTAATCTTAGCCGCTAAAAATTTTTCTGTATTGAGAGGAGACTTGTGGTTGCCAAAGGGAAGGGCGTGGAGTGAGGTGGACTGGGAGTTTGGGGTCAGTAGATGCAAACTCTTACATTTAGAATGGATAAGCAATGTATACCACAGGGAATTAAATCCAGTCTCCTGGGATAGACCATGGTGGAAAATAGCATTTTTTAAAAGAAGGTTTATATAGATGTGTTCTCTATGTTATATTCTAGAAACTTCATCATCTCGCCTTCCTCATTTAGGTCTACAGACTATTCACAGTTTACTCTTTGTGTGGTGTCATGCTTTCTATGATCAATGTGGCATTCTGATGGCTAACATGAAGTTTAGGATTTTTTATATTTGTTCATAAGTGAGATTAGCCTGGTAATTTTTTTTTTTTTTTTTGAAATGGTCTGGAAATTGGCTGTAGGTAATATTTCTCCCTTAAATCTCTGGAGCACTCACTAGACCTAGGCATTTTTTTCTAGGTAGGTCTTAAGTTAGAGATTCCATTCTTTGAATAGAACTGCTCATGCTTTCTTTTCTTGCATCAATAGTAACTAAGCTTATCAGACACAACTTAGAATAGATTTACAAGGAGATCCTGCTGAATAGCATTGAGAACTTTGTCTAGATACTCATGTTGCAACAGAAGAAAGGGTGGGGGAAAAATGTAATTGTAATGTATACATGTAAGGATAACCTGACCCCCTTGCTGTACAGTGGGAAAAAAAAAAATAGTAACTAAGGACAAATATTTACTTTTTTTCCATTGGAATATCCGGTCATTCCTGTAGCACTTTTAAAAAGGGTTTCTTAGACCCCATTTCTGCTCGGCTCTTCCCTCCCTCCCCCAGCAAGGAGCATCTTTAATATAAATCAGCTTACTGTATATTTGTAGTAAGTTTTGGAATCTGATCTATTCTTTACCTTTTGATCTATCCATATGTAAATACCTATTTTAATTATTCTCGCTTTAGAGTGAGTCTTGATACCTGATCACATAAGTCTACATACTTCTTTTCATATCATATAATCCTGGTTATTCTTGATCCTTTACATTTCCGCATAAATAGAAAATCTACTCGTCTGATTTTTCAAGGCAAAGAAACTAAAAATTTTATGGGTTTTTTTGTCTTTTTACTTTTCGATTGGGATTAAATTGTACTTGTATTATATATACAGACATCTTTGGGAAGGATTGACACCTTTACAATATTGAGTCTCCAATTAATGAACATGGAAAATCTATTTATGTAGCTCTTTAACTTATCTCAATAATGCTTTCTAGTTTTGTGTAGAGGTTTTCTTCAGTATTGGTTAGATTTATTTCCAGATATTTGTTGCTTTTGATGCTATTGTCATGGTATTGTGTTCTTGAATTTTGTTTTTAAATTATTTGTTGTTAGTTTATAGAAATGAAGGCCGCCGACCTATTTCACAGCCACAGCAATGCCAGATCCAAGCTACATCTGTGACCTACACTACAGATCATGGCAATGCCAGATCCTTAACCTACTGAGCAAGGGATCAAACCCAAATCCTCATGGATACTAGTTGGGTTCCTTACCACTGCGCCACAACAGGAAATCCTAAAATTTATTTTTATTTTTAAATATTTTATTTTATTTTGCTTTTTAGGGCTGGGAGGTTCCCAGGCTAAGAGTCTAATTGGAGCTACAGCTTCCAGCCTAGCCACAGCCACAGCAACACAGGATCTGAACTGAGTCTACGACCCACACCAGAGCTCATGGCAACACCGGATCCTTAACCCATTGAACGAGGCCAGGGATCGAACCTGCAACCTCATGATTCCTGGTTGGATTTGTTTCCATTGCACCATGATGGGAATTCCTAAAATTTATTTTTATATTAACCATATATCCAGTGATTTTTCAAAATTCACTTATTAATTCCAATAATGTGTGTGCACATTCTTCCGGATTTTTCTATAGCAGCAATTATTTTGTTTGTGAATAGTGACAGTTTGTTTCTTTTCAAGCCTTATGATTTTTTTTTGCCTTATTTCACTGTCTAGAACATCTAGTGCAATGCTGAGTAGAAGTGATCAAATATCTTTATCACTTAAGGAAATAAATGTAAATATTTTATAACTCTTATGTTTCTTGTAAGATTCTACACATACTAATTGTCAGTTTGTTAAGTAATTTTTATCATATGGAGTTTCCTGGTGGCTCAGCAGGTTAAGGATCTGCTGTTGACACTGCAGCTGCTCTGGCAGTTGCTGTAGCACAGCTTTGATCCTTGATCCAGGAATTTTCACATGCCATGGATGAGGCCAAAAAAAATTTACCATATATAAGTACTGGTTTTTAGAATATATTTTTACTGCATCTCTTGGGATAATGCTATGATATTTTTTCTCCTTCATTCTGTGAAAGTAATTAATCCATTACTCCATTAAGTAAACTGAGTTTTGCATGTTAAAACCATGTTTCATTCTTGGAATAATCTAACTTGGTTATTGTCTCCCCAGAAGGAGGCCCTGAGATCAAAGTTTGGTTGCAAGTAGCTAGTTAGGGATTGAAAGAAAACTCTTATAGGAGGATGGAGAAATGAGGCAGGGAAAGGCAGGTCACCAAGCCTGTGGCCATGCTGGGTGACTGGTGTTTATGGCAACCAAGAAACCCTGGGAAATGATGCTGGGCACATTCTCAGCGTTATCCCACCTGAGGGTTGAGGGAACTAGAATATTTATAAACCAACACCTCCTGCCAATCAATCATTTGTTGAGGACTGTTACTGGAAAGTGTTAATTCTCTGGCATCTATGGCCTTTGTGCCTGGAGGGAGAGGGTCTTAGGCAGCTCCAGAAAGCCCTCAGGCAAGAGATGCATACACAGAGGTAGGGTTGGCCCTCCCCAAGGCCCCATCTGCAACCCTGGTGAAATATCATCCTTTCAACATACTGGGGGATTCTCTTCAATAATATTGTATTTGGGAATTTTGCTTTTATGTTCGTGAGTGCCACTGACCTCTTAATTCTGTTTGGTAGTGGCCTGGTAATTGGCCATTAGTAACATTTCCTCCTTAAATATCTGGAGCACTTGCCGGACCTGGATATTTCTTTCTGAGACGATTTTAAAGGGAAATTCCATTTAAAAAAAAAAAATTCAGATGTTGTTTTCTTGCATCAGCTTTAATAAGTTGTGGTTTTAAAGGTAGTATTTTAATTTGAAATTTCAAATTTGTCATAAAATTTTTTCTTCTGTATCCATATTGATGCAAGGGAATATTTTGATCTTCTTGAAGAGAACACTTGACATCTCTGACATAGGTAATTTTGCTATCACTCAGAGCCACCATAAATATTAGCCTTATATTTGTACAACTTAAGAAAGTGAGGAGCTGCTTCAAAGTGAATTTCTGCCTCCACAGCTAAAAGCTACTAGTAACTTTTCAATGCAAGTCATTCATTCACGGTTAACTACTTCCACCTCACCTAGGACTAATTACATAAGTTATAAACATACAAGAAGCAACTGGAGACTCAAGAGGGCATCTCTGAGAACAAATCAGAGCGACAGATTTAAATTTTAAGGTACCAGCCTAGAAATGGAAGATGAAGCCATAGAAAAGAGCTCACGTTCCGGAAAAACAGGGAGATAGCAAAGTGCCAAGTACGAAGGGGAAGGAAAGTGGAAAGAAACTGACAACAAAAAAATGAATTAGGAAGAGCCAGAGTGATGATGTTGGACATGTCAAAGAAGGAACATTTCAAGAGGAAAGAGTTGGTCAGCCAAGCCCAGTTGAAATAGTGGTCTTGGAGAATGAAGACTGATTAAGATCACTTTTTAAAAAAAATTTTTTTTAATTTCCCTCATACATTATTATTATTTTTCTACTGTACATCATGGTGACCCAGTTACACACACATGTATACATTCTATTTTCACACATTATCATGCTCCATCATAAGTGACTAGACATAGTTCCCAGTGCTATACAGCAGGATCTCATTGCTAATCCATTCCAAAGGCAATAGTCTGCGTCTATTAACCCCAAGCTCCCCATCCATCCCGCTCCCTCCTCCTCCCCCTTGGCAACCACAAGTCTATTCTCCAAGTCCATGATTTTCTTTTCTGTGTAAAGTTTCATTTGTGCCATATATTAGATTCCAGAAAACTATACATAGAACTACCATATGACCCAGCAATCCTACTCTTGGGCATATATCTGGACAAAACTTTCCTTAAAAAAGACGCATGCGCCCACATGTTCATTGCAGCACTATTCACAATAGCCAAGACGTGGAAACAACCCAAATGTCCATCAAAAGATCATTTGTTTTTAAGCGACATTTAAGGACATCATTTTAGTAAAGGAATAAACTTCAGTAAGGAAGGAAGTAGTCAGAAAATGTGGATGATAGATTGTTTCACTGATTTTAAAGAAGCGCCCATACTGAATGGCCATGGTGCCAAGTATTCAAGAGGTTTTGAAAATGTTTCTGTGCCAAGAAAGGCAAAGTTCTATACTGTAGTCTCACCAATCAAGACGCAGGAAGGATAAAAGGCAGTTACAAGGAACTAGGTCTCACACCCAAAGGTCAAGAACGTTAAACACAAACAACAACCTCTTTTTCCTTAAACCTGCTATTTAAGGTCCCACAAGATTTAATATTAAAAGAAAGCACTGCTTTTTTTCTGGCTCCTTGTATCACTTAAAGGGTTTTAGCCATCTCTGTAATAAAAGAAAAAAATGCAACAACTCTGAGAAGAGTCATCACATGCTATCATTTTAGCGGTGTTTACATGACACAAGGAAGTAATGTGCACCCTGGGAAACTAAGCAGCGTGAACTCCTGTTACCCTCACTCTGTTTTAAAGGACAGTGCAACTTCAGGGATATCTGGAAATCTCAAACACATCAGCCAGTCCTAATTCCACCAACTCCGATAGCACTTGGATAAGCCTAAAGCTTCTGATAGTGAAGTTATCGACCAACCCTGCTCCAAAAAGAAAGATTTTGAAGATATTTCTCATGTTATTGCAAAGTAACCTCAGTGTTTCCAAGGCTTAAGCAAACAATATGGGTGCAAAGAGGCACTAATCATTTATAATAAATCTTTGTTACATACTTTTTAATTGCAGAAAATACATGAATTCAACAGGTCCAGGGTTGCAAGTATTTTTGACCTCTACTCCATAGTCCTTCTCTAGAATGGAGACTTTTCCTTGCCTTTTTCAGAAGAGATGAGATGGGGAGGGGCTGGCAGAGAGAATAGAAGAGGTAAATAAATCCTCAAGGCCTCGCCCCTGGGCAGATACAGTGATTCTAGGCACTCCCCTCCACTTCAGTTGGAATAAGGGCGATGACTAACCAGTAAGACTTCTTTTTTTTTCCTTTCTGCTTCAGTCAACTGAAAACAGTTTCCTGCAGCTGAATATAAGCATTAAAATGAAGTAATAAGTAGATGACTTTTTTCCTAATACTATACTTTGCTCTTTTCTGAACAACACAAACCAACAGTCCCAGGCCACGTGAGTTACAAGGTCAATGTTGTGACAGTTGGAAGGGACTTTTCAAAGGTTCTGGCCCAAACCTCTCATTTTACTGATGAAGAAATGGGGGTCCAGAGATGTGTAATTACTTGCTTAAGGCCACACAGTTACTGGAAGATTAAGGGCTGAAACTCTAGTTATGTGCTACCACACCAAACTTCTCTGGCAACAATAGACAACGAATTTCATTTTCTCATTTTTACCTTTATGTTCTCCTTTCCTTCCCTCCCTTCCCCCTCTTTCTTTCTTTCTTTCATATAAGAATTGAAGCCAAAGATGAAAAGTATTGCCTTCTTTAACCCACCACACTTTCAGTCCAGCCCTCTCGGTCCCATTAAGAAGTTTTCGACAGTTTCTTTGAATTTAAACTTGTCATACAGGGTTTCAGCTTAGATACAACCTCATTAGTCATTTTTTTTTCTCATTTGAAAATAACTCCTTACATATTTTATGTTTTCTCAATTTTGCAAAACTCACCTTATCTCTGTACTATCTGTTTTATCAATGATCTCCTCTAAGGATGGCCAACACAGCCGTGAAAAGTCATTTGAAGTGTATCCATTGAAGTAGTGAGTGAAATTTTGTGACACAGGTCAACAAAATCTAGTATGGTTTTATGCATCCAGATTTATTCTAGCACATTAGATATAATTTTAACTTGGCCTTTACGCTAATAGAATTTTAAAGTTGAACAACATAAGCTTAACACTTAATCTAGTTTAATGAGTAACTATTACCCAGAAGAGTTAAACGACATACATGCCAAGGTCATAGAGTTAATTAACAATGGAACCAACATAGAACCTAAGCCTACTGGATAGACCACCAGTTCAGTTGCTCTCCTAAAAGCAGTTTACAGATAAACACAGGACTATTTGCATCTTTCCAGTCCTAATATTCTTAAAATAAGCTTTTTAGTTTTTCTTCAATAGTTCTTTTTTATTTGGGGACAGGGTGTTTGGTTCTATCTTCCTTTCTTGAGTTCCACCTTTCTTTCATCTGCAGACCTTTGCTGCATTACCCTACTGAAATGATAAACAAACTTCCAGGTTCTTGTCTGATATCATTAAAGAAAAAAAAAAAAAAAAAAGAAGAAGAAGCCAAAGCAGTTCCTTGCACTCATGAAACAGGTTTCCTTCCTGGCTGGCACTAGCTAACAATACTTATGAAAGTAAACTCATGGAGAAATCCCTTAAGGATTGGGGCATGGCATGACAGGGAGTGGAATGAGGCTGCGTTTTCATGTTTCAAACTTTATGGATACTATAGTTTCTGTCTCAGAGGAAGAGCAAAACTTTGCCTTTTTACTAACAGTGTCTCCTCTTAGTCATTTCTTTCTTTCTTTTTTTCCCCCCCGTCTTTTTGCCTTTTCCAGGGCCGCTCCCGAGGCATATGGAAGTTCCCAGGCTAGGGGTCCAATTGGAGCTGTAGCCACCAGCCTACACCACAGCCACAGCAACACAGGATCCAAGCCGCGTCTGCGACCTACACCACAGCTCACGGCAACGCCAGATCCTTAACCCACTGAGCGAGGCCAGGGATCAAACCTGCAACCTCATGGTTCCTAATCAGATTCGTTAACCACTGCGCCACGACGGGAACTCCTCCTCTTAGTCATTTCTGAATCTCACCCCCTAGACTCCCAGCACATTGAATTAGGTAGGTGTCAAATCCCAGTGCTTTTATTTCTGAACTCTCTCCCTATGCACTGCCTTTGAGGGTGGAGTTTCAACAGCATTATCCTATTTCAGATGCTAATCAATTCTATGAGACCTAGACTCCAATAAACCTCCAAAGGTCTCCCTACCTCTATTATCTCCTAACTTCAGTTCTTCCAAAATGTCTTCATTTAACTTGAATATCCTACAGCATAAGAACTCTGAATACTGTTAATCCTTTCCTTCTTGACACTCTCAATTTCTTTAACAACCAAACCCACACACTCTCCTGAGCCTCCCCAGACTCTTTGCAGGCTCCTCTTCATTGCCAACCCCTTAAAGGAGGTATCTTTTTTTCTCAATATATAAGCTTTGCCATCTGAATACACAGACTCAACCTGCACCTAACGGATCCCTAACAAAGCTCCAACTGCAGGCCAGGTCTTTCTCTTGTACCTTACAGATGAAAATCTAGAGGTATTTTGCCCAGTACATAAGCTCTGAGATATGGAGCTATTCAAATTCACATTTAAAATAGTTAAGTGTTGATACAATTTAAAATTCACTTTCAAGTTCTTACTACCCACATGTGGCTAGCAGCTACCATATTGGACAGCATAAGCATAGAACATTTTCATCAATGCAGAAAATTCTATTGGACACTGCTGCTCTAGAACATCCTACAAATGACATTTTAAAATCTCTACTTAAAATACCTCTTATATGAATGTCTAAACAACTCTTCCATATGTATTTTCTCTCTCATCCCCTCCACACTAACCTTAATACTTAATTCGAATTAACTTTGCAATAGAATCCCAGTTCGTCTCCCTGCCCACTCCTGCATATCACCCACAAATTCATTTTTGCCAGTGCAACCAAGGGTCTCTTTCCAAGATAACATTTGGTTGTGTCAGTCTTCTGGAAATAACCCTTCAGTGCTTTCCCAGTAGCTATATAAGAGGATCATATAATTTATCAACTAAACCCAGACAATGCTGATAACAGAGGAGGATGCTATTAATAATTACGCTGCTACAATAGGACTAAAATGAGGCTCTCAGGTTAAACCAGTATTTATGGTCATCCTGTGTAGAGTCTAAATTTCTTAGCTTGGTGTAGAGCTCTTAAATGCTCTGGCCCTATCTCTTCAGCTCTGTAGATCTACCTGCCATTCACCAAGTGAAATGTCCTGTTTTACACTTCTGTGCATTTGCTTGTTCTGATCCCTATACATAGATCTCATTTCTCCCCTCTGCCATGCCTGTTAAACATAGAATTTGAAAAGATCTATAGAAGCAATACATATTAATTTTAAAGCATATATATATATATTTCCCGCTTATAAAAGAATATACAATGCTCAGAGACTTGTAAGATGTAGAAAACTTTCCAAAAGAACAAAAGCATCCCATTTCCTACCACTCAGAGGCAACAGTGAATATTTCTAAATTTATTTATTTATTTGGTCTTCTTGCTATTTCTTGGGCCGCTCTTGCGGCATATGGAGGTTCCCAGGCTAGGGGTCTAATCGGAGCTGTAGCCGCCGGCGTACACCAGAGCCACAGCAACGCGGGATCCGAGCCACGTCTGCAACCTACACCACAGCTCACGGCAACGCCGGATCGTTAACCCACTGAGCAAGGGCAGGGACTGAACCTGCAACCTCATGGTTCCTAGTCGGATTCGTTAACCACTGCGCCACGACGGGAACTCCGCAACAGTGAATATTTCATGTGCATTTTTCTCTATCCACATATAACACATCATTTTCCCTCAAAATTTATTTTTTTCCATTTTGCAATAGACCTTTATCATATAATATAGTACTTATATTTTGTCATATCATAAATACTCTCTTGCAAGTCTTAATGGCTGGATATTAATTCATTGTATGAGATGCACAGTTTAAGTAGCTAATCTCATATTATATATTTCTTGAAATGTTATCAAATTTATACAATAACTAAATATATTTTCCCATGACAAAAGCAATTCATATCCATTGCAGATTTAAGGAAATGTACAAAGGAGAAAAGAGATTTATCCCATTCTGAAAAATGATTTGTATGTTGTTCAAAAGATAAGTCTGTATGAAAGCATATTTCTGAAATTGCTATTAAGTCAATGGAAAATACTGCATTTCTAAAAATTTTGCATTTCGTGAAAATATGCACATTTTCAAGAATACAAATATTATATCAAGGTTTTTCTTTCACAGCTATGAATATATTTTCTCTTATTATCTGATACTACCACGAAGCAAAATTCTTCTAAACGCATACATGTTAAACATGATTGTAAGAAATACTTCTTAAGATCTGTACTGGCATTCCAGAAATTCTACCCATGAACATTAAAATAGAATGTAACCTTTCTGAAAATTTCCACTACATTCCTATCACAGATGAAATACAGATTCATTTTGTAAATGTTATGCAAAATTTCTGACCTGGGTATTTTGGAAAATATAAATTTTTTCTCCCAAAGATGTAAGACTTAACCAAGCATACTTGGACCTGAATTTGTGGTTCTAGGAAACATAAACATGATTAATATATCATCGATATAGTCACCATTTGCCATTTCAGCAAGTGAAAGGTAGGCTTGACTATATGGCTACCAGAACATGTGCCAATAAGCTAACATAATTTTATTACTTACTGCTGTTCTGCTAATTTTAAAATGACTCCATTCAATCTCAGCTAAACTTAATAAGCGACCTCTTGGTACTAGTTTGGGAGGGAAATGTCACAAATTTATTCTGGTGGTCTCTGTACACTTATCTATCGTGGAAATGTTTTAATTCCCTTCTTTCAAACAAGAGAATGAAACAAACTCAGATATATAGGACCTGAGTAATGTTAATATGCAATTGGATTTTGAAGTAGTACAAAACTATAAAAATACCAATAATTCTTCTCTGCTCCAAGCCCTAAACATATACACAGTGTAAAACCCAGAAATCATCGTTGAGAAAACACAACCTCCAGAGGTTGGGCAGAATTTCAGGAAACAGACCAGCATGTAAATATAGCACCAACCAGCACGGAGAAAGTAAGAAGGCCTGTGGCTCTTGGCTGTTCTGAACTGGACCTTGAAGAAGAGCATGGAACTTGTCTTTGTGGGTGGTGTCTGCGTGTAACCGGCTAACATTATGAATGAGAGTGTAGCCTGCAGGCTGTGCACACTTGTACAGATTGATTCTCAAAATGTAGACATGGGAGTTACTGTCGTGGCTCAGAGGAAATGAATCTGACTAGTGTCCATGAGGATGTGGGTTCGATCCCTGGCCTTGCTCAGTGGGTTAAGGATCTGGCATTGCCGTGGGCTGTGGTGTAGGTTGCAGATGTGACTGGGATCTGGCATTGCCGTGACTGTGGTATAGGCCGGCGGCTACAGCTCCGATTGGACCCCTACCATGGGACCCTCCATGTGCCATGGTGCGGCCCTAAAAAGACAAAAAAAAAAGTAGATATGCCAACAAACACTGTTGGGTGTCTTTAGCCAAAGAAGGAAAGAAAGCAGGCTAAGGTGATGATTCCAAGCAAAGCTGAACACACCAAAAGCGTGATGGTTATTCCAGGGGACACAGCTGTGGACGTTTACTAGTGAAGCCAGTGTGGCAGGCACTAACTGAGGCGTGAAAATAGATACTATTCCTGATATTTAGGGAGGGAACTCAGATCAGTTCAGATCAGTTACTCTGCCTCAGTGTTTACTTTAACTGAGGTCATCTCAGCTTGCTGATATATTGATAAGAAGAGATCCACACAGTTTGTCATGGGTACCTCGAGTCTCCATGGCTTTCTCTGTGAGACAAGCAGGCGATGAGTGACAGCAGAGCTGATACCCGTTGGCTGGGCTGCTGAGGTTAAACCCACAGCTGAACTGACACTCATGAATAGGCATCTCCCTGGACTTGCACTTTTCACCCCGAAATGTGTAATTCCTTCCTTGACTAGGACATGCTAACCTTTTCTGTCTACTTGATTTGCTAACATTCTTCCATACATACTCACACAAATTTTTTTTGTTGTTTTTTCATTTGTTTGTTTTTTGCTCCTTTAGCTGGAAATGTTACAGACAAAACAAATATTTTTCTAGATCAAGTCACATTTTCTTTTGGCTTCCAATGTAAATTTTGCAGCTCTCCCCCTATGTCCTAAGAGGCACAGAAGCTAAGATGGGGACCAGTGCAGGCAAGTAAAAGCAGGTGTCATACTCAATACCTTACCACTGCATAGGTCATCACAGGGCTTCAAGCACTTTGACATGTGTTGTTTTCTTTTGTGCTCACAAAAACTTGGTAAGTAGAACAGGAGTTAGTGTACCAGTGAGGGAACTAATCTGGATTTAGAGATTTCATGTGTTTCTCAACATCCCATGTTTAGGAGATGTTCAGGTTAACTAACGCAGAGTTCAGCATTCTTTTCTCTATGATGAAAATTGGACAGTTGCTACTGTATTTTTCCAAAATTTATATGTATAAAAATACATGTTTCTGAGTAATTATGTCTATGTAAGTTTCTTGTATGTTTCCATGTACAATATGTAGATAAGCATTATATAGCAATCTATTTATAGAGATATAGGGTAAGTTTCTATACATGTAATATGCACATATATATGTGTGTATACATACATACATATATATACACACACATATATATGTGTGTATACATACATACATATATACACACACACACACATGTGTGTGTATACATACATACATATATACACACACACACACATATGTGTGTATACATACATACATATATACACACACACATATATATTACATTTTTTTTCTAGAGAGGAGAGACCTTGCCTGCCTAAATTCTCTAATTCCACCCCTGTCCTGACACTAGGAGGAGACAGGAATATAACATTTCCTTTGAAGTCAGGGAGACTTAAAAGGAGGACTCTTGTTCTGCCTACGTGGGAAGAAATGCAGGAGGAACTAACACACCATCCTGGAAATACACACAGCGTGAGTCATCTATTTTAATGTAATGACAATGGTCTCTTCACTCTGAAGTCACTTCTTAGACTTGGAGAAAGTTGGCATAATAACCTCCAACCTACAAGTCAGGAACTTGGGCTATTGAAAGTTTTATTTAAATGACCTTTCCCTTTGGCCTAACCTGAGTGTGAGGCTTCCTTCCACTCTTGCAGGCCTCACGCTCTAAGTAGAGCTGGGTAAATAGGAGAATAAGAATCTGAGTAAGAGTTGAGCACGTAATGGAAGTGCTGACACAATAGCTGGCGTCAAGACCTGAAAACATCAAGAGATGGGAAGGCAGGATTTGGCTCAGGTGATTTCAATTTCTAAATCTCTTAGGAATAATTTGCACTAGCTGCAAACTCTTCAGAAATATTGAATTGTACTGGTCAATGTAACATCAATTGGGGCTTATAACTTGTTATTTTATTTGGCACTTTAGTAAGGCACTTTTCCCATAATTATGTCAAAACATTGAGTTAGCCTTTGCCAAGAAAGGCAAGCACTTGAATCCTTGTCAGTCAAGCATTTTATTTTAGAGAAAGGATGGGAGAGTCAAGAACAATAGGCAACTCTTCCTGGCTTCCTTAGTGCCTTTATTTTGATCTTTTCCTTTTGACACTCTTTCTCGGGCACATCTGAGCAAGTCTAGTTACACTACCCCCCATTTAAAGGAAACTGAAAGTTCCACAGTCAAGTTCTCCACTTGACTGCAAGATCTTCATTCTCAGGAAGAGTGGAATTTGAATATGACCATCTTTCACTTTGACTTTCTCTTAAAATAGAGACAGGTGCAGCCCAGCCAGGTTGCGGTTAGGAATAATAACTATTAGGTTCAAGATGCGACCAAATTCAGTCTGAGTAAGGCAGAGAGGTTGTCAGGAAAATGAGATCAAAGATAGATTAGAGACCACAAACCTCATTAATCCGAACCTAGGACAATGAACGGTAGAGTCTGCTAAATTATATTTTGAAATGAAAGAAAACAGATTGGGAGGATCATAAATTTTAATTATTAATTAGAGACATAAATCTTACTCTGAATTAGCTCACATTTCCCAAAGTAAATACATACACAGAGCTGTTTAATT
This sequence comes from Phacochoerus africanus, assembly GCF_016906955.1. Taxonomy (NCBI): domain Eukaryota; kingdom Metazoa; phylum Chordata; class Mammalia; order Artiodactyla; family Suidae; genus Phacochoerus; species Phacochoerus africanus. Next base: position 80,203,606 of record NC_062553.1, read on the forward strand.
CCCCTCTAGCTAACAACAATGTTAAAAATGTTAAGCCAGAAAAAAGTCGTTTCCTGGAAATGGCGTCCCTGTGCCTCTCATGCCATCAGTATTTTTAAAGTGGCTTCTTTGCAAAAAAAGGAAATATTCTAAATTATTTTTAAAGTCCAGTTGCAGACAGAGGCCTAGAGTGAGGGAGACTACCCATGGCATGTCTTCAGAAGGAGACGTAGGGTATACGTTTACCCAGGGAGGAACAGCTTCTCTATCTTTTGAAGAAAGAGTTGAAAGAATATCCCTATAAGAAATTTCTTTGCAATCTCTAAAGACAAAAAGGCTGCATGATATTCTTATTTTTCATCATGATTATTTTTTGCTTTTCTTACAGTGGACATTTGGAGACTTGAAATAGCACCTATCAGGAGCAACCATTGGTGTTTTTCTCTTACCATGAGTTAGCACCAAACTCCTCCACAAGATGGAAAAACTCCAAGGGGTAGGAGCCCCCTGGGGGTTGTGTTCCTCAATGTAGATTCAGCTCTTATCACAGTATCTGCAACAAAATAAAATTTCAGTCAGTATTTGTAGAATAAATGAGTAGGTTGTACTGTGTATTTCAACTGTCCTGAATATAAAACATCTGTACATCCCTTCGGAACGTGTGTGGTAAGCGAGCATGAGACTTACAAGTAGACAAGGCTGGATTCTAATCTAAGCCAATCACCTGATGAACTGAGCCTCAGTTCACCCTCTTATAAAATGAGACTCACACTACTCACTTTGCCAGGCTGTAGTGTAGACTACAATGTGTGTGTGTGTGTGTGTGTGTGTGTGTGTGCACAGAATCCAACAGAATATCTGATACACATTATATGTCCAATAAATTGAAATTATTTTTTATCATTTAGTACCTGGATTATTTTATTGTTTAAAATTAAATGCTAGGCCAAAGGCTAGTACAAGCTTTCATAAGTGAGAAAAATTAATCTAAAAACAAGTGATTTGTTAAAGAGTCAAAAAACAGTGCTCTTTGATGGAAATCTGTATTAATTCCTGCTAAAGGATTTGAAGGCAGATTTCGCTGGAATTTAGAATTTGCTCTATTTTTTTATTGTACATCTATTTCAGTCAATTCGGCATGTTTTCTTAGATCCCACAAAGCTAAAGATGCATGGATTAGTTCCTGTAATCTTTTCTGATATCAATCTTAGCCACTTATATTTTTCTAGCACCTCTGTCGTTGAAACAAGGTCAACTTAGAAGTCTTACATGATGAATCCGTTCTCCTGCTGATTTTAACATCAGTTTAGATCATCACAAATACCACAAATATTGGTTGGACTTGATTTTTTGGGTTTTTTTTTCATCCATCACTTCCACTTTTTAGCTCAGTAATACTTGGTAAAATACTCTCTGATGTTATCGAAACACTGGAAAAACTTAGTCTTTGCCTAAGACGTGGTGTAACACTGTGAGTGGCATATTGCCACTTCGCAGAGGCCTCAAATCACAATATTCTTTTTAGCCAATCAAAATTATCCCGGGTGACTTGGAAACATCTGGAGAAGCCTTCAGCTCATGCCCTTTTTAGCTCCCAGCCCTACAGTTTCCTCCCACGTACGCTTTCATCCTGCCTCCATCATAACTGGCTTCTCTGCATCATTGAATGTCTTTTTTTTCCCTATTAATTAATTTTTTTTCCTTTTTTTAATTAGAGTATAGTTGATTTACAATGTTTCCTCGATTTTCGTTGTACAGCAAAGTGACCCAATCACATACAGTTCCCTGTGCTATACAGTAGGAGCCCATTGCCCATCCAGTCCAGTTTGTATCCTGCTTCTCTAGTCACTTATGTCCTGATCCACTGGGTGTAGTTAGGGGTCTGAACCACTGATACCTTCTTCTAGTGTCAACTGCAAAATCTAGTGGTGAAACAGATCAGTGAAAACACAGGATTTGGAACAGATTCTATTTGAGTCCCACCACACAGAGATGATAGGTCTCGGCCATCCTTAGCTTCTTTGACTGAAGCTGCCTCATCTGTATATAGGGAGTGGTGAAAACGTTTATGGTTTCAATTCCTTGAGGTTATTCAGAGGCTCTGAGTCTGTGAAAACACTCTGAAAATTTTAAGTGCTCTCTAAATATTGGTTGCTTTTAGGATGCTTACCAAAACATCTCTTTTCTCTCAGGTTTACTTGCCACAATAAAATGGGAGTTGATAACCACTAAATGGGTAAGCAACAACAACAGTAAGAAACTCAAGTGTGTGGAAGTGTCTTAGCTCGGGCTGCTATAACAAAACACCACTGACTCGGTGATTCAAACATCAAACATTTATTTCTCACTGTTCTGGAAGCTGAGAGGTGCAGGGTAAAGGCGCCTGCAGATCTGTGTCTGGTGAGGGCTTTCTTCCTGGTTTGCCCATGGCTGCCTTCTTGCTACAACCTCACATGATGTAGAGAATTCTGGTCTCTTCATCTTCTTAAAAGGACACTAATTTCATCACAGGGGCTCCACCCTCATGACTTCACCTAAACCCAATTACCTCTGAAAGGCCCCGCCCCCTAAAACCATTACTTTTGGAGTTAAGATTTCAGCATATGAATTTGGGGGTCAGGGGAGAGACACACAAACATTCATCCTTAGCATAAGGAGTCAAAATATTTTAAAATATCTGACATCGCAATGTATGAATGATGCACTGATCTGGGAGATAGATGTAGAATTTTCATTCAGGCTCTCTGTCTTGTCTTTAAACTGGGCAAGTCATTTAGCAAATTAGCAATTAATTATGAGCCACACACCATGCTAGGTATGTAATCCACAGATGTTATTTCTCATCTTAAAATATTATAACAAGGTAAGTATAACTATCCCTATTTTGCAGATGAGACTCCAAATAGCTTAGTAGCAGAAGTTACTAAATAGAAACCCTCAAGATTCAGACCTAGTTCTGTTTCCAAAATTCTTCCTTTCCCCACTCTGTCGTGTTGCTACTTTCTTCCTAGGTTGTCTTATCAGTGAATTGAATTGAATGGTCCCTCCAAAGGTGTTCGTAGGTCCCATTCAGCTCTAAAATGTGATGATTGACTTAGGTGATGGGTATTTGGACTGTGCAGATGAGCTAATCAAGTGATTCTAAATAGATCAACTGAGGTTTCTAGGAGTGGATTTTAAAGGTACAAGACTTAAAGGCTCTCTGCTTAAGGGCTTGTGGTAGGGAGGGTGGGGAAGCCAGCATCCTGACCCTACCACCTTGAGCATTCTTGCCCTTTACTCCAGCCTGCTGTGCAAATTAGGCAATTTGGGGTTTGTCAGGACCAAACGTGTTTGGGAATCTCTGCCACAAATGAACCACGTGGCTAAGTATAACAGCGAAAGTGCTTTGTGGCTTGAAACCATTGGATCAATATCATCGGAGTCGTGCTGTGACTCTGAAAATGACTTGGTTTCCCCAGGAAAAGACATAACATGATTTATACATTCTTCAGCACGTACAGTTGGAGCAGCAAATAAACTGCAGAGACGACAGACAGAGCCAAAAGCAAAACAACTAAACACTGATCGTTTGAGCATTCCCCAGTTACTGGACTTGTTACATGCAAATTTGTTTAAACTAATAGTCTTACTGCACTTTTAAGACTTTATTGAGTCAACCAGGACATATGTGCCAGGTTCACCTTCCACTGCTGCTCAACGAGAGTTTTGACTTCTGAGGTACTATATGAAATTCTGCTAAAATGATTCTAATCTTTTCTTTCCATTGATTCAGTAACTTTCAAAGTGCATTGCGTTGTAGAACTATACAAAGTAGTTACCACCGAATAAACTCATTGACCTAGTTGATGTTTAAAAGGCTATCAGGCGTGTACATCTTTGAAATATTGAGATTAGAGTTTCCTGGACCAATTGTAAAGCTGGTACTTCCTGTTGGTTTGGAGGGCAGCGTCTGCATTTTCTGGCCAGGAACTGACCTTGACCCTCTTCATGAAACAGAACTGTGGAAGGACAGGCTGCTGTGGTTCCTACAATGCCCTTCTTTCCAGGCAGCCTTCCAGGAATAAGAAAGACACTGAGGAACAAAGAAGAAAGATTCAAAACCTTAGCATCCTGTGGGCAAAACCACACCCATGCTGTTAACTGAAGCTGCAACCCCTTAAAGGGACCTGTGCCTTAAAACTAGCTCTTTCAAGAAAAAGCCAGATTTTGCAAATTAAGTGTGATTGCACAATGTTGCTTCAGTCTAGGACAGGTAGACGTGCTCCCTTTGCATGAAGAAGAAAGCAAAGTCCGCATCACTTCCCAGTCTTCCACCATACTTGTGTTTGGCACATTATGGCTTCACATAAAAATAGGCTTGACACTAAAAAATGTTCAGCCTTGTCTTGTTCATGTGGAATGTTAAAAAGGAGGTGGACTTTTCTCTCAGAGACAATAATGAAATTCTTTTTTTTTTTTTTTTGGTCTTTTTTTGCTATTTCTTGGGCCGCTCCCGAGGCATATGGAGGTTCCCAGGCTAGGGTCTGAATCGGAGCTGTAGCCACTGGCCTACACCAGAGCCACAGCAACGCGGGATCCGAGCCACGTCTGCAACCTACACCACAGCTCACGGCAACGCCGGATCGTTAACCCACTGAGCAAGGGCAGGGACCGAACCCGCAACCTCATGGTTCCTAGTCGGATTCGTTAACCACTGCACCACGACGGGAACTCCTGAAATTCTTTTTTTTAATTAGGAGTCACGGATGACATTCTTTCTCAAATGCAATTCATTCTTTAGGGTGTCCTAATATTACTAAACAGTTTAAAACTGAATGCTGCTATCTCTGTGGGATTTAAAAAAGAAAACCAGTAATTCCTAGATATAATCATGGCAAAGATTTCTTTTCTCCCTCTGAAGGCAAAAAATCATCTGATTTTACTTGCTCTCTTAAAAATGAGAGAGTTGGAGTTCCCATCGCCACGGCTCAGTGGTTTATGAACCCAACTAGTATCCATGAGGACACAGATTCGATCCCTGACCTCACTCAGTGGGTTAAGGATCTGGTGTTGCCATGAGCTGTGGTGTAGGTCTCAGAGGCAGCTCGGATCCTGTGTTGCTGTGGCTGTGGTGTAGGCCAGTGGCTACAACTCTGATTTGACCCCTAGCCTGGGAACCTCCATATGCTGTGGGTGCAGCCATAAAAGACAAGAAATAAAATAAAAATAAAAATGAGAGAGTTAAGGCCCAAAATTTACTATCCTTTGAGTTTGTGCAAATTACAAAATGAAAATAAATTAGCTGTATGCAAATATAATAGATACCTCAAACTTTGTTTATTTTTGTCTCCTATTGATTTTTTAAATATAAGATACAATCAAACTAAACATAGAACTACCATTTGATCCAGAAATCCCACTCCTGGGCATCTATCCAGAGAAAAACACGACTTGCAAAGACACATGTACTCTGATGTTCACTGCAGCACTATTTACGATAGCCAAGACATGGAAACAACCTAAATGTCCATCGACAGAGGAGTGGATCCAGAAGATGTGGTATATATACACAATGGAATATTACTCAGCCATTAAAAAGAACGAAATACCAGCAATTTTTGCAACATGGATGGACCTAGAAACTATCATGCTAAGTGAAGTCAGCCATACAATGAGACACCAACATCAAATGCTTTCACTGACATGTGGAATCTGAAAAAAGGACAGACTGAACTTCTTTGCAGAACAGATGCTGACTCACAGTCATTGAAAAACTTATGGTCTCTGGAGGAGACAGTTTTGGGGGTGGGGGGATGTGCCTGGGCTGTGGGATGGAAATCCTGTGAAATCAGATTGTTATGATCATTATACAACTACAGATATGATAAATTCATTTGAGTAATAAAAAAAATGGAAAAAAAAAGATGCAATAGCTTTTTGAATCAGACCACCCAATTTATAAAAACCTTAATTGAGATTTTCTAGAATAAAAAATGAAAGTTATACCCACCAACAATCCTATAAACTAGAATGTCTGATGGGGCCTTTTACAAGGAAAACACCTAGTCAAATAGCTGATAGAAAGGACTCTGTAAAAAAATAAGCATCATGTCAATGGGTTTTGTTTTTTGTTTTTTTGTTTTCTTTTTTCAGAGAGAAAGAGAAATGTACCAGGGCTCTGGTAAATCCTGAGGCTTGAGTCATCCCTGAATGTGTGGTGCTGTATCATGCCTAAGTTATTTTTTTTATTTTATTGGAGTATAGTTGACTTACAAAGTTATGTTAATTTCGGGTGTAGTGCAAAGTAAATCAGTTATGTATAAACATACATCCATTCCTTTTCAGATTCTTTTCCAGTATAGGTTTTTACACAGTATTGGGTAAATTTCCCCAGGCTGCACGGTAGATCCTCGTTACCCATCTACCTTATATATATTGGCATGCGTATGTTAATCTCAAACTCCTAATTTATCCCCCCCCAACATTTCTCCTTCACTAAACATAAGTTTGGTTTTAAAATTTTTTAGTCTGTTTCTGTATTGTATGTTATATTGTATCATTTCTATTAGATTCCATGTTTGTTTTATCATATATTTGCCTTTCTCTGTCTGACTTATTTTGCTTATTTATCTGACTTATTTATCATCTCTAGGTCTATCCATGTTGCTGCAAATGGCATTATTTCATTCTTTTTATGGCAGAGTAATATTCCATTGTGTATATGTACCACATCTTCTTTATCCAATCTTCTGTTGATGGACATTTAGGTTGTTTCCATGTCTTGGCAATTGTAAACATTGCTGCAGTGAACATTAGGGTGCAGGTATCTTTTCAAATTATGGTTTTCTCTAGATATATGTCCAGGAGGGGGTGGCTGGATCAAATGGCAGTTCTATACGTAGTTTTTTAAGGAAACCTCCATACTGTTCCCCATAGTGGTTGCACCAGCTTACATTCCAGCTTTTGCAGAACAAAGGAAACCATTAACAAAACAACAGAATGAGAAAAAAAAGCTTTGCAAACAAAGAGACGACAAGGGATTAATCTCCAAAATTTACAAACATCTCATATAGCTTTATATCAAAAAAACCCAAATAACCCAATTAAAAATGATCAGATCTAAACAGACATTTCTCCAAAGACAGATGGCCAAAAAGCATATGAAAAAATGCTCAACATCACTAATTATTAGAGAAATATGTTTCATGTCTAGATTTTTTTCCAAGTTGGTTCCTTCTGTCCTGAGTGCCCAGTGTCTTTTCCTTAAACGTTTAGAGCCAACACCTCATTCCAAGGTGACCACCTCAAAGAAGCTGCTTTAGCATCTGGTTAAATCAATCCATGGCTGGGTGAAAGTTCTTTTCCAGGACTTCTTACATCATTTGGTTAAGAAAGTCCCCCTGCTAGAATTTTCCCTCCGAGCAGAAAACAAGCTAGACTTTGTTTTAGCCCTGAATTTTTGATAGGGTTAAACATAATGAATTAAACCTTTTAGCACAAGATTCTGTTTTGTCTACACTGGGTAAAACCTTTCTGATGATATTGCTGTTATCATGATTGGGTTGCTGAGCCTGCAGAGAGGACAGCTCAAATTCAGCCCTGACATCACTCTCACGTTGCCCATCCCTAGGCCCTTCTCTCCGCCCCCACCACCAACCCTCCCAACCCCATGTTCCAATTGTACCTTGACACACAGTGGAAACTTTATGGTACATGTCAGAGAGGTGATGTGACAGATCGATGGAGAGAAATGTACCTTGTGTTTCGTTGTGCTACAGATAAAGAACTGTACTTTTGTTCCGTTCTCAATGACTTCATGTAGAAACCTGTGTTTATCCGTGATATAAAAATGACGGTTTTCTTCTGCATTATTGGTGCAAATATAAAATGGTATAGCTACTATAGAAAACAGTATGGAGATTTCTCAAAAACTAAAAATAGAACTACCATATGATCCAACAATTCCACACTTGGGAATATATCTGGAAAAAAAAAAAAAAACTAATTCAAAAAGATACACGCACCTCAATGTTCATAGTAGCGTTATTTACAATTGCCAAGATGTGGAAACAACCTAAACAACCATCAACAGATGAAATGATAAAGAAAATGTGTGTATGTGCAATGGAATATTAGACAGCCATAAAAAGAATGAAATAATGCCATTTACAACAACGTGGATGGACTTGGAGGGTATTATGCTAAGTGAAACAAGTTCAAGAAAGATAAATACTGTATGATTTTAATTATAAGCGGAATCTAAAAAAACATAACTAGTTGATTATAGCATAAAAGCAGCAAACAAAAATACAGACAACAAACTAGTGGTTACCCGTGTGTGGGGGGAGGGGCAATGTAGGGCTAGGGGAGTAGAGATGCAAACTATTGGATGTAAGATACGATATGTCAAGGATGCATTGTACAACATGGGGATATAGCCAATATTGTGTAATAACTGTAAATTGAAAGTAACCTTTAAAAATTGTATAAACATTTTTTAAATTATGTAATGATTTTTTATTTTTTTCCATTATAGCTGGTTTACAGTGTTCTGTCAATTTTCTGCTGTACAGCATGGTGACCCAGTTACACATACATGTATACTTTCTTTTTTTTCACATTATCATGCTCCATCATAAGTGACCAGACGTAGTTCCCAGTGCTACACAGCAGGGTTTTTTTTTTTTAATTTTTTTAAAGAGACTACCAGACCTAGAAAAAAAAAGAATGGTTTTCTTTTTGTTTTAATATATGATATGTATTGTTATTTAATAGCATATATACAGATTTATGACAAATTACAAGTCAAATGGTCACATTACTAGGTTGATAAATTCAGGAAATTTAGACACTGTTACTCTTCACTACTATTTGTTCTTAACCAAGGAGGAAGTTTTTGATATAAAATATTTCTGTAAAAGGTAAACCAAAAAAAAAAGTAAATATGTGAGGTGATAGATATGTTAATTAGCTTGATGGGAGGACTCCTTTCATTATATACATATAAAAATGAAATATATATATATACAAAATCATCACATTGTACACTTTAAATATCTTACAATTTTATTTGTCCTCAATATGCCTCAATAAAGCTGAAAAAAAGCAAACCAAGTAAAAAGTGACCACTGAGACAAGGAATTCATTAGTTTTTCACCATTTTCAATACCACAGATATTTGGAAATATCTAGAACTTCAGAAATACCTCCATTTTTGTCAGTATATTAGCCCAGCTGAAACCTATTCACATATGTTCATTCCTATATAGGATATAACTGCAAAGTGATAAAATTGATTTCACATGGCCTAAGCAAAATTTAATCTTTACAATCATATTAGTTGCATGCTTTACTTTGTATCAGAGATGCAGTTTAATAAACCACCCATAAATGTCAACTGTGTGCAAATTAGAGTGTTTGATAATCTCAAAGAGATGATGCTATATATATCCCTGACTTCTAGGAACTTACAGTTTAGTAATATTTATTTCTTGTCTTTGTATTTTTCTTGTCTTCTCTTCCTTTTTTTTTTTTTTTTTTTTGACAGCACATATGAAATTTAACTAGCAATTTTAGAGGCCTATAAAATCAGAAGCAGATTGACTCTCAGTCTTTAGAAAAAGATTTTAAGCAGAATTGTAGGGGCAGCAAACAGGCAAATAGAGCAGTAAGAAAATATTTTTGTAATTGAATATTGTCTCCCTGGTTAACTAGCATGGATTCAGCATGTCCCTATTAACAACAGCTAATGCAATGCTCTCTGGGGAAAGTACTTCCTGTTTTAACTTGCAGTGGTGGAACCTCCCCATCCTGCATGTACACTCCCTCTGCCCATTGCTTTTGGTCAGTGTTTGAGCAGCAGTATTTTTCTGTGTGTTTGGTCAATGGTATCTGGTATGTCCTTGTGCCACTCTTTTCAGAAAGTGAATCATTTTAGCCAGTAGAGAATAAATCAACTCCATACAGCTTGAGAACTTTTACTAGAGTACAATAGTATAGATTTTTTATGAGAATAGAAGACCTCTACATAAAAGTATTACAGATGGTATATTAGTCTGCTAGGACGGCCATAACAAAATACCACAGACTGGGTGGCTTAAGCAACAGATTCATTTTCTCAAGGTTCTGGAGGCTGGAAGCCCAAGATGGAGGTGTTGATGGGGTTGGTTTCTCCTGAGGCCTCTGTCCTTGGATTGTAGATGGCTGGCTTCATGCTCTGACCTCACATGGCCTTTCCTCTGTGTACACACTGCTGGTATCTCTCTCGCTTTTATAAGGACATCTGTCACATTGAGTTAGGCCCCCACACTTATGACCTCAGTTGATTTTATAAAGGCCCTATTTACAAGTACAGTCACATTGAGGGGTTAAGGCTCCAACACATGAATTTTTGGGGGGGAGTGGAGGACACAGTTTCCAGTCTGCAGCATATGACAAAAAAAAAAAAAACCTTCAAAATCATGAATATAATGAACCCATTGAAAGAAACTTTCCTTAATACTTCTGAGGATTCTTTCAAAACCTCGGAGACAGTAAATTAGGCAAAGTATAAAATGCAGCTGTCATCAATTGTATTCCACATCTCAAATTTAAGAAATGCCATGTTATTTTTCTAAATAATATCTAATCTAACCAACAGGCTGTAGAAAAATCAATTGTGGCTATTACTGGGGCTCTATCATCCCCCCTTCATCCATCAAATATTGATCATGAAAGTCTTACTTGGCCGAGAACTTTTGGAGAACCCCACTGTTTTTAACCCACTCTGGTCATCACTGCGGGCAGGCTGCACATTGTTCAAACCACATGATGGCTCCAGAGCTAAGATGTGGAGTCAGGGTTTGCTGAGAAGGGGGGCTTTCACCCACCTGGAGTCCTACCTCCCTAAGGATCCAAAGTTGGGGTGGACAGACACAGTGCAGAGATTTCTACCACTCTTCAAGCTCCCCAAACCACCAGCTTGCCTCCCTTCTCAGATTCAGAAAAGATTCTGCACCTTCTCCCAGCCCAGCACTTGTATTTCCCTCATCCTTTACTCCTCTGCAGAAGATCTCCTCTCAGTGGGGCTTTGGAAAATCAATCATCCCTTTACATCAGTCTTTTTTTTTTTTTTTTTACTATTACAAAAATAAAAAATAACAAAGAGCCTGAACAGAGCTGCCTTGTAGGCTGACTTATTCACTGGAATGACAGCTGAAGTCTACACAATCCAGGAAAATGAAAAGTTCCACATCTGGAATGAAAAGCTTCATCATAGCAACCAGGAAGAGGGCATGAATCCTTTCTAAGAGACAATGAGATGTCATAAACTAAAAAAAGAGAAAGAAATGGAATGAGTTTCATTACAGGCTCTTTAGATGTCTTTTAAACTATGTTTTACTTTCTTTGCCTGCCCTGCCTTCTGAGTATGTGAGGAGTGTCAAATGAGCCTTGAGTCTCTTTCGAGGCAAGAAGAAGACAGACATAAAAAGAGAGGTGATGGGGGTAGAAGTGTAACCTGCTGCTAGCTCATTCTTCTGCATCACATGTGATTCTGTTCTAATTGGATCCAAAGCCCAGAAAAAGCACTTGGGGAAATCGCAAAGATCCAGTGACCATTCTGGAGTCAAATAAATTCTACAGATGTGTGGCTGAGGAATTGGGTTGGCAGAACTGAATTAGTTAAACAGACTTGATAGTGTTTTAAGACACCAGATAGACATTTGTACCAGTTGGATATTTTACTTATTCCTGCCAGCTAGCTTACAATAGGCGAACAAGATTAATTTTTGTCTTCTTTAACATTAATCAGGATTTCTACATTCAGGATTTTCATCATAGAGAGATGTTTTTGCATACCTATTTTTTTGAAAAAATAAAATATAAATCAAATGTCATAATTTTAAAAAAATTGTCATGTTAAAAAATGTTATCACGAAATTTTCCCATGTTAAGCTTCTTTTGTCAAAGACTTTGTCATGTTTTTAAAAGGAGTAAAGCCTGACATAATATGATTTCTGGGATGTACTTCAGAATAATTCAGAACTGGAAGAGAAATAAAACATGACCAACCACGGGATATTAATTTTAGAAACTTTGTGGTGTTTACACAGTGGTTCATTATAGTATTCTCTCTACATTTTGCATATATTTCAGATGTTCTGCAATAAAAAGTTGAAAATAGGAAGTGAAACTTCAAACTTGAATTTAGTCCTTATGGAAAATAAAGACCAACAATAAATATGATAGAAAGGTAAACTTATAACTTTACTAGCGAACATTGGACACACATCAGCGTGATCCAGGAAATTTCAACTTCTTCAAAGTGCTCAAAATCCCCAGGGAACCAAGCTCTTTTGTGTTCTGTCATGATTGTGAAAGCTGATGGGTGTGTCAGCTACCCCTGAGAGTGGTGCTTTGGGGAATAACATCCTTGTGTCCGCTAATGCCAACTGGAGCTCATGCTGTTTTAATATTCTCTGAGGTCCTGTCAATTGGCAGCTGTACTTCTGACAAGAATCTAAAACCAAACCCCAGTGGCAACTCTCCCTGCCTTAATAGTCTAATAATGGGGTAGAGAAACAGCAAGAGGTAGTGTGGCTGGCTCTTACCCTTTATTTTACCTTAATCTTGGAGACCCACTGATGAAAAAATACACTCATTCTAGAATTATTGATTAAATGGTATAGGGAGCCTTGCCAAGGGTTACAAGGTATACACAAAAGCATCTATTGTTTTCTCTAAAGGGCTTACAGCCAACCTGTGTTGGGATAAGGATGAAAGGTTAAAAATGCAAACCCATGTAGGATGCATGCCCACTGAATAGTACAGATACCAAATACTGTGGTAGTTCAGAGTAGGGACGAGCCTGTAGTGGAGGAAGTAGAACAGCTTTGGAACCTCAAAATTCCCCAGTATATCCCGCTCCACTCCTTCATCTCAATACCCAGAACACCCAGAGGTCACCACTATTCCAAGGTTTGCTTTCCAAGATTTTTCCTCACCAGCTTGCTTTTTCCTTAGGCTCATACCACATATGTAGGTAAACCTAAACAAGAAAAATATGTCGCTTATTTTTTAACCATTTTGAACTTTGTAAAAATAGTAGCATACTATAAATATTCTGCAACTTACACAGTGTTTCTAAACTTCAGTGGTGCTAATGTGAGTAGCTGTAGTTTGCTCACTTTCACTATGATGCTGTATTGCATTTGGATAAACTTACTACCATTGATGTATCTTTTTTGTTCCTGTTCTGCCAGCCACCCAACTCCCAAGATTCCAAAAGAATTTATTTCCAAAGATGGTTCATCAATATCACTCCTGCCATGTGCTCTTTTATGACATGAATCTGCCACTCCCTCATGGTGGGAGTTTAATTCTTCTCTGCTGGAATCTCGATGGGCTTGTGATGGCTTCAACCAATAGAGCTTGGCATAAGTGACACTGTGTGACTTCTGAGACTGGGCCATAATCGTATGACGATGCAACTTTCACCTTGTTTACTGAAACAGCCATGCTTGGAGCTCTTAGCCACCGTGAAAGAAGTCCAGCTATGCTGAGGTCACAATAGCACAAAAAAGCCAAGTTATATGGACAGGCCATGTGTGAAAACTCCAGTTGGCAACCCTGATCTTCCAATCAGTGCAGTCCAGATACCAGACACAAGAGTGAAACAGCCTGCTAAGGATTCCAGACCCATCCATTGAATTACCTTGAGCCTTTGAGTTTTGCCAGTTGAAGTCCCAGACATCTTACAGCAGAGATTAGCTGGCCCCCATGTGCCCTATACAAATTGCTGATCCCTGAGCACAATAAAATGGATTTGGTTTTAAACAAATATTTTTTAATTTATTTTATTGAAGTATTGTTTATTTACAATATTGTATGAATTTCTGCTGTACAGCAAAGTGATTCTGGTATACATATATATACATTCTTTTGCAAATCCTTTCCCTTATGGTTTATCGTAGGATATTGAATATAGTTCCCTGTGCTATACAGTAGGACCTTGTTGTTTATCCATTATACATATATAATAGTTTGCATCTACTAACTCCAAACTCCCAATCCATCTCTTCTCCATCTCCCTGTCCCCTTGGTAACAACAAGTCTGTTCACCATATCTGTGAGTCTGTTTCTGTTTCATAGATAAGTGCATTTTTGTCATATTTTAGATCCACATATATGTGATAACATATGGTAGTTGTCTTTCTCTTTCTAACTTCACTTAGTATGATCATCTCTAGGTCCATCCATGTTGCTGCAAATTGTGTATATGTACCACATCTTCTTTATCCATTCATCTGTTGATGGACATTTAGGTTGTTTCCATGTCTTGGCTTTTGTGAATAGGGCTGCTCTGAACATAAAGGTGCATGTATCTTTCTGAATTATACTTTTGTCTGGATATATTCCCAGGGAGTGGGATTGCTGGATCATATGGCGACTCGATTTTTAGTTTGTTAAGAACCCTCATACTGTTCTCCATAGTGTGTGTACCAGTTTACACTCCCACCAACAATGTCGGAGGGTTCCCTTTTCTCCACACCTTCTCCAGGATCTGTTCTTTGTAGATTTTTTTAATGATGGCCATTGTGATTGATGTTAGGCGATACCTCCGTGTAGTTTCAATTTGCATTTCTCTAAGAATTAGCAGTATTGAGCATCTTCTTATGTGCCTGATGGACATCTGTATGTCTTCTTTGGAGAAATATCTATTTGGGCCTTCTGCCCATTTTGCAACTGTGTTGTTTTTTTGTTGTTCTTGTTGTTAAACAATATAGTTTTGGGGTAGTTTGTTGTATAGCTGTAGTAACTGGAATAACTTCTTTAGGAATTGTTCCTCTTCTGGGCCTCATCTCTTCCTGGGAATAGTGCTCCCTTTACCACCAAGCCTCTGCTAACTCTAATTGACCAACATCCCTTTTTCTAGTAGCCACCTTAGCTCCAACTAACCAGATCAACTCATAATTCTTTTATTAAAAGTTTTTTTTTTTTAATTATCTAAGAAAATCCTTTCTCCCCACCCTCAGCAGTGTCATAGGACTTCCTGGCTCCTGCTCAAGCAGAATCACCTGCCAACCATCTGTCTCTCATTACAATGTTCATCTTCTTTAAAGACTTCTTTACCTTGGAGTAAATTGGGCTCAACTGTGTTTCTTACAGTGTGGTCCACAGACCATCTGAAGCAGAGGCACCTGGGTCCTTCCTGAAAATACAGATTCTGGGCAGCACCCCAGACACACTGAATCAGGATCTCTATGCTTGTACCAAGCACTCCAGGTGTGCCTTAAGCACATTCAAGTTTAACAATCATGAGTCTCCTGGGAACAATTTGGTGGGGGATGGGAGTAGCTTTTGGCATAAACTTGAGAAAAAGAGACCTGAGACAACTCAGGCAGAAATCCTTTTCCCTTTGCCAACTAAAGCAATTAAAAGCCCAGTGTTCTATATCTCCAGAACTTGCTTCTTTTCCCAGGCACTCTAAAACCATGACCTCACGTTATACAGCAGATGCATGGAAAGCAGAGTGAACTTAGGAGGCCCGAAAAAGAAATGAGTAAATGAAAGGCTACAAGAACTTATGGTCTACAAAGCATTACAAAAGAGGTTCTGATTTTCAGACCATGGTAAGGGTTAGTGTTGAGGATGGGGAATATATTTATAATTTTTCATGATTTAAAAATTTGTGATGATTTTATGTATAAATGTGCATGACAAAATGTTATGACTTACCCCAGGAATGGGTATTTCAACTAACGCTAAATAATCACCATACAGGATTTCTCTCTCATTGTGTACCCTTCTAAACACTTTTTTTCAGTTCTGCTTTTTGGTTTCCAAGTTATTTGTCTATATGTTTGTTTATACCCTGCCTCACTGCACAAAGGATTTTGACTATTTATTCCACGTTTGTATAGAAACAAATGCAAGTAGGTGTCAAGGGTGTTTCTGTACTCAGGCCAACTGCTCCTCGTGAGAGAAGCAGAACCTAGGAGCCAGCTTCTCTGCATTCCTGTTTATCTGAGAAAATTATAAAGTTAGCATGCTGCTTAACTTGTCATGAAAATACCTATAATAGTGTTTGAATATTTTTTCCTTTTAGAGCTGCACCAACTTGTCATGAAAATACCTATAATAGTGTTTGAGTATTTTTTCCTTTTAGAGATGCACCTGTGACATATGAAAGTTCCCAGCCTAGGGGTCAAATCAGAGCTCCAGCTACCAGCCTGCACCATAGCCATAGCAACACCGGATCCAAGCTGCATCTTCATCCTATGCTAAAGTTTGCAAGCAACGCTGGATCCTTAACCCACTGAGCAAAGCCAGGGATCGAAACCCACATCCTCATGGATACTAGTTGTGTTATTAACCTGCTGAGCCACAAGAGAAACTCTTCTAGTGTTTGAATTTTACATTGTATCACCTCACACCAGTCAGAATCACCACATCAAAAAGTCTGCAAGTAGTAAATGCTGGAGAGGGTGTAGAGAAAAGGGAATCCTCCTATGCTGTTGGTGGGAATGTAAGCTGATACAACCACTATGGAAATTCCTTCAGAAACTAAAAATAGAACTACTTATATGATCCAGTCATCCCACTACTGGGCATATATCTGGAGAAAATCATAACTCAAAAAGATACATGCAACCCAGTGTTCACTGCAGCACTATTTACAATGGCCAAGACATGAAAACAACCACAATGTCTATCAACAGAGGACTGGATAAAGAAGATGTGGTACACACACATAAGGGAATATTACCGATATTACCGAGCCATAAAAAGCATGAAATCATGCCATTTGCAGGAACATGGATGGACCTAGAAACTGTCATAGTAAGTGAAGTAAGTCAGACAGAGAGCAACAAATTTTGTATGAGATCACTAATATGTGGAATCTAAGAGAAATGATGCAATAGAACTTACAAAACAGAAACAGACTCCAAGATTTCAAAACTAAACTTGATTTTAACAAAGGAGAGAGGTGGTAGGGGGATAAGTTAGGGGTTCGGGATTGATACATACACACCGCTCTATATAAAATAGATGGGTAACAATGACCTATTGTATAGTACAGGGAAATTTACTCAGTACTGTGGATGTAAGAACCTATACGGGAAAAGATCGGAAAAAGGAATGGATATACGTATGTGTATAACTGATTTACTTTGCTATATGCGTGAAATTAATACAACTTTGTAAGTGAGCTATATTCCACATAAAAAACTTTAAAAAAAAGAAATGTATTCTTCATTATATTTGTTTTTTTAGTTGAATTTTTCTTTTTTTTCTTTCTTTATCTTTTATTTATGTGTGTATTTTTTTCTGCTGTACAGCATGGTGACTCAGTTACACTTACTTGTATACATTCTTTTTTTCTCATATTGCATGTTTTTTTAAATTATTATTTCCCCAATACAATTGTTTTTCTACGGTACAGCATGATGACCCTTAGTTATATTTGTGTGCTAAGTCCCTCTTACTTAACCACTATTTATTGGTTGTGGTCTTATAAGCCACTTAAAAATTTGTGTGCAAAAGGCAGGATAAACAAGAAAGAAAGAAAAGAGGAGAGAGGATGAGGGAAATGATGGAGCGAGGATTCCTTCGCAGAGAAACTGATCTTGATGTTGTAAGCATCATTGAATTCTCAGAGCTCAGAGATCACACACCAGATTGCTGAGGGCTACATCAACCTGACCCCGCCTTGCATTATTTTCCCTTATACTCTGCTTTTTTTCCCAGTGACTTCTTCTAGCAGTTTATAAATTCCTCAAAGAGAGAGAGAAAGTGTGTTTTCACTATGAACCTCGAGATTGTGGCAATTACTTCACAGCCTTTAAGTTTTCTGTCAGAGAATTTCTTTTGCTGAAACATAAAATACTTCATTATGCTACAATAAGCTACAAAAATACTAACGATAACAGCAATTGAGATGAATGTAATACATAACAATATACAGATTACATATATTATTTCATTTGATCCTCATAGCAGCCATATAATGAAGGTAGGGGAAAAAAATACCCTATTTTTTTCTCAGGCTTTTTATAAGTGTCCCCCCTTTTTCTTGAAACAAATATACTCTTTGCCCTAATAGTCACATGTCTTTCTCCCTCACTTCCTCCAAATTTCACTTAACTGCCACCTATTCAGAACCCTCCCTAACTCCCCAAATAAAATAATATCTCCTTCCCCAAAAGCAAGTTTTGCCTTCTGACAGGATGTGGTTTCCATTTGTCTTTCTGTCTTGAATGTGAACTCTATGCAGGTGGGAATTTATTTTCTTGCTCCTATTTCCCCAGTCTCAACAGAGTGCCAAGTACAGAACAGATGCTCAATAAATAAATGAATCAATGAACTATTCCCATTGCACAAATAACGAGTCAGGAACAGGAGGCTTAAAAGATTTGACCACCATAGTACACCTCGTGAGTGGCAGATTAGCTTCTGGATCAGAGGTGTTCAGGCCAACTCTTGTTACATTTTTTTCCATTATGGTTTATTACAGGATATTGAATATAATTCCCTGTGCTATACTATAGGACCCTGTGGTTCCTCCATTCTATATATAATGGTTTGCATCTGCTAATCCCAAATTCTCAGTCCATCTCTCCCCTATCCCTCCCACCCCCATGGCAACCACAAGTCTGTTCTCTATATTCGTGAGTCTCTTTCTGTCATTACATCTTCCAGACCGTCACAGAGATGTTGTACCAACTGATCTATACTATCGACTTCACTGGTGTAAATTTCTGGAACAAGGTAAAATCTGGAATCTTCTTTTATCATCTCATGAGTGTGCTCTGGAGCAGAAACAAAATTGAAGCCACATTTCCTGACACTGGATAGAATGGGAGGAAGATGTCTACACTACGATGTAGGTATAGCATCTCAGAACTGATGCATTTTCTTGGGTGCTAATCCTATTTACATGGTCCTTGAGCAGACTCTGAAAACCATTCTGAAGCTCTCTATCAGTAAGCAAACAATTATTTCAGCTATAGTAACAGCATCTTAAGAAGTGATGCTATTAAGACAATGAAAGCTATTGGCTACTTTCAGTGGTAGACCATTTAGCAGCATGACAGGTACATGATATCACATGAGAGCTGAAGAGAGGAACAGTCTTTGCACATGGGCTAAAAATTGCAATGCTCCAGTCTGATTATTATAAGTATAGCAACAAAGAGGACCTTACATAATTTTATATAGTATTTTTCCCTTGCTTTTAAGGATGATTAGTGTATTTCTAATACTAAACACTTAGAAATAGTAAACTCTCCATGACTGCCATTCTATTATTCCTAAATCCACCTATCCCCTAACTAGCACTTTCAAACAGATCCTAGAAGTGAATATTTAAATAGCAAGAAGCCTAAATTGTCCATTTAAAAACTCTTTTTTTTTTTTTTGGTCTTTTTAGGGCCATACCTGTAGCAATGGAGGTTCCCAGGCTAGGGGTCGAATTGGAGCTGTAGCTGCCGGCCTACACCACAGCCACAGCAGCACCAGAGCTGAGCCATATCTGTGACCTACACCACAGCTCACGGCAACACTGGATCCTTAATTCACTGAGCAAAGCCAGGGTTGGAAACTGTGTCCTCATGAGTACTAGTCAGATTTGTCTCCACTGAGCCATGACAGGAACTCCAGAAACTCATCATTTTAAAGATGAAGAAATTTAAGCTAAATTGACTTCTCAGTCATACCCAGCCAGGAAGCAGTACAGTCAGACCTCCAACCCACCAAGGCATTTTCTACTGCCTGCAGTAGGACCACACTTTGCACATGGTCTGCCATTCCCAACAGATTGTTAAAGTGATAGATTAAAAAATGAATGACCTTGGAGTTCCTGATGTGACACAGTGGGTTAAGAATCCTACTGCAGCTGCTTGGGTTGCTGAGGAGGCACAGGTTCAATCTCTAGCCCAGTACAGTGGGTTGAAGGATCCGGCCTTGCCTCAGCGGCTCAAATTCAACCCCTGGCCCAGGAACTTTCATATGCTGTGGGTGCAGCCATTTAATAAATACATAAATAAATAAAACTAATGACCTTGAAATACACAGCAATATCATAAAGTGATTTTGAATGACTTGTCAATTGTGGGGAATAACATTAAATTATTTTCATTACACTGTTAGTGTTCTTAGGATAGTGGTCTAGCTCTGAAATGTCAGTAATAGTTATATATAATTAATATATCAATGACAATATTTGGTTAAGCAGTAAAATCAGTTTCCTGACCAGTGGTATAACTGGTCCTATGGCATAATATTTCTTTTTTTTTTTTTTTGAATTACAATGTTGGCAGCCAATAAGAAATCTGAAATGCAGGAACATTGATATAGACTTACCTCAGCAGATGCCCATTCTGTAATAATTAAGTTGATTCATTCATTTTACAAATCTATATACTAATCATCTCCCATGTACAGATGTGGAAAAAGACATCGCTAATTGTCCACCAAGCCATTTCCCCTTTCTTCCTGGGCACAGCAAATGACTATTTTCAGCCTCCATTGCAATTAGCTGCAGCCATATGACTGAGTTCTATCACTGGCTTGTCAACAGCAGCAAGGTATGAAGAATGTTATATACGTATACATGAAGTTCCCTGGTGACCTAGTGATTAAGGATCCAGCATTGCCACTGCAGTGGCTCGGATTGTTGCTGTGGCACAGGTTTGATCCCTGTCCTGGGAATTTCTGTCTGTCATGGGCACAGCCAAAAAGAAAAAAAAAAGAAAAGAAATAATATATCTATGTATAACTGAATCAGTTTGCCCTATGGCAGAAACTAACACAACAGTGTAAATCAACTATACTTCAATAAAATAATTTAAAAAAAAAACAGCAGTGATGTATACCATAAAACTCTCCATTTACTGCCCTCATCTTCCAATTGGATGCAGAAATCTAACAGGACACTCTGAGCCCCAGGATGTGGCAGAGCCACCAAGAGGAGGAGCCTGGGTCCCTGAGTCAGCATTTGTGGGAGAAAAATGCTTGCTGGGGGAGCACAGCTGAAAGCCTTAGGAAAGGCTATGCAGAAATCATTACATCAGAGAATGGCATTGAAGTAAAGTTTCCATTGGAAGAAAAGTCACCTAGGGGAGGGAGAATACACAGAGACTCAGATGCGAAACTCGTTGGGTGAAGTTGCAGGAACACAAGTTGTCTAATGTAACCAGAGCACAGAGTAAAACACAGGTGAACCTTTGAGCATTGAGAAAAAACAGAGGTGGAGTCAGATTATCCAGGGCCTTATGTGCCAAGCTAGTGGGTAGCCTTTACAGTATAGGCGGTAGAATGCAGAGAAGGTTTCAAGATGCAGGGTGGGATAAAGGAAACTCTCCGTTAGAAGATAAACTGAGGCAGTGTGGAAAATAACTTGGAAAGGAAAGCAAATGTGAGAAAGAGACCAGTTACCAGACTATCAGAAAAATCTAGGCAAGAAATATTGCAAGAGCTGATCTAGGCTGCAGTAGAAGAAACTGACCCCAAAACAGATACAAGAAACTCAACAGAGGAGGCATTTCAAAAGCACAAATTTCAAGTAGCTGTTAGATGTAGAAATTAATATTTTCTGAGGTGAGGAACACGAGAGAAGATACAGGTTAGAAGAAAAAAACAAAGAATTTGCTTTTTAAAATGTGGAAGTCCAAATTCGAGAAGCTATCCAGTGCGCCGTTTGCATTACTTATGCGGAACTCAGAAAAAAATTCAAAATTGGAATTATAAATTTGGGAGTTGGCAACACAGAGATGATGGTTAAGCCATGGGAATGGATGAAATCTGCCAAGAAATGTGTATAGAGTGAGATGAAAAGGAAGAGGAGATTTCACAGGATGCTTGAAAGAATGGTTAGAGGAGTATAAAAAGCATCAGAAGAGAATATCATGGAAATCAGGCAAGGAGAGGCTTTGCGACTCCTACCCACACAGGAGAGAGTTCAGACCAGACCCTGCACGAAAAACAGATAAGCTAACTGGTCATCCAGTGGGACCTTAGGCCCTAGTGCTGTATCCGACTCTGCAGGCCTGTTCTAAAGATTTGCCAGGGAAGGCAAATCTGTCATCAGATTCAAGCAATAAACACTGGCTGGAAATCAAAGATGAAGCGAGAGATGAAACATCAAGTAAATGCAGAACCATGGAAGGGGAGGATTAGGACAGGAAAAAGGCAAAAAAGGTCCAAGATTTTTACCAGAGTTCCTTCTTAGCAAGTTCAGACCAGTTGATAGACTGGGTCGGAATAAACATAGAGATGGTCATTCATTTCCAGTAACAAGAAGGGCCACGGGGGAGGGGGTGTGGTGGCAATTAGATGTTCAATCAACTTGGTTGGTTTGGAAGGTGGAAGCCACACAGCATGGGAGTAAAGAGGGGGTTAGAAAGTGAGTGAAGATGGAATGGAATTTCATGGACTTTTGTG
The DNA here is from genome assembly GCF_016906955.1 of Phacochoerus africanus. NCBI lineage: Eukaryota > Metazoa > Chordata > Mammalia > Artiodactyla > Suidae > Phacochoerus > Phacochoerus africanus. Next base: position 80,225,989 of record NC_062553.1, read on the forward strand.
CTGAAAGCCTGGGTAGCAGGCAGAGTTAAGAGCTTATACAACTTAATAGTGAAAAAACAAACAACACAATAAAAAAAAAAAAAAAGGGCAGAAGACCTAAATAGACATTCCTCCAAAGAAGACATAGATGGTCAGCAGTCACATGAGAAGGTGCTTGATATTGCTAGTTAATAGAGAAATGCAAATTAAAACCACACTGAGGTATCACCTAACACCAGCCCTAATGGCCATCATTAAAAAGTCCACAAATAGGAGTTCCTGTTGTGGCTCAGCAGAAATGAATACTGCTAGTAACCATGAGGTTGTGGGCTCGACCCCTGGCCTTGCTCAGTGGGTTAAGGATCCAGCATTGCCGTGAGCTGTGGTGTAGGTCACAGATGGCTCAGCTCTGGTGTTGCTGTGGCTGTGGTGTAGGCCAGCAGCTACAGCTCTGATTCGACCCCTAGCCTGGGAACCTCCATATGCTACAGGTGTGGCCCTAAAAAGACAAAAAAAAAAAAAAGTCCACAAATAATAACTGCTGGAGAGGGTGTGGAGAAAAGGGAACATTCCTACACTGTTGGTGGGAATGTAAATTGGTAAAACCTCTAATAGAACAGTATGGAGTCTCCTTCAGAGACTAAAAATTAAGTTGCCATATGATCCAGCAATCCCACTCCTGGGCATATATCTGGAGAAAACTCTAATTTGAATAGATACATGCCCCCGCTATGTTCATAGCAACACTATTCACAATAGCCAAGACATGGAAACAACCTAAGTGCCTATCAACACATGAATAAAGAGGATGTGGTACATATATACAATGGAATACTACTCAGCCATAAAAAGAATGAAATAATGCCATTTGCAGCAACATGGATGGACCTAGAGACAGTCATACTAAGTGAAGTAAGTCAGACAGAGAAAGACAAGCATTACTTGATGTCACTATATGTGGAATCTAAAATATGACACAAAACAGGAACAGACTCACAGACATAGAAAACAAACTTGTGATTATCAAAGGGGAAAGGGGGGAGAGGGGATAAATTAGGAGTTTGGGATTAGCTGATAAAAACTACTATATACAATATAAACAACAAGATCTTACTATATAGCACAGGGAACTATGTTTAATATCCTGTAATTAATTATGATGGAAAAGAATTTGATAAGGAATATACATACATTTATACACACACACACACATATATATATACACATTATATATACATACTTTGCTGTACATCAGAAATTAACACAACATAGTACATTAACTATACTTCGATTAAATTTTTTAATTTAAAAAATGAGAAAGGTTTGTTTAGGATAATTGCTGGCTGAGGGTAAGCATCTTTTGAAGAAGGAAGAATGGAAAATTGAGCAAGTGTGTAATTTAAGGAATCAAAGTGGAAGTTAGAGGAGACATGACCAAAGTATTTATGAAGAAGCTGCTGTGTAAATCATATCACGTCTTGTTTCATCTTTTTGTTTAAAAAAAAAAAAACATGGATAAAGTATAGAGGAAGAGTGAGATATATTGTAGTTCATAACTGACAGCCTTCATTTTCTTGGTGAAGCCAGGCTGGGACATCCAGTGAGAGACCATCCAGGTAAAGGCTTGAGAAGAGAGTCCAGTCCTGGGATGGTAGCTTCAGAGAAAGAAAGCTGTCTGAGGGGTTAGATTTGCACCGAAGCCCGAGCACAGGCAAGGAATCAGAAGAGATAAGCTGTTCTCTAGCCGTGCTTGGAGCCAGAAGGTAAGCAAATGAAACATTTTGCCAGGTGGAAACAAAGGAAAGAAAAGAGGATGCGGAGTCCACAAGTGGTGAAGAGGGCTGACCAGCCCAGCCTGAGTCATTTCAGCGTTAGGATCATGGTCTATTACAATTCTTACCGCAGCGCCTCACACATGAAAGGCACTTCATCAAGGCAGAATGAATGCGTGAAGAAAAGATTGAACAAGTAGATGATCATGAACGAGCACTTGTGTACATCAGCCTGGTTTGGGGGAATGTACATACTGGAAGGATGTTAATAGATGAAAAGATGAGGACGAATGTGAGCAACAGGCATGTGGGATGAGGCCAAAGAACAGGTTTTGTAGGAGTCCAAGATTTTGAGAAGAGCAAGGGTACAAGGTTATGGGCAGAGAGAATCCTTTCAGAATTCCAATTTTCAGAGGAGCCGTTCCAAGTGATTAAAAGGTCCAAACTGTGCTCCTATAAATGGGGTTGGTAAAGTGGGATGGAGGTGATGGTCAGTGTGAGGGCGGGCTGTTAGATGGCTCGTCAGTATATATCACTTAAGATGACAGCAGATGCTGGAGGAAAGAGCAAATCTATAAGCCAAGTTCCAAAGTTCTTGAAAACTAAGAAGAAATGACCCAGAAGTAACACTCACAAGACCCTGTGTGTTTAATCAAGATGATACTGGCTCTCCCTGCCACTCAGCACTCTTGGGAAGATCAAATAAATGGATAATTATACACATTTCGTTGTTGTTGGGAACCTGGAGATAAAAGTAGGCGGCACCTCCTTTGAAGGGAAGAGAGATTGTTAAATGAAAACTACAAAAGTTGCCAGGAAGAAGCTGCGGGGAGATAGGGTAAGGTTGAGTCCTTTTCAAGAAGCCAAAATATAGGAGCAATACCTAGAGTGTTGTGGGGGATGCAGTAGGATCACTGGAAATAAATGATGGGTTTCAGTAAAAAAAATAAATAAAAACAGGCGGAGAAAATCATTTGAGCTACTGATTATGAGCTAAGTTCTGGGAGCTTCATCTGTATCATCCTGAATTTCCACAGCAGCCACACAAGTTAGATATTATTACCTTCACATGACAAATGAGGAAATAGGGACCGTGGGTAAGTACATTTCTGGAGGCTGCACAGTTATTCAACAGTCAGGATTTGAACCCATCTCAGGTGGATTGCATGCCATTCTCTCTCTATGCCATTACATTAAACCTTGATGCATTCGGAGCTTTATAGGGGAAATGAGAACTTGACAGAATGATGCACAGTCAAGAACTAGTGGAGGATGGAGGCAAAAGATAAGGAAAAATGAGCTGGAGGAGTTTAGAGCACAGGCAAGGGTAGCTGACAAAAGGGACCTACCCTTACTGATTAATGACATTGAGGATATAAGAAGTTGGGAGGTGAACTGGAGCAGCACAAATGAAACTAACCAGCCTTGAGTTTCAACTGGAACTTTGACATTTCTGTGGTTATGGTGTAAAGTCCATTCCCACTAGCAGTGAGTGGGAAGTTAACTGATGTTTTTTTTTTACTTGAACAGTCAAGCAGCCATCTTGCCATTTAACAAGCACCCTTGAGGAATCAATTAAAAATTCCCATCTCAGAGGACTTACATATGTACAGCAACAGCTTGGGTTAATTTACTAATTCATCTAATCAGTCTGCCAAATTATTAGCCAATTTCCCTAAATCTTGTAATAATTCACACATTAAAAAGGCAACGTCTTCTCATCCTCATTCTGCAAAATTAGAGAAAACATATAGAGGCATCCTTTGAGATCACCACTCATGACTTTCATGTGTTTAATGGAGGGCACTTGATTAAGCTGTATTCCTAAGGTATTTAGGATGTTCGAAAATTGCCCTTTCAAGCATTTTGAGTGTCATTCTTATGATCTTGTTTGTACCATTTATTTCCCTGACAAATCCTTTATATATATAAAACATGGAGATATACATCAGCCAGGTCCCAAATGGCTCATCGAAAATTCTGAGTTACATAGACATAGAGAAGACACTCGTGGTTGCCAAGGGGGGGGGGGGCTTGGGGAAGGAATGAAGTGGGAGGTTGGGGTTAGCAGATGTAGACTATTATATATAGAATGGATAAAGAAGATCCTACTCTATAGTACTAGGAACTAGAGTCAGTATCCTGTGATAAAACATAACAGAAAAGAATATTTTTTAAAAAGTGTGTGTGTGTATATGTATATATGTATATATGTATGTATGTATGTATAACTGAATCACTTGGCTGTATAGCAGATATTAATACAACACTGTAAAACAACTATCCTTCAATTTTACAAGTTCTGAGTTAGAGAATTTAGAATAGAGAGAACTGTTGTTTCGTATCAGTGCTGTGAGGCAGGGGCAGCCTTTCCAGCCAGAGATTTTCCAACATACAGAGAACCTTAGGGAAGCCAAACATGGCTGGGTTTTTGGAGGCAACTCCTTTTCTCCCTTCTAGTACATGTTAGAGCCTCTAGACACAGTTAGACTTCTCAGTCTGTCTACTACCCCTTCCCAACCTACCTCGATGTATTCTAACTCTGAAAGTATTAGCAAGATTTATGGAGAAATTGGCAATGCCCATTGTGACTCAGCGGGTTAAGAATCTCACTAGTATCCATGAGGATGTGGGTTCAATCCCTGGCCTTGCTCGGTGGGTTAAAGATCTGCCGTTGTCGCAAACTGCAGCGTAGTCACAGATACGGCTCAGATTTGGCGGTCCTACCGCTGTGGTGTAGGCCTACCATCACAGCTCCCATTCATTCGACCCCTAGCCTGGGAACTTCCATATGCCTCAGGTGCAGCCCTAAAAGGCAAAAAAAAAAAAACCATATATATGTGTGTGTGTGTGTGTGTGTGTGTGTGTGTATGTATATATATGGGGAAATTCACATGCTATCCCAAAGAAACTTGCCCAGATTCCCCCAGTAGATGTTTATCTACCCTTTCTCGATTTCCCCACTCAGTCTCTCAAAAACCCTATGTCTTGTCCTCAGAAATTCAGCTCTTCTTCCCCATCCTTTAGAATTCAGAGAGGAATTGCGTTCATCGCCCTCATACAAAGCAGTTATGCATACAAAACTCCCCTTCATTGATCAAAAACTATTGAGGAAAGACGGTACGGTGGCACAGCCAGGAGTAGAAGAGGATTCTGAGTATACTATTGCTTTCTTCACCGCCCCACTCAGTAACCTCTGAAGTTCCTTCTAACGTTAAAATTCTATCATCTGTCTGCTGCGTGGCTCATGACGAATTTGGACATTGATCTATAATGGCCAGAATAAAATGAGAGAAATGTGAAAGGTTTGAGGTGATGGGGGAGGAGAGTTTACATCTCTGCTTTGATAGAGTGGTCCTTGACTGATCTGAGATGCCCAAGTAGAGGGCAACTGATGACTTTTCATATTATGCACATGTACACAGCCTTATTGTTTGGATTTTAGTCGATATGCAGGGCTTGCTGGGTTCATCTTTTTTGGGGGGAGGGGCTTCAAGTTTAAATTATTTAATGTATGGAACATGCCAATTAGTCAAGCAAGAACACATTTTTGTATAGTTCTACACAATGGAAGAAATATGAATTTTTAAAAATTTTATTGGAGCATGGTTGACTTATGACATATTAGTTTTGGGTGATTCATAGCAAAATGAAGCAGTTTACATATACATATATCCATTCCTTTTCAGATTCTTTTCCCTTATGGGTTGTTATACAGTATTGAGTAGACTTCCCTGTGCTATGCAGTAGGTCCTTGTAACTTATCTATTTTATTTTATTTTTTTTAGGGCTGCACCCATGGCATATGGAAGTTCCCAGACAAGGGGTCAAACCAGAGCTACAGCTGCTGGCCTATACCACAGCCACAGCAATGAAGGATCCAAAATGCACCTGTGCCCTACACCACAGCTCAGAGCAACGCCGGATCCCCGACCCACTGAGCAAGGCCAGGGATCAAAGCCACATCCTCATGGATATTAGTCAAATTTGTTTCTGCTGCACCACAATGGGAACTCCACTTATGTATTTTATGTACAGTAATTTATGTATGTTAATCTGAACCTCCTACTTTATCCCACCTCCCCGCCCAGTGTTTCCCCTTTGGGAACCATAAGTTTGGTTTCAAAACCTTTGAGTCTGTTTCTGTTTTGTGAATAAGTTCTTCTGTATCATTTTTATTAGATTCCACACATTGGTAACCTCATATGATGTTGTCTTTGTCTGACTTCCCTTAGTGAGGTCCATCCATGCTACTTCAAATGGCATCATTTCCTTCTTTTTTATGCTAAGTAACATTCCATTGTATATGTAGCTGTATCCTTTTTTTTTTTCCCCATTCCTCTGTTGATGGACATGTTGGTTGCTTCCATGTCTTGGCTACTGTAAATAGTACTGCAATGAACACAGGGGTGCATGTGTCTTTTTGAATTATGGTTTTCTCTGGATATACACCCAGGAGTGGGATTGCTGCATCATATGACAGTTCTACATTTAGTTTTTTGAGGAAGCTCCACACTGTTCTCGATGGTGGTTTCACCAATCTGCATTCCCACCAACAGTGGTAGGAGGGTTCCCAATGTGTTTTAGATGGTAAATAATTTTTAAAAGTTACTGAAGGTCAGTGACTCTCAATCTGATTTGTGTGTAGCCTTGCAAAAGCGCAGTGCCAAAAAATAAAGATAATAGTCCGTATAGAAGCTTCATGTGTTTATGTCTTGAATTTATTGACTCAATTCCTAAGTACCACACTACTTATTAATTCACAACTTTTTTGTATCAGCTGGCCATTTATTTTGCTCATGGCAATTTAGGCTGAGCTCAGCTGGCCTCTTTCCTTCATGCGTCTGTGATCAGTTGTAGATCAGTTTCAAGATAGATCGGAAGCTTTAGGTCAGGCCTTGATCTCAGCTGGGCTCTCTCACCTGTCTGGGGCTTCTGCAGGGATAACTGGGCTAACCTAGGTCCTTGTGGCCTCTCATGTCCTGGCTAGACAGACAGGGCTTGCTCACCTGATGGAGGAAGGCTTGCTTCCCCGGAAAAAACAAGCCTGCGAAGTTTCTTAGGTGCTAGGCTGGGCACTGGCACACTATCGCTTTTGCCACATTCTTACAGGAGAATGCCAGTTAAAAGGGTGGGAATATGGGCTTTTGATGAACAGACCTTTTGATGAACAGACCTGCAAAGCACGTTGGTGAGAGGAGAGATACAGAGACACAGGGATGTAGGAACAAGAGTACAGGGAGGCTGCTGTAAGTAACCACATAGCATTTGGCTTCACCAAAAAGTGTTTCAGTAGCAATTTCAATAAACGCAAATGATCCTACTACCTTAGGGTTACTTTAATTGATCAGGTGAACCAGACTAAGTAAATTTTTCATTCCTTTTAAATTCTATGAAACACAACACAAAGTTGAAACTTGAGCAAAAATGGGCACGGTCCTTTTAAGTTCCCATTTCTCTTCGCTGGATAGTTGGGCATTTCCCAATAACATGGTGTTGTTTTATGCTTTGCTGAAGGCAATGCAGAGAACACAGCAGATGTCTGTTATGATACACATTTTGGCCCTAGAGATTTCTAGGTAGACAGCCTTACGGGAAATCACCCAGCCTCCTCCTGGAAGGTGGTCTAACCATCTTTATCAACTAGAGATTGAAAAAATTAAAGTAGCTTCATAAACACTTCATTGTACTGGGTAATGGGATCCCTGATTCTTCATCCTGGAGTTTATATCCTAAATGTTGCTTGAAAGCAGTATTTCATTAAGTGCTCCCTGATAAGGAGTTTGTCCAGATGAAGCTTTTGAATGATTTTCATTCACTTGCATGTGATGAGCAAGATAAAACTGGAACTCAATTTTAAAGAACGTTTTTCGGTACCATATAGCTTTATTCATCCTATTTATGCCTTACAGAGATGTTGAATGGGTGATGTAACCACACAAATGTCTATTTACCTGCTGCTTGAGAACGCTGCATTGCTTTCACTTTTCGTACAAAAATGTGAAATGGAATCTTCCAAGTAGCCTGCATTACATTCTTAATCATTTTTGAAATCTTGCTCTATGGAGTTTTTCAGTTTATTTGTTTGGCAGGTTGTTTTATATGCTTATTTCTTTATATTCATATTTAAATCTAATGATGCTAGATTCAAGAGCCAGGTTTCTTTCTTAGACATTCATATGTGAGAAGATATGGTGACCTTTATTTGACTTTTTTGATGGACACCATATTATAAGTCAGGACTGGAGAGTAGCTGTTTGCTGGGCCTTTAATTAGCATCTCACTCATTGACTAGTTTCCTTAATAATTAAATGCTGTCTAATTTAATATAAGAAGTTTGCCAAACTGGCTGCTGATTTATGAATTTATAAATGTATTAAACTCATTCACCTTTCATAAAGAGAACAAGAAACTATATTTATTACATAGCTAAACTTTGATTACTTTTACTGTATTTGAAAATAGTTGGACCCCTTCAGATATGCAATGTTACATAAGAAAGAGACTGAGGGAGTTCCCGTCATGGCTCAGTGGTTAACAAGCCCGACTAGCATCCATGAGGATGAGGATTCGATCCCTGACCTCAATCAGTGGGTTAAGGATCCGGCACTGCCATGAGCTGTGGTGTAGCTCAGATGGCACATTGCTGTGGCTGTGGTGTAGGCCGGTGGCTACAGCTCCAATTGGATCCCTAGCCTGGGAACCTTCGTATGCCACCGGGTGTGGCCCTGAAAGACAAAAAGACAACAAAAGAAAAAGAAAAGAAAAGAAAAGAAAAGAAAGAAAGAGACAATGAAAAAAATCACTTAGGGAGTTCCCGTTGTGGCGCAGTGGTTAACGAATCCGACTAGGAACCATGAGTTTGCGGGTTCGGTCCCTGCCCTTGCTCAGTGGGTTAACGATCCGGCGTTGCCGTGAGCTGTGGTGTCGGTTGCAGACACGGCTCGGATCCCGCGTTGCTGTGGCTCTGGCGTAGGCCTGTGGCTACAGCTCCGATTCGACCCCTGGCCTGGGAACCTCCATATGCCTCGGGTGCAGCCCAAGAAATAGCAACAACAACGACAAAAAAAAAAAATTACATAGAACACAAAACCCAGATTCAAGATATAAATATTTATGTATGGCAGGATCTACAATTCAGCTCTTAAAAGACAGTTTAATTTTCCTTATCTATGTACATAGGGTACATTTTAAGAAGAAAGCAAGAAGTTGATTTCGAAGTAATATCTTTTCATTAAATGCAGCACAAAATTAACCTTTGACATAAGAAACACCATTTTTTTAACATTGTAAGTTGTTTAGTTTTTTTTAGAAAGAAGAAGTTCAGAATCAAAATGAGAACTTTCTATGAATTGTTACTAATCTCCAAGCAGAGTGATATGGGAAAATTTTGAGCTCAGCATAACGTCTTCCTCTTTTTTCAAATTGGAAACCTGGGTCAGTTTAGCAGACCAAGGACTTTTGGAACAGCCCTGGAGATGGCATTGGAGAGAGAAAGAAGGGAGGTGTTAGAAATGGTAATTTAATGTAAGCACCAAAAAACCCAGCTAAAGACACTAATTACCTCAATTTACCAATAATGGTGTTCACACTTAATTCTGCGAGGATTTTTTATTCTGGCTTGAAGGCGGTAGGAATGATTAACTATAGGAATGAAAATAATGTTGGCTCCAAATCGGAGCAGCCAGCCCTCACAACTTAACTCTTGCTGATAGGCATTTGATAGGTAACTTAAAAGTAATATATTTATGATGACACTGTGAATTTTATCTTGGAAAATTACTTTTTGTTTTTATGACATGACAGTCTCATAGAGAACACAACTTCAGGTCAACGTAAAATATGCAGATTTCTCTATGCTAGAGATAAGCCAACTAAACAATCACAATGACTTTGAACTCTTCATCCCAAAGATGCATTGGGTGCATTTTTTATACATTGAAATAATAAATAATAGATTGGGTCTAAAAGTAATTTGTGTTTTTGCTGAGCCATCGACTCTCAAAATATCTGTATTCTGAGTCTCCAAAGCATTACTCTGTGAATTTTAATCCTATCTCAAACTCTTATGTGTGTAGGCAAAAGCAAGACTTTGGTAGTTTTGTGCTTCTTTTAAAGTTTTTTGTCTTTCCTTCCTGTCTGCTAAAATAGTTTCCTTTTCATTCAGAGCACATAAAAAGGAAGAGGAGGAGGTTAGAAATGAGGTAACATTCTGCTCCATCTATTCCAGGTTGTCGACCACTCTAATTTATTAAAATATGGAGTTTTTCTTTGAAAGAAGTAATTCCTTACCCTCTTCTGTAAGGAAAAAAAAAATTATAAAGGCACAGGCAACCGTCAGCCAGCCCCTCATTCTGAGTGGGCCATTTGCTCAGCCAACAAGCAGTGCTATAATTTTCTACATTGATAACATAGGCAGGCAGGTGGGCAGGCATTTTATGAACTTGGCCAGATTGGAAAATGGCAAGTATTCTTTTGTTTTCTGATGCCATGATGGAAATATACAGAAATGCTAATCATTCTGATTGTGCTTACGATTTAAACTCCCTATCTACAAAATACAAACAGACTCTAAGACAAGGAAAACAGACTTATGATTGCCAAGGGGAAGTGGGGAGGGAGTGGGATAGACTGGGAGTTCAGAGTTAGTAGATGCAAAGTATTACCTTTAGAATAGATAAGCAATGAGGTCCTGCTGTATGGCACAGGGAACTATATCCAGTGTCTTGGGAGAGAACATGATAGAAGATAATATGAGAAAAAGAATATCTATATCTATGACTGGGTCACTATGCTGTATAGCAGAAATTGACAGAACATTGTAAATCAACTATACTTTAATAAAAAAAGATTTAAGCTCTTTTATATCACACTTCAGGTAAGAGATTCAGAGTAATATTATAGAGTGAATATGTCATGACTCAGGGAATCCTTGATTCTTGGATCCAGTACATGGAATATAGATGTCAGCTCTGGCTCTTGTGTGATCTTAGACATCCTCAAAGTTCTAGCTCAACCCACCCATTTGACAGTGATTAAGTACTTATATTGTTTTCCTCTCTTCATGTCTACATGTTAGTTTGCAAACCTATCACATGCCTTACATCATTTACCTGATTAAGGATTGCATAACCCATACATATTTGTTTCCTAGACTATATATCTGATCTGTGTGTTGACTGATTTTGAAGCCAAATGAATGTTTTGTTTTTTCTTTATACGTCAATTCTATTGTAATTTTATGCTTATGGGAAGGCTTTTAGCTCTTGAACCCACTGTATATAAATCCCAGATCCATTCTCTTTGCTTCCAAGCACCCCCGCTAGACATGTTTAATTTGGAATGGAAAGAGGAAGATTGCTTAGGGCATAGTTTCCAAAAATGTGTTCAGATGTTAATAGATTTTATTTTTAGGGTTCCATAGTCAAATGAGTTTGTGCAATGGAAGATTAAAATTAGTTAAAGCAGGTTTCTTTATGGAAAGACTGCTCTGGCAATGTAATATGCTAATGAGCAATTATAAGTCCCTGAGAGAGTGATAAAGTATATGGTTTCCTACCTACTTGACCATAAAAACCATGATTTGGGAGAGCAGCTCACATGACTAGTTTTCTGCAGAACACTTTCATTTTGTGAAACCCTGATCTAAGAAACGAGATGAGAAAGGCTATTCAGTAGATTTAGGTAGCAAGAAGAGGAGAGATCAAAGATGGCAAAAGTGGTATTTGGAATCAAGAGCTAGTATCTGTCAGGAAACTTAGATTATTGTGCTGCAGTGACAATAAAATCCAATGTATTATTGATTTAAATTAGATAGTGGAGGTTCCCTGGTGGCTCAGCAGGTTAAGGATCCAGCATTGTCACTGCTGTGGCATGGGTTTGATACCTGGTCTGGGAACTTCCAAGTGCTGCAGGCACAGGCGAAAAAACAAAAACCAAAAACAAAACAGCGTTTATTTTTCATTTGTGCCTAATGTCAGTAACAGGAAGGCTGAGTGCACCACTCCACACTAAGCAGGCAGGCGTAGATCCATAGATCTATGATCTATAGGCCTCCATAGATCTGGAGTGTCACGGATCACAGTGACATTCACAAGAGGAAGGGAATGTAGAGAATCACATGGGAACTATTGAACGCTTCTGCCCAGCAGTGACCCATACAACTTCTGCTCACATTCCTTTCACCAAAGCACATTACGTACCTAACTCAAAAGTTATGGGGATGTATAATGCTATCATAGGTCCAGAAGGAGAAAATCAGAATATTCATGTGAATGTCCCTAAGACTACACAGAGGCTGAGGACGGCTAACTCCCCCCAAGCACTTTTCCATATCTGGTGACTTATCATTACAGATGCTCAAAGACCAGAATAATCCTGAGCAGCAATCCTAGTGTTGCAGGCTTTCCAGAGGAGGTGATTGAGGCCATCGTTAAGACCCCATTACCCCAAACTCTCCATCTGCCCAGTCCAGCATCCTTCACTTCCTTTCTGAAAGATGTCCCCAAAGGTAATCCCTAAAGAACTCCTGCTGGGTCATCTCCAGCTCAGAACCTGCATTATGGGGAACCCAGTACACCACATTATACAGCAGAGGTCTTTGAATAATATGAAGTGTCGTTTTGTATGTTTTTAAACTTTATGTAAATGGGATTGTATTACACACATTCTACAATTTGATGCTTCTCCCTTGAGGTTACGTTTTTGAGGTTTATTCATTTTGGCTTGGGTAGCCCTAATTTATTTTAACTGATTTTTGGAAAACACCACAGTGTACTTAGGTATCCTCCTATTAATAGATTTTTTTTTCTGATTTTTTTTATAATTATAATTTTGCTGAGACTCTTTTTTACATATCTATTTGCTCACATATACAAGAGCTTCTCTGATATATAAAATTAGAAGCAGAATTACAATAAAATAGGGTATGTACATTCTCAATTTTATTAGCTGAATTTTCCTGAATACTGCTAGAATTGAACTTGCAGGCCATTTTTTTCTGTAATTACCTGTTTATCTCTTTGCCCATTTTTTTTTCCCCATTGAATTCCTGATCTTTCTCTAATTGAATTTTAAAAATGTACACTCCTGATACTATTCTTTGTCAGATGTATGGTTTGAAATATTTTCTCCCAGTCTGTGACTTGCCTTTTAACTTTATGTCTTTGTTTTATAAGTAATACTCATTTTTTTTTCTTTTTAAGGCTGCACCTGCAGCATAAGGTAGTTCCTATAAGCTAGGGGTCAAATCAGAGCTGCAGCTGCTGGCCTATGCCACAGCCACACCAAAGTGGGACCTGAGCTACATCTGTGACCTACACCACAGCTTGCAGCAAGGCCAGATCCTTAACCCATTAAATGAGGCCAGGAATCAAACCCGCATACTCACAGACATTATGTCAGGTTCTTAACCCTCTGAGCCACAATGGGAACGCCAAGGCTCAATTTTTTTTTTGTCTTTTTTTGCCTTTTTCTAGGGCTGCTCCCTTGGCATATGGAGGTTCTCAGGCCTACACCAGAGCCACAGCAACTTGGGATCCGAGCCTCGTCTGCAACCTACACCACAGCTCATGGCAACGCCGGATCCTTAACCCACTGAGCAAGGCCAGGGATCAAACCCACAACCTCATGGTTCCTAGTCAGATTCGTTAACCACTGCACCACGACGGGAACACCAAGGCTCAAATTTTAATGCAGTCAAATTTATTTATCTTTTTCTCTTTATGGCCTAAGCATTTCCTGTGTTCTTTAGAAAAACTGTCCTCAAGTCTTAAAAGTATTCTATGTTTTTCTTGAAAGTATTGTGGCCTTTGCTTTTTACATTTGACCTATTAATCCACCTGGGGTTTATTTGAATTTTGATACGGTAATATAATTTTTCATATGGTCAATAAATTGTCCTAAAAGCCTCTTTTTTAAACTGATGTTCACATTAATTTGTAATATCGTGTGTGTGTGTGTGTGTGTGTGTGTGTGTGTGTGTCTCGGGCCTTCTGTTCTGTTTAGTCTGTTTGTCTATCCTTGCACTAACATCATTTGGCTTTAATTACTATGGTCTTACAATAAATCTTGATATCTGAAAAGAAAAGTCACTTTTCTTTGTTCTTCTTTAAAATTACCTTGGCTAGTCTCAACCTTTTATTCCAAGTGAATTTTAGACTCAACCTGCTAACTTCTGCCAAATACAGTTCTCTGTTGGGATTTTGATTGGAAGTGCATGACATTTTTATATATTAATTTGGGGATAGTTGATATCTTTATGATATTGCATACCTCAATTTATGAAAATGATATGTCTGTAGAGAGGTTCTTTTTTACCATAAACATGTCCAAGTCCCACTTTTTCAATAGTGTGATTCACCCAAGGGAGCGTGGATATGGAGGAGCAGGCTATGCACACACCCCGCTGCCCTGTTTTTGCTTTCAGTGTAAATAGATTAAATTTGGCACAAATGTGACTAGAAACAAATGCAGTGCTTTCAGAATGACAGGTGCCATACTAAAGAAGCTAGGTAGTAGCATTTGAAATTATTGAAAGGCTGAGAAATCCAGCAAAAGAAGTACAGTTATTAGATTTGTGAGAGTGATAAAATGGCCTTAAACATTAGGTCACAAAGCCAAAATAAAAAGACCAGTCTTCCCTATTGGGAGCAGTAAAGTGGGTTCTTTAATTTTTTATTTTTTTCATTTTTAAAGTTTTATTGAAGTGTGGTTGATTTACAGTGTTGTGATCATTTCTGCTGTACAACAAAGTGATCGGGAGTGGTAGAGTTTGGCAGACAGATATTTATTCATTCATTAAACAAGTATCCACAGAGGACCTACTATTTTCCAGATGATGTTCTGGCATTGGGAGAAGGTTAGGAAACCAAGTAAAACTGCTGCCTTTTGAGAATCCACTTGGGGGATGGACTTCTGAAATGCTTTATAAGTACCGAGCACCCATTGGATAAAAATTATAATCACTCCTTCAGTCCTCAAAGTGCTTATGAGAAGGTTAACCATCATGAGATCACTAGGGCCAGAATCCGTGCTATGTGGCATGGTCCAAACTACAAATGCAATGAAAGTTTTGAGGAGAAAATTAATTGGAGATGGATTGAGAGTCAGAATAGGTTTCCTAGAGGAACTGTGTCTTGTGCTGGAATTTGAGGACAAGTGGGATTTTGTAAGTAGAGAGGAACATAAGGAGTTTTAGGTGAGAACAGCATCATAAACATAAGAAATAGATGAGATTCCCCAAGCGATGTACACATACAGGGAGAACTCAACATTCCTGGAAAAGAGAATCATGTTGGATGAGAGAGGGTGAGGTTGGGTAAATCAGGTGAGGTCAGATAATGGAGGAATTTAACGTGGCTGCAGAGACCAGATATAGACTCTCTTCTCTTCCTTCTCCTTTACTGCCTCCTTCGCCTTTTTTCAAGAGCAGGAAATTGATGTGATTAAAGCAAACTTAGGAGAGTTAAGAGCCTGACACTGACATAGAGGAAGCACTGGAAAGTGAAGAGAGAAGGGATGGAGACAGTTATGCTGAGCCTGACACCAAGTGACAGCTCCTGAGGCAGAAGATGGTGTGGTTTTCCCAACATCATGAGACTTCGATCAACGTGGGAGGCAAGAGTTGATATGTCTTAACAATAAACAAGTAAACACTTATATCTCACATGTTTGCTGGGACCTGCTGCCCTTTGGCTTGAACATCCCGCCCACATCCAGACTTGGTTGAATTTCAGTATCTTTCTCATGCTTCCCGCAAACCCCCAGGGCCTCCTATCTCTCTTGATCACTCTGTCTATAGCACCTGCTTCCCTATGTGCTGCTTCAGTCCCCCCGCCGACCCCCGACAATCTATACCCCAAACTCTACCCCTTCACCAACATCCGTAAAATACACATGCTCTCCAAGCAGTTTATGAGTTTATTTTAATTTCCTGAGCAATTGAGGATCATTAGAAAACGGTCACAGCGGGCTATGCACAACCTTCCCTTGGCTGCTGCTCCCGCCTCCCTCCCAGTCTCCCCTCTCTGCTTCTCATTCCTTCCGTTCTGAATTGCTTACAAGAGCCTCCTATCTGGCTCCCTTTTTTATGTAAAAAATCCTTGTCCCACACTGTCATACCCAAACAAATCAGGTGCTAACGAAGGGGAAAATATGATTTCTTACTGACAGTTAAGTGTATAAGTAATAAGCCAGTCCCTGCATTCTCGTACCCAGAAAACACAAAGGAGAAGAAACTAAGGCAGAAAAATAAATATGCTTCAGACTTCATGGCATAAGCTGGGGTGGGGGGAGGGTGACAGTCATTCAGAGAAGGAAAAGATCAATCAAGAAGGGTTGTAATGGAGGAGATAGATCTTGAATTGGTTGCTGAAGAAAGGCCTGAATTAGTATTGCAGAGAGAGGAGGCAAGAGGTCATTCAAGGTAAGGAAACACTGTAAGGAAGCCACAGAGGAAAGAAAAATCCTGGCATCTGGGAGCAGGCAGCTCTCAGCTGAGAATTTAGAAGCAAGATAAGGCTGACTGGGTGCTAGAAATGCTGGATTGCCAGACTCAAGGGTTTGAACTTATTCCAATAAAAATCAAAAGAAGCTCTAACGAATATGCTTTGGGAGGCAGGAGGTGAGGGAAGCTTTGAGGAGGGGGTCAGAAGGAAGAAGGAGGGATTCAAATACTATCAGAACTCTCTGTTTCTGGTCTCGGCTTCCTTCTGTAGGTTGGCTTCAATCACTTCTCTTGAAAATCAGCTTCCTCTACCCAGGGTCTGTGGTGATTCAGCAAATTCTTGGCTTCCCCATCCATGGAGAAAAGACTCTTACCTCTTGCTACAGCTCCAAAAATCTAAGAGAAGGATCCTAATCTTCTGTTTGGCTTGGCTGGAAATAATGACCCATGCCTAGAATTGAGCTCAGGAAGGTCAGCTTGTGGAAGAAGGTGGCGTTTTCTAGTGGAGCACATACTAAAGCATCGCCAGGTTTGGGGAGGGGAGAAAACAGGGAGTAAAGAAAGAGACTAAGGCATGGACATCACTGCTGTGAGACAGATGTGAGTCAGGAAGCAAATACAGCTGGTGTCTAAAGTTGGACCCACTAGGAAACCTTACATGAAAAAAACTGATTCATTTTTTAGCAAGCGTTTATGGATAATCTACTATTCTTAAGTTTCTATTAGCTCTCTCTTTCCCCCTGCCTCATTTTTTTTTTCTTTTTATGGCCACACCCTTAGCACATGGAAGTTCCCAGGCTAGGGGTCAAATCGGAGCAGCAACTGCCAGCCTACACCACGGCCACAGCAACACTGGAGCCCAGACACATCTGTGATCTACGTGGAAGCTTGTGGCAATGCCAGATCCTTAACCCACTGAGTGAGGCCCAGAATCGAACCTGCATACTCATGCACACTATGTCAGGTTCTCAACCTGCTGAGCCATGATGGGAACTCCCACTTTCCTGTAATTTAAGTCATTAGCCAATATTGCGTGCCCTTCTGAGTCTCCATAAATTCTGTTGGGGCAAACAGAAAATAAAATTAAAATCTCTTAGTCAACATTGGTTATGAACCAATTATTATGTTAAGGCCTATCTTCTGTTTTCAAGGAATTCTTAGTCTAGGAGTAAATGTACCAAATAGCTGTGGATGGAAAATGATAAATGCCACTAAGGAGGGATAAATAAGTCTATGAGTTCAGAGTTCCTTACTCTGAAGTGGAATTGTTGAATGGATATTTTCAAGTAGAACAGAGTAGATCAAATTAAGGTCTGAAGATAGGACAATGCAAGGCTTTCTACGGAGAGGAGTAACTTGCATAGCATGGACTAACAAGGAACAGAATATGTTGGGGAAACAGTTTCTATCTGATAGGATGCGGCTGACCCTAAAAGGGGAGTAGGCCAAGATTAGTGGAGCCCTACCCAATCTGTATCCTAACAGGCAGGTAGCCTTAGGAAGGTGATAAAGAGCTAGATCTAAGATTGTTTATTAAAAAACCTCATGGTTCCTAGTCGGATTCATTTCCGCTGTGCCATGGAGGGAACTCCCAGATTGAGATTTTGAGGGTGAGGGAGGAGAGGCCTTAGAAATGTCCTAAGCAGGTGTATATTGCAGAGTAAAGAGCATCCTCACAATGAGAAGTGATCACCTCCTATTTCTGGAGGCCCCAGAATTTTTTTTTGCAGGGGGGCACACCCGTGGCAGGCAGAAATTCCCAGGCCAGGGATGAAACCATACATGCAAGCCACAGCAGTGACGATGTCAGATCCTTACCCACTGAGCCACTGGGGAACTCCTAGAGGCTTTTAATCCTGATCCCCTGAGAGACATGGGAGAGGAGAAGAGAGTATTTATCTCCCACACAATCCCTCACAAAAGTTGGTGGTGCTCCTGTGTGTTATATGGAACCCACAGGTCCTAAAACCTTAGAGTACCACTGATGGTGCCATAGTAAGGCCCGTGCCCCTTCAGATCCAGATGAGAGTTGCTCAAATGCACAGGCCACACCTAGTGGATATCCAAAGATTTTTGCCTAATCCATGTTGAAAATGCTTACCCTGGCTCTAAGATGCTTTTTCCTCTGAATTAAGTAACCTGTCCTTGTGCCCTGTCCCTGTTCCACACGGTGTCAACTTGACAACTCATTCCCCTTGTCCTTGACAGCTGCATGCTAACTTCACTCACGGGGCCATGGCATTGGTATTCACAATAGACTTTATTGAAGCTTTGGGGAAATGGAAGGGCATTCATAGAGCAGAAAATAGCCTCAAATGGGATTTAAGACATACCTGTTTTTTGTTTTTTATTTTTTTATCTCTTTTTTTAGGGCCACACTTGTGGCATATGGAGGTTCCCAGGCTAGGGGTCCAGTCAGAGCTATAGCTCCTGGCCTACATCACAGCCACAACAACACAGGATCCAAGTCACGTCTGTGACCTACACCACAGCTCACGGCAACACTGGATCCTTAACCCACTGAGCAAGGCCAGGGATTGAACCTACCACCTCATAGTTACTAGTTGGGTTCGTTAACCACTGAGCCACTATGGGAACTCCATTTATCTGTTTTTAAAAAGCTGTCCCATGGAGTTCCATTTGTGGCTCAGTGGGTTGAAGACACGGTGTTGTCTCTATAAAAATGTTGGTTCAATCCCTGGCCTCACTCAGTGGGTTAAGGAGCCGGCATGGTCATAAGCTGTGGTGAAGTTTGAAGATAAAGCTTGGGACCAGCCAGTGTTACTATGGCTGGGGTGTAGGCCAGCAGCTACAGTTCCTTTTGGATTCCTGGCCCAGGGACTTCCAGATGCCACAAGTGTGGCTGTAAAAAATAAAATAATAAGAAAAAAATAAGAAAAGCCATCCCACGATTAAGAGTTTTTCAGAGGCCTTTTTACCTTATGTAGTGTCCAGCCTTGCACTATCTAGAAAACTGCTTCTCCCTGACCCCATGTCTCCTTTTCACTTGTTCCACTGAAAAATTTCCCCCAAGATCTCAAACTCTTTCTACTCTATTATATCAAGTTTTTCAATCAAGGGTGAGTTTGCTTCCTGAAGGCTGGTTTGGCAATGTCTGGAGATGTTTCTGGTTTTCCCAACTTTGGGATGGGGGTTACTAGCGGCACCTCGTGAGCTGAGGATGGAGATGCTGCTAAACATCCTGCATGGCACGGAAAAGCCCCCCTCCCAACCCCAACCACCATCCAACAGAGACCTGTCCCATCCGAAATGTCAATAGAGCCAAGGTTGTAAAACCACTGCCCAGAGCAAGTCCGCCCTCTCCAACCTGCACATCCCAGACTCCAAAGCTCCCTGATCTTTGTATGACCACAAGCTACAAGGCAGTTCCCTCTATTAAACTGATGGGGGCACTGATTCTCATTATGACACTCAAGAGCCACAGAGACCCTGAAATTTCCTTTACCACAAGCTGCCCTTCTCAGAAAAAGTTGTGGTTTTGAATAGAATTTTTCCCTAATACATATAGAAGAAAGTTCTCCTCCATACTCAACTCGACTTACTCTGCCAGAAAGAGAAAGAGAGAAAGAGAAGAATGTAAACAGTGTGGGTGATTCTGTCCCACGTTCCACTGGAGCATATGCCCTAAAGGAGCGCAGGGCGGGAGATGTGAATCTGATGTTCCTTCAGTTTGTCTCAGTTCCTGAATCGCTCTCATAGTATGAGCATCTCACCATACTGAGTGTGATTCAAGTGTTTAAAGATACATTTTTTTTGGTACAACATGGCCCCTAAATGCAAGCCAACTACTTCATCAGGTGTTTCACTGAGAAAACAGCAATCTGTTCCAACGCTGGAGGAAAAACTGGCTGAGTTGGATGCTGTAGCAGCCTCAAGTGTGCATAAAAAGGGCCATGTATATTGTACTTTCAGGGGAACGAAGAGATTTTTTTTCTAGGGTATTTCTGACTTGGTATGATTTTTCAACCTTGCTCACTGGCTTTGTTTTCTATTTTTTTATTTTTCTTTTTATGGCTGCACCTGCAGCATATGGAAGTTCCCAGGCCAGGGGTCGAATCAGAGCTGCAGCTGAGGCCTACACCACAGCCACAGCTACAGCAGATCCAAGCTACATCTGCAACCTACACCACAGCTTGGGGCAACACCAGGTCTTTAACTCACTGAGGGAGGTCAGGGATTGAACCCAAATCCTCGCAGACACTATGTTGGGTTCTTAGCCTACTGAGCCACAACGGGAGATCCACTCACTGACTTTAGAATCAAACTCTATGCAAAAATGCATAGAGCAATGGTGAGGAAGTAGAGGTCTTGGGATAGAGATTTGAGAGAAATTAGAGGTTGGGATGGAGAGAAGAGACAAAAAAGAAAAGAAGAAATCATCACCTAAGATCAGAGAGGCAAAGAAGCCCAAGAGAGTACCTCGCTACTCTAACAATTTTCAGGGACACACGGCTGATAATTGAAAGGAAACACTCATTTTATAAAAGGGAAGCTATGCCACAGAGAGCTTAGTTTGCTGCAATATTGATCTTTTAAAGACATTGCTGCACAATGTAGGATCAAATTCTGTAAACTCACAATGTAATGCCTGTTCGATTATTAACTCTTTTTCCAAGGGAGTATAATATAAAAATTGTGCCATGTTTGTGTTAATAAGTTATATGTCAGCTTGTGTTTTTTTTTAATTTAAAAAGCCACCAAATATATGGTATAAATGCTAAACAATTTCTTAAAATTTTAAACAGCAAGTAACAAAGGCATCTCTCACAGGTGTACCTTTGAAGTCAGTGTTTACAAAGTGGCTTTGTATGTGTGTTAACAGATTGAAAACTTAGGCTGTTACTAGTTATCTCTGTCTTTGCTGGTACATATTCTGCCAATGGTCCACCCTCAATAATTTGAAATGGAGGCTATTCTTCAGATTGTTAAGATGAGATGGGGAAAAAAGAAAATTAACTCATAAATATTGCATGGGTCAAAATTTTTACTTCAGGTTTGGAAAGACAAATTCTATAGCAATCATTTCAGAAATTCCCATTTTAATTAAATACAGTATTTTCAAAATTGTGCTATAGTGCACAGCATAGTCTTTAACTTGGGAACTTCCTGAATAATGTACTAAATAAAGGGAAAATTGTTCTCTACTAAGCACTATTTTCAACACATAAAATTTTGTAGTGTTGTCTTTTATTTGGGCACAAATTAAGAACATGGCTACTTTCTCTGGGCTCCACTGTTGCTTTTGTTATCCAGCCTTTAGTCTGGTACTACTATAAAGTCAAATTTATGAAAATCAGTTTAGAATGGAGAACCATCGCTTCTCAGCCTTTTGGCGAAGATCAAGTGTAGAATGGGGAACCACAGAAATTAAACACTGGATTGGAAATACTAGAATATTAGAAGGGTATAGGAATGGAAGAGAGTTACCTAATAGGTTTTAGCTGACTTAATAATGCTAGTAGATAGAAAGTATTGGATTTCAGAAAGAAAACACTTTAAAGTCAAGGTAATAAATGTCTGAGACAGCATTTGAATCTAATTCAGTGGAGTTCTACAGTTCACATTATTTTCTCTACAACATCCTGCTCAGCTACCTAAACTCTATGATGAATTCGGTAATCTTGGAATAGGAAAAATTAGGGTATGAATACATTCAAACTTTAAATCTACTCACTATAGGCTTATATTCTGTACAAATATCCCTTTTCTGTACCATCTGAGTTAATCAGGGTAAGGTACCTAGATCTCATGGAATACACACAATAAAGATTTATTTATCACTTACATCACAGTCCAGTGCTGTTGGGCAACTCTCCTTGGTAGATTTCCTCCACAAGATGACTCAGGGATCTAGTCTCCTTCCATTCTATGATGCTTGCATCTTAAACTTGAGGCCTCCCAGGCATTCATGGTAAGAGAAGTAAGAGCTTAGACAATCATCCAAGGAGTTTTATGACCAGTGGAGCACATCACTTCCACCAATACACCAGAATCCAGACTTATGAACACAACCTAAGGGAAAGAGAGGTTGAGATATGTGGCCTTCCTGTCCAGTCAGAAAGAGACAAAATGATGTTGAATTTGGCAAACCCTTAACACTGTCTCTTCCACATCATTTAAGGGAATTTATTTCTTCAGATATCAAAAAGATCCACTGAATTTTATGTAAAGGTCAAAGTCAACCTTTGGAACACTAGGTTATAAAAGGGGGTAGGGAACTGTACCACAAGAGTAGCATGTTTTGCGATGAGAGGCTTGAAATATCAAAAGAAAGTGTTCCTAAATGTTAGTAGGAGGAAGTCAGGCCAACAGTCCTGAATATCAAATAGCCCAGGAAGGAAAATACCAAAAAAGAAGTGATCCAATAAGGTCAGAAGCCAAGCATGGAGAGCAGGAAAGAATATGCCTCAAAGAATGAGTAGGAGTAAATGGTTTAGCATTAAGGGTATGTGAAAATATCATGGGTAACGTTCATTATTTACTACAGCCAGGCACTGTATAGATTATTAATCCCCATGATAACCATATGAGGTAAATTGTATTATCTCATTTTAGAAGTGATAAAACTGAGCTCCAGAATTTACGCAATTTACCCATAGTCCCAGAGCTACTCAGAGGTAGAGCTGGGATCTAAGCCAGTCTAAGTCTGGCTCCAGAGTCTATGCCTGTAATCTTTACACTTTATTGCCACTCTTAAAGACAAACACTGCTGGATTTCTTCTTTTATATGATACCTGGTTTATGACAGAGGCAACTTTTCAAAAGAAAACATAAAAGGCTGGATGTCAGAGTTCCAATGTACTTTATCACCTACTGATTCATCAGGCTATATTGAGACTTTCCTTCTTCCTGATCTCATTTCCTCTTTGCAAAGTAATTATTTAAAAGGCTACACACACTGATAGATGACTTACTCCATCACCCTGCTTACAGAACCCTGCCTTTGCCATTCCAGGTCAGAGGAAATCCTACTTCTAAATTCCTCCAGAGTAGGAAATTCACAGCTTCCTTTGTCATCTGACTCACGACGTTGTAATCGGTACGTACAGTAGTTATACGACATCTGGAAAGTATGGGAAATCTGAAGTTCTTCAAATTTCCAGAAAAACCAATAAGTCGTGAATAGCGTATGAATCAAAACGGCAAAATGTATGCTTTCTGCAGCTCCTCCACCCTTAAAGAGAGGCTGACAAATCAATCTGCGTGATGTCTTTTTCTTTCTCTGTTTTATCTCTCCCATATGCACAGTTTTTGCAGACTGGAGAAGAAGAAACTACAACTGCTTTCTTCAGAATCCTTCTTCCTTGGCCCTTTGTGGTCTGAACAGCTCTCAGGGAAATGCTGAATAGCCCCTGAAAGCAGGGGTAACGTTGATACTATTTAAGGACCTGTGGAGCAGCACGGACCAGCCAGGCCTGCATATCAGCCAATAAGAATGAACAAGGGCTGTAAGCGGAGTCCAATTGTCTGGGTACTGATCCAGAGAACATCAGTCCTGCCCTTAACCTTGTTCTGTGGTTTCTGGCAGCAGGCATGCTAAAGGAGACGGTGCTCTGCACATCCTCTCTGTACTAACATCCACACAGGAGACCACATGCGAGCTCTCGCTCTGGGCCAGGCACAGGTTAAAGGCTTAGCATTTTTGGATTTCCATGGAATAGCGGTATTTGTATTTCAGACTCAGCTGATATATCTCCCACAGGTGAAATTCGTGTACTATTTCAGTGATTCTTTTTGGAGAATGATTTGCACTGGACATATTTCGTTTCACTTGCAAAAATCACTGGTTGAATCTAGCCTGTGCTGCAAGCTTAACCATGTGGGTGGATTTGCTCCTTTTCACTAAACTAAATAGGCCAATTCCACTATTTCAGTTTATGGCAAAAGACGGCCCCCTTGATTGTGAGAGTGGAAAAGCTGATCTCAACATCTATATCCCAGCCCCTGGCCCCACTCATCATTTCTTGCACCCCTTCTTAACTACAACCTTAGATCTTCAAGCTACAGTTTAAGGCCGTCCCGTTTTCTACTCTGCTCAGGGGAGCTGGTCATCAATTGACAAAGACTGTTATTGTTCCCTGTATTTATTTATCCTTCTCTCCCCCACACACTTTTTTCTTTTGGCTGTGCCCATGGCATATGGTAGTTTCTGGGCCAGGGTTTGAGCAGTGGCAACACCAGATCCTTAACCCACAGAGCCACTGGGGAACTCCAACCTCTTCCTCCTTTTAGCAGCACAACTCCAGTTTTAAGGGGGCACATGGCCGGTCAATCTTTATTTTTTTTTCTTTTAACTTTTTAGGGCCACATCTGTGTTATATGGAAGTTCCCAGGCTAGGGGTCAAATCAGGGCTGCAGCTGCAGACCTATGCCACAGGTCCAAGCTGTGTCTGTGATCTACACTAAAGCTGTGGCAATCCTGGATTCTTTAACCAACTAAGCAAGACCAGAGACTGAATCCTCGTCCTCATTGATGCTGGTTGGGTTCTTAACCTGCTGAGCCGTGATGGGAACTCCAAGTCAAACTTTCTTGAAAATTGCTCTGGTAATGAGATGTAAACAAAAGTGATATGTGTAGGAGTTCCCGCTATGGCCCAGTGGGTTAAGAATTTGACCGCAGTGACTTCTGTCACTGCCAGAGGCGTGGGCTCAGCCCCTGGCCTGGCACAGTAGGTTAAAGGATCTGGTGTTGCCACAGCTGCATCTTGGGTCACAGCAGTGGCTCGGATTCAATTCCTGGCCTGGGAACTTCCATATGCTGTGGGTGCAGCCATAAAAAAAAACTGTCAAAAAAACCCCCAAATAAACAAAAAACAAAAGGCATTCCCATTGCGGCACAGAGAAAACGAATCCGACTAGGAACCATAAGGTTGTAGATTCAATCCCTGGCCTCGATCAGTGGGTTGAGGATCCAGCGTTGCTATGAGCTGTGGTGTAGGTCGCTGATACAGCTTGGATCTGGTGTTGCTATGGCTCTGGGATGGGCTGGCAGCTACAGCTCCATTTTGACCCCCTAGCCTGGGAACCTCCATGTGCTGCAGGTGCAGCCCTAAAAAGACAAAAGACAAAGAAAACAAAAGTGTAAATTACTTGATCAAAGTTTTTGTTTTTTAGTATAAAAATATGGATGTGATGCTGGTGACAAGCCTCCACCTTACAGATGAGGACAACACTCAGAGGAATTGGGGAGCAGCAGGGACACGGTTCCTAAAGATCTCCTGTGGCAGAACCTCCTCTCTACACTGGATCACCTTCATTTTTGTTGATTTGGTGGAAGATAGAATTAAACTTCTTTCTCATTTGAGCTACTGTATTTTGGGGGTGTCTTTGTAAAGGAGCTTCGTTTGTACTTGGCTGATACATCAGGATAGTTGAAAAATCATTTCTGAAGATTATTTCTAGGTTAAAGGCCAAGATGTTGCCAAAGTAAAGTGAACCGAATAGTAGCTAAATGCTGAATTCTTAGGCCCTGTCATTATGGTCTGAATGTTCTTGCCTGCCTCCCCCCAGTTCATGTGCTAAAGCCCTAATTCCCAAGGTGATGGTATTGGGGGGTTGGGGGCACAGCCCTCACGGATGGATGTGTCGTCTTAATAAAGTTGCCCCAGAGCTCCCCAGCCCATTCCACCACATGGGATAAAATAAGAAGTCCGTGACCCATTCAACCTTGGTGGCACCCTGATCTTGGACATCCAGCTTCCAGAACTGCAGATAGAAATTTCTGCTGTTTATGAACAACCCAGTCTGTGGTATTTCGCTATAGAGGCCACACCAGCCTAAGACGTCTGTCCAAATTAGACTGAATACTTTTCTCTAGGATTAGAGTCAAAACACTTAGCAATTCATATGACATAGGCCAACCAGTTAGAATAGTTCTGCTAATGATTTAAGATCAGCCTGTAATGATTTATATCAGCCCTGAATTTCATTGAGTAAAAGCTATTAGAATGAATTGTGCTGGGAAGAAAGATGATTGGAAAGTGACCCAAAGAGCAGTACAATTGAAAGGAACTGAATTTGAATTACTCTTTTCCAAGGATCTGTTGTTTCCTAGGTGGGCAGTTGTCATTACCCTGAAGTCATCTTTGCTCCTGAGGATCTCAGAGGGAATAGTTTAACTTTTAGAGCCCTGCCTTCAATGGAAATGATGAGCTGGGATTATCCACTATCCCCACTTTGAGTGTTGTTTGGATATATGAAGAACTAATTCCTTCTTAAGATCTGGGGCAGAGAATGCAATAGCAAGGGTTTATGACAATGGACGTGAAACTCCCAGGTGATGAAAGACTAACCCTTATATTTTTGTCTCCCTCCCTCTCCAACAGTAACCTCATCAAGAAATAGGAATGTGGAGTTCCCGTCGTGGCGCAGTGGTTAACGAATCCGACTAGGAACCATGAGTTTGCGGGTTCGGTCCCTGCCCTTGCTCAGTGGGTTAACGATCCGGCGTTGCCGTGAGCTGTGGTGTCGGTTGCAGACACAGCTCGGATCCCGCGTTGCTGTGGCTCTGGCGTAGGCCTGTGGCTACAGCTCCAATTCAACCCCTAGCCTGGGAACCTCCATATGCCCTGGGAGCGGCCCAAGAAATAGCAACAACAACAACAACAACAGACAAAAAGACAAAAAAGACAAAAGACAAAAAAAAAAAAAAGAAATAGGAATGTTTCACGCCCATGCAAGTTCTTAGACTTCCGCAGCAAATACGACAGAATGATCCTACCTCGTAATAGGAAGGTACTGGCTACATGGAAGCTTATGATTATTTTTTGAAATATTTTATGAAACATTTATAAACGTATGAAACATATTATGCATTATAATATTATAATTAAATATTAATATAACACTTTTAAAAAACAAGCTGTCAAAAACTCTGACTTTCACAGTAGCAAAAAATCAAACCAACTCAATGGGCTAACCGACTCATTATAATTGGTTTTGTAGCGTGTCGCTGTTTACCAGGTTAGGGAAATCTAATTAATTTTTTCTCGTATCTCTTACTTTGAGAAACTGTTAATGATGTTTGCTTTTCTTTTGGAACTGTTTTCCATCACCTATGAGGATCTATTGCAAAGCAGATCATGGAGTTTCCTCATAAGTAGCATTTTCAACTCTGCCCTTTCTAATCCTGCTCACCCCAGGTCAAGTTCAATTTAAGTAACGCTAGGAATGCAGTGTTATTTTATTTTTGTCATTCGTTCTCGATTGTTCTTCAGGTCCATCTTTTTCTAAATACAGAGGTTTCATTTATCTTGGTCAAATTGCATTTTTCAACCTCCTAAGGAAGTTAAATCTTACGTCATCATCATTTTTTAAAAAAATTTTATGGCTACACCCAAAGCATGTGAGAGTTCATGGGCCAGGGATTAAATCTGAGCCACACTGCAACCTACACCACAGCTGTGGCATCTCTGGATCCTTTGAACCCACTGCACCTTGGGCTAGGATAGAACCAAGGATCCAGAGCAACCTGAGCCACTGAAGTTGGATTTCTTATCCTGCTGCGCCAGTGCTGGGAACTCTTTCAGCATCATTTCTTAATAAAGGGATGAGATTGTTATAGAAGTAAAGAGGAGGCCTGGATTCCTAAGGAAAATATTGGAAATCTCCTCTCTTGAGAATTGGCTAATAACTAGGAATGACCACCAGGACTTTGTCAAAAGCTCATCACATCTGATTGATTATTCAATTTGATGAAATCTGAAAAAAAAAACAGTTAAAATCAAATTCAAGAGTAATGGGATCATCTTCATGACAGGATAGAAGCAGGAGAGTGATCTGGACTTGACCACAGTGAACTATGTGTGAAAAGGTAACTGAAGGGATGTGTTTTGTCAATTCTCAACCTCTACCACCCCACCCCCGCCCCGCAATGAACCAAAGTTAGTGCCTTAAGATAATAGAATGGTAAAATGATAGGAACTTTAAGAGCTTGAAAGTGGTAACATACTTCCCAAATTCTGAGTCAGGGGAAGAACTGGAGAGGTCATGGAAAATCAACATACAGTTTGAGGGCTCTGTATTGAAAGAGAGTTTTCGGTCAAAAGCAGCCAGGCAGACTCATTATTCCAAATATGATTAGGAAGCACCACCTCTCTTTGATCACTACCTGCCACTCCCCTTCTTCAGTCTCCTGCTTTGTGCTTCTCATCCCTCCCTCTCTCCCCCACCATCAGCCCCTGCCAGCAAGAACCTTGCAAAGCTACAGCCTGGGAGCAATAGCTTCCAGTTCTGTACTTAGGGCAGTTGTTCCCAAAGAGTAGTCTCTGGAGCTGCCGCTGCAACCCCCACCTGGGAACTTATTAGATATGCAAATTCTTAGGTCCTACCCCTCACCCACTGAATGGGAAACTCTAAGGGTGGGGCCTAGGATACCTTTAACAGACCTTCCAGGTGATTCTGACGCATGATAAAATTTGAGAACCACTGTTCTAGGGAAGAGAATTGTTAGAAATCAGAAGGGCTGGAAGACCTCCAGTGAAGCTCTGATTTTTGAGGGACCTCAAAAACCCTTCAAATTGGAAACAAGATCTTGAAGCCTCAAATGAATTGATCTTGATTTTCTATGACAAATCTCTGAAGATAGATAGTCAAGATTTTTGGAGAGCCCTTACCAGATCCAGGTACCGTGGTAAGTACATATCCTGTTGTGATATCAATTGTCTCATGTTACAAATGAGGAAACCTATATTTAGAAAGATGAAGTAATTAGCCCTGGGTCATATGGTTAGTAGCTGATGGAGCCAGGATTCAAAGCCATGCAGACTGAGATTACTGTACTATTTGATTTGCTGCTGCTGTGAAAAGGGGTAGTGAAGTCGATTTTCCAGGCTGAAAGTTACTGCTTAGACTTTTCATTCAAGAAGATTGAATCTTGTGGCTCCTTCTTTTACCCTGGGCTTTTCGAATTATCTGTAGAAGTTAGTGTTTGCTTGAACTTCTCAGTGATTAATTTACTTGATTAATGAATTTCTAGTGAATTTCTTGCAGTGGTTAATAATCTTGATTTAGCTGGAGTTCCCGTTGTGGCACAGTGGTTAACAAATCCAACTAGGAACCATGAGGTTGCGGGTTTGGTCCCTGCCCTTGCTCAGTGGGTTAAGGATCTGGCGTTGCTGTGAGCTGTGGTGTAGGTTGCAGACGCGCAGCTTGGATCCCGTGTTGCTGTGGCTCTGGCATAGGCTGCAGCTACAGCTCCAATTAGAGCCCTAGCCTGGGAACCTCCATATGCCTCTGGAGGGGCCCAAGAAATGGCAAAAAGACAAAATAATAATAATAATAATAATCTTGATTTAGCTACTGGATCCATAGTTTGTTAATATACTGGTAGTTGTGTTCTAGTATTATAATCATATGGTATCCATGTAAAATAGAATGGATAAAAAAGATATATGTTTCTGACATTGCATTTTTTGTTGTTGTTCCTTGGCAGTTCTTATTGAATGACAATAATATTTTTAAATAAATAAAGTTAATTAAAAATTGGTTTTTTCTTCTTTTTAGGGCCACACCTGTGGCATATGGAGGTTCCCAGGCTAGGGGTTGAATCGGAGCTGTAGCCGCTGGCCTACCCCACAGCCACAGCAATGTCAGATGGGGGCTGCATCTACGACCTACACCATAGCTCAGGGAATCGCTGGATCCTTAACTCACTGAGGGAGACCAGTGATCCAACATGCACCCTCGTGGATACTAGTCAGTTTCATTTCTGCTGAGCCACGACGGGAATTCCAAAACCATATGTTTTCAAACAAAACTTCAGTTCATGTCATTCAAATCTGAAATAAAAGCAACGTAA
Organism: Phacochoerus africanus; assembly: GCF_016906955.1. Taxonomy (NCBI): domain Eukaryota; kingdom Metazoa; phylum Chordata; class Mammalia; order Artiodactyla; family Suidae; genus Phacochoerus; species Phacochoerus africanus. The sequence goes on from NC_062553.1 coordinate 80,256,005, forward strand.
TTGATAAATGAATAGGATAATAGTATATTAAATTGGCATGGGTATGCAAATATTTTTTTCTGGGATTTTTTTTTCTTTTGAGATATGTAATTATTGTGAAAATAAGTGCTTTGTATTAATCAAAACAACAACATGAAAGTTACATGCATAAATGTATTAAAAAAAATCCTAAGAGGTAACTTAGATCCTTACTCTGGTCATACAAGCAAGCAATCTGTACTGTCATACAAGCGGCATCGGCAGCCTACTCAGCTTCTACTTAGAGGACCACATTCATGGAGAAGGTCATGAAAAAGTTGTGTTTTCTTTTTTAAGTCATGAACTAGTTTAAATTTTTACTTGTTTTGATAAAATATTAAAGACTAGCTATAATTAGCACTAGCACTCAAAATAGATTGTGGTTTAAATGTTAATAATTGACGTGGCATACCCCTTCCACATCTGAGGTGTTTATACATGTTTCATTTTTACACATGGATATTTAATATCAAAATCTTATGCAGCAAACAAACCAGATAATGCTCTGTGAAAGCCTATCAATGCCCAAAGATTTGCATCTGGTTGGGAAAACAAGAAAGTCTATCTACCTCAATTTGAACTAAAATTGCCCATGTCTGTTGAAAAAAGTTCTACCAAGCAATTAAAAGTGCTTCATATCAAAAGCACTAATAGATCAGTGCATGCAAAAGGATTAGGAAAAAAACACATGCAATATAATAAAAATATCACTTGATCTAAGAATGCATTCATTCTCTCCACTGTGCCAGCTAGATGAAGTGGGAAATACTCAGCTGCCTTCTTTGGGACAAACTCAAAACTTGGATTAGGTCCTCGAAATGAGCAGATGACCTCTGAATAAGATAATTCAGTAGGCTGCTATAATAATATACCATTCCTTCCATCAGAACAAAAATCACTCAATTTAGGGAGACTGCAGGTGAAAGGGAAATTTGACACTTGCAGAGATTAGTTTTAGTTTGCTTTGTAATGCATTACCCACAGCAAATTCACCTCTATCTTTAGGAATAAAGATGACATCTGTCATGAAGCTTCTTACATTTTTTTTGTCTGCTATTTCCAGTGTCATATATCTGACATGTGATAACCTCCCTTTATAAACTCTAACGTTAGGGAAAAAATTGTGTTCATTTTGGGTGCCCATATGGCTATTCTTGACCTACTTGCAAATATATAACAATATACAGTGCATGTTCTCTTATTCTTAAGGTTTCTGTTTCTGATATTGAACGTACCTTTTAAGACTAAGATCATCTTTATTATACGTACATAGGCATCAGAAAATTAAAAGTTAAGAATTCACTTGGTTTCATCTTATGTGGATACCTTTTTGCTGCCCTTGAGGCATTGTTAACATTTTATGCCACCAGAAAATATTTTTTTTGTTTTTGTTCTCAGAGCTCATCATTTAAATTCTGAAGCATTTTGTTTCTTTGCAATCATCTTTGTTAGAATTAAAAAAAAATAGTGTTGATCAAAATGTTGTCTTAGTTGTTACTGACAGCTGTTAAAATGCTGCTAAAAATATAGTGCCAACTACTGAAAAGCTAACTGCTCCTGTGAAGTCCTAATGAGAAATTCTAAATGAGTTTTTCATCAAGTTCAACAGAGACGCTATTTCCCACACCTGACCCACTGGATTGTTTCACTTTTCTGCAGTTTTTCCTGCACATAATATCAGAGAAACAGCCTCCATGCATAATTCTAATGAGTACACAAACCATGCAGTTATTTATGTAAGATTAGCACAGTTATTTAAAAGTGTTGAATTTCCTGCAGTAAACCAAGAAAAAGAAGAAAAGAAATTGCACATATCTTTATTTTTATTAAAATACACTGCTCTAAGCTCCTCCCCCCCTTTTCAAATACTGTACGTTATTTCTAAATTTAGAACATCAGTGTAGGCACAGTGAAATCTGATTTGCTTCTAATAATATGGCATACTAATTGTGATGCATGTGCTGTTTGGTTCCTCTGTCATCTCAAAATCTGGTCATAGAAATGTATTAGGTTTGTGTGTTTTCTATTTAAAATGACTACGAATGAAATTAAGATAGACAGATGAATAAATAGTTAGGTAAACAAATATGGAGATTAATGAATAACCAAAGCTAATAAAAATATTCCAAATAGTCCGGAAAACTGAGTTTGTTTCTATTGTGGATATTAACAAAAACCCTGATATGTTTTGTGTTTCTCTTCTGGTCCACAATTTCTTATTTGCTTGCAATGTTTATAAACTGCAGCATGTGTGTTTTCCAAAAACAAAGAAGTTCTATCTTATATTATTCCTCTATTCATCTTCTCTCTCCAACCCCCCTCCCTCCTTTCTCTCTCTGACTCTCTGTCTTTCTCAACTCTTTCTAACAGCTGGTAAGAAAAGAGCTGGGGGTGGGGGGAAGTCTATCTTTTTAGAAAGAAAAAAAAAAATGCCAGCGTGGCTAGGCTTATTAATGAAGTTAACTATGACCAAATGCATAGCCTTTAACTTTGTAAAATTACTGAATACAATTAAATTATGTGACACCTTGTGGGTTTTACTTTCTTGTCAGTAAATAAGGATATAAAGGAGAAGTATTTTAATACATTTCAAAATATATTCAATTTGGGGAGAGTTGCTTATAATCTCACAGTTTAAGCAACTCCATGCATTTTTTTTCTTTCCCCCAGTGTCAGCTGTTTGAAGACTATGGGATTAGGATCAGAAAACTAAGGGGTGGCTCTGCTAAAGCTGAAATAAAGAGCAAGGGAGGATTTTTTCCAACACAAACTTAGATGATATTAGGCTTTGTATCTCAAGTTATATAATAGAGGATATGATGTCACACATGTAAATTGCAAAAGCTGAGCCAAGCACCTTATGGTAGCAAGCTTCAGGGAGTTTGACAGTAATGGGATGAAGGAAGGTGTCCTGAGGTACAGCGACTGTAAAAGGAGGGTGAACAACTGTCAAAAGGGAGATAGTGGATGCTGCTTCCAGGTTTTAGATTATTTGGCAGCTGTAAATAGTCTCCAGCTATTTGGAAATGAAGTTAAGGTCCTTTTCTGTGCTTTTCCTGTCTTGATTTTTATTTTTCTTAAAAGCTTGTTTCCATCCTTTTGCAAAGAAAAAAATATTTCTAAAAGGAGGAAAAGAACAAAGTTTGTTAAGAGACAGCTTAAGCAAGTGATGACATTTCTAGGTATACATTTTTAAAGCTGGTAGGGCTCTTTAGTAATGGCCATTGGAACCTTTGGAACAAAGAGTTCTGAACAACTAGAAAAACCCGAATCTCCATCTCTGATGGAGTCTTGCAGAGACGTCTTTTGTGGGGTGATTCCCAGCAAAATCTTCCGATGAGAGAGCCGAAGATTGATCGTGGAGCTGATTTCTTTTTAGGGTGGCACAAGACCACCTCTTACAGCCAGCAAAAGGAAATCGGGAGAAGAGAGAAATTTAATGGTTCAAATATCCACAAATAAATAAAGGTTTGCCTATTAGTCATGGCAAGATTCTCCTAACATCTCTGTCGAAAGATGCTGATATACCTTCAGGAATATGGACCTCCCTGCAAGCTATTTTAGTGTGAAAAAGTTTCAAAAGAATATGTTTAAAAGCTCAGTGTTATAAACCCAAACTATTTTGAAGCACAGAAGATTAAAATTTGAGATTGGACAAGAGAAAATGCAGGAAGAAATCTTCTAGATTTCTAAAATGTTGCAGTTATAATAACCCCACTTTACAACAGAGTCTGATCCCTGAGTGGTTGTCTGTAATGGAAATTACTGATTAAAAGAGTGGTGGAGTACCTATGTAAAGAATATTTGAAGAAAACAGTTTGGTAAAGGGGAAAGGAATAATCAATGCCTAATTTATCAACTTTTGTAAACTGAATTTACATTATAAAGTTTACATTAAATGAAAGGTCTTTTTCTCTAACATTTAATTATGAAAAATTACAAACATACAAAAAAAGTTGAAGGAATTTTGCAGTGAACACCTGTATATGTACCTAGATCCTGCCATTAATACTGTACCATAAACATGTTTTAATCACATATCTATCCATTCTTCCATTTATATCAATCCATTAACGCCAACCATCTATTTTTGATGAATTTCAAAATTCAGTTTTTGCAATCAGTACACTTGTCAATGATGGTTCTTTTTAAAAGTTCACTAGATATTTATTACGTTAATTTTGAAAATTTATCATTTAATTATTTTCTTGATTTCACCTAAAGCATAGTACCTTATGAACTTAAATTCTCTCCACATAAGGGAACAGGAGAAAGGTTGTTTTGCTAGAGGCCAAATGCCACCTTGAGCCACGGGGTAGTGCCAACGCTGTGTGGGTGACAACGCAATGGACAGCTCAAGGCTCGGACCAAGGGGGAACGTGGTTGAAGAGAGGCAGTGATTGTTTTAACAGCGCAGCTCCGTGATTAACACGGTTTTGTGTGGGAAGGGATTAACAACTTTCACAGCTATTTAGAAAGAAAATGGGAAAGAACCAGCAAAGGGCAGGGGGAGGGGGTCAATAAAGTCTGTAGGAAAAAGAGTGTTAAGCCAGGAAAAGGGCATGTGTGGTCAGTTCAAGGGGTTTAACTGAGTCGTAAAGGACAGCAAGCAGGGGTCTGTAAACGGTAGTGATAGTCACAAGTTCCCCCCGCCCCAATCTTCCACTAAGTGTAAATGTAACGGTGAGGTAGAAAAGGCTGGGGCTGAAGCGTCTGTCACACACGTGAGTGCTCCTGAACACGCGCACACATGCACACTTTTGCTCCGATGGGGGTGATTTGTGTGGCCGGGGGGTTGGAGGGGGGAGGAGGACGTGGGACTTCTCTGGAGCCAGGAGGCGCTTGCGGCTCCGCAGGGCAGCCGGAGCCTGAGAATCCCTGGATCGCGGGTCACCGCTCCGCCCTCCGCCCCCCGCCGCGCGCCCGCGCGCCGCCAGCCGCCCTCCTGGCTCCGTCGCCCCTTTCACTTTCGCGTCGGCGTAGGTGTCTGCCCGGGCCGCGGGGGCGCGCGGGGCGGCACGGGGGCGCGCGGCGCTCGGCGAGCGGAGGTGGGAGGGGGTCTGGCTCCCAGCCCCTTCCTCCGCTCACTCCGCGGAGCTGGCGGCGGCGGCTTCTGAGCCGCTGTCACCGCGAAGGGACCGGTAGCGGCCGCCGCTCCTCGCCGCTCTCCCCACACGCCCCCGCGCGCAGACACCCGGTCCTTCCTCGGCACCCCCCCACGGTGGGGGTGGGGCAGAGGCGCGGCGAGCGGGAGACCGAGGGGGGAGAGGAGCCGTCTCGCCGGGTGGGCAGCCAGGCGGCAGGAAAAGAAACTTTTCCCTCCCGCCCCCCGCGCGTGGTCCCTAGCTCGCGTCTACCCCAGCGGCTGGGAACTGCACCTGAGGCCGGGGCGCGAGGTCAGGGCCGGGCTTTGGGGAACCGGGGGGAGGGGTGTTGGGTGACGTGCATTGGGGTTCCGTTTGCCCTCGGCCTCCTTACAGCCAGGGGCCAGGGTGGGAGGGCGGCCATCGGCACCCCCGGCCCCTGTTTCCCGCAAGCCGGTGTCTGGATGCTTTGCTGCCTCCTCCCGCTGGTGAGGGTGTGACCCGAGAAGGGGGCTGCGGCGCCGCGGGCTCCCCCTGAAGCCGCCCCCTCAACACACACTCGCCCACACACACTTACACGCTCCGCAGCCGGAGCTGTCACCGGTCACCCCAGGCCCGGGGAGGGGGCGCGGAGAGCCTGCTGCGGGGAGACCGGCGCGGGGTCATCCCGCCGGACTTCCCGGCTCACAGAGCCACCGTCGTCACCGCCCGTAGGCCAGCAGCCTCGGGAGAGGGGCCCGCTTGAGCCGCGGCCGCCGCTGCTGGGGGCGGGCAGGCACCCGCGTCCTCCTCTGCGCTATTTGGCGCCGCCGCCTTGCCTCCTCCTACGGGGTAACAACACTACTGCTCTATTGCTCTACCCACCGTCAGTAGGGCGACTGCCGGATTATCTTCCTCTCCATCCTTACTGCCAATCCGCTAATATTGGAGTTGCTGCTGGCGGCGGAGGCAGCAGGAGTCTGGCTGCCCCCACCCACCCCCCGCCCCGCGCCCCAGCCTCCCCACCATGTCCTAGAAAAGGTGAGTGCAGCGACAGTCACTTTGCGCTGACAGCGGTGGGAGGGGGCCCGGGAATCGCAAGGCGGCCCTGGGCAAGGCACGGTCTGCGCAGAGAGCGCGGGTTCGCAAACCGAGGTGGGCTGCGGGCAGGAAACTAGGTGCCCGCGCGGCTGCCTCCGGGCAGGGGTGCTGGGCAGCAGGCGAGCAATCGCGGCGGCTGTCCCTGCAAGATTCTAACCTAGATTTTGCAAGAAGCTGAGATCCAGGGCAAGACCAGCCCTCCATAAGGGAGGTAAAAACTTAGTAAAAGAGGCACGTCCATTCCTTAAGTAATGAATAATTCGGCAGCGCAGGCGGAGCCGCCGTCTCCTCGCGTGCCCAGGCGCTGGGTCCGAGACTCCCCCCTCGCTTCTGCCCGCCGCCTGCTTTCCGCCCCGAGTGCGATCGATGCCTGGCAGCTCGCTTGGCCGGGAGAGTGCGCATAACTGAGGGCCCTACGGGAAAGTTGGGACACTCGCGAGGACTCCCGGCTGTGGGGCACCGGGGGCGCTCAGCGCGAGGACTGCGAGCACCAGAGTCAGGGGCCGGGACCAGCTCTCCTGCGCTGCTGCTGTCACTCCCGCCGCCAGGGAGTTCCCTACCTGGGGCGGCTGGGAGTTCGAATCTTCCTGGGTTCAGAGTCTGGAATCCCGAAGCTTAATTAACTGTAAGAAGAGGAGGGGCCTTGGGGCACTGGGAGAACCGCCCCCCCCACCCCCACCCCCACCCCCACCCCCACCCCAGTGCACCAGTCTTCCCAGTGTGGCTGGTGTGCGGCAAGGGTGAGGCGGGAGGCAGCACAGCTGCCGCCGCCGGGCTGCGGGTCGCAGAGGGCCGGGGGACCAGATTTAGGTGTGTACGTCACTGGTGTTGACTGTGGGCCAGTCGGGAATCTAAAACGGAGCCTCTTACGCGGAGCCTCACAGTCCTTAGAAATCAAAGTTAAGAAGCTCATCTTTTGCTTAGTAACTACAATGTTTTGGGTGGGCGGGAGGAGAGCCGAGGTGGAGGCGGTTGGAGGGAAACCGAAATTTCTTCTTGCATACACTTGATCCTTAGGAAACAGTTTGTTTCCTTGCCACTCTTGTTTGTTTCTCCCAATTATGTGCACCCCCTCCCACCTATTATAAAGAAAAGACTATCCATGGTAGGGTTTTTTCAAACTGAACTAGTGGAAAAATCCAGTACGAAAGTAATACAGCAACAAAATTATAAAGAAGGGGTGCAGCAGCTTTTCACCATCGCACTTTTTTGGGGGGGGGAGTGGGAGAGAAGTTGTATTTAAAGGGCTTTGGCTGCGCTGAAGTCACCCGCTTTTCCGGCACGGTTAAAACAAGGAAATTCAAATCGAGTGGGAACGTGATCCTCTTGCTCGCTGGCAGTGGACGCTGCGGCTGCTCTGCTGAGAGGTAACTCGGAAGGCAGAGAAAAGGGGCGGGGAGCGGAACCTCGGGGGTCGGGAGAAGCCCACTAAGACACCTCCGCTGCGCGCGGACGCTGTGGGCGGTGCCTGGGCCAGGGCTGCCGCTCACCTGGCGCTGCAGGTGAAGAGCCTCAGAGGATTACACCTTGACCGGCTTTGGGAAAAAGCGACTTCTTCCGCGTCACCAGACTTTTTATTTCTCTCCAGACATCATAGGGTTAGCCAGGAGGAGAGCCAGGTGGGCGCGAGCAGGTTTGGGACAGTCGAGCGAGGGGACGAGGGGGGTGGGCAGCGTCTGGAGGATACCTAGTGGCGTAGACACTGCCCTGCACCCTAAGCGGCCGCCGCTTCTGCGGCTTTAAGGGAGCTGCCGAGTCCAGGCTGTGTCGCAGCAACTTTGTATCAGTCATGTCGTCCTCCTGGTGACTGACAGCCAGGGTTGTCCAATGAGAAGCCAGCCTGACCCGCGAAGCGTGGAACCTTGCTTCCCTGCGGGCCAATGGGAAGGGCTCAGGGGGGCGGGATAGCAACCTGAACTTTTTATCTGGACATGTGACCTGCTTTTAAAAGGGCCGGCCCTCCAGCTGGCCCACTCCCCCTCCGGGCTTTCGCCCGCCCTCTTGCGCTCTCTCCTTACTTCGCCCGCCCTGGCCCTGGCCCTGCCCCTGCCCCCTCCTCTCCGCCCCTCCGCGCCCGGGGTGTCATTGGACTGGGGAGAAGCAAGCCAACTTCAGGCTGCTCGGAGGAAACCCGTGCAGTCACCTGGGTGCAAGAGCGTTGCTGCCTCCGGCTCTCCTGCTGCAGGGAGAGCGGCACTGGCTGGCCTGGATGTGGTTGGATTTAGTGGGGCTCCGCAGCAGGGGTGTCGTGGCGTTGGCGAGCGCTGCAACAGGTAGACGCCGAGAGACGGACCCCGGCCGAGGCAGGTGTGTAGAGGTGCGCGGCTGGGCACCGCTTGCCCGGCTTGGCGTGCGGCCGCGGCGCGGGAGCGTGCACTTTGCAGGGCGAAGTGGCTGCGTAATCAGGAGGCACAGTCAGTAGGGTGCTGTGTGCTTGTTGTTTTGTTTTGGTTTTCCACTTTTTCCCCCTTTTGGCCGCCAGAGGACTATTTTGGGAAAGTTTGGCCACTTTGGATAAATGCCCTCTTAAAGAGCAGCTTTCCACCGCCTTTGGCAGTGGGAGATCTACCACCCTTCCCTTTATCCAACGATGATTTCAGGTCGTTTTCCTTGTACAGTTTTTGAAGGACGTTTGAATAATATTTCTTTTCCTCTATCAATTGCGGAAGCACCCAAATCTCAGCTGGAGGTATAGCGAGAAGAGGGCAGTTGAAGGAGATACAGATCTTGATAGATCCTGTATGAAAGGGGCTCTGGAAATGCGTGCATTTCCAGTTCCTTAGTATGCACGAAACTCTTGAAAGAGATTATGCTTTCTGTGGCATCAGTTGGAATTTTAAAGGCAGGGAGGGGAGAAGGGATGAAGCTTCTTTTGGTGGCATCTGAACCCTGTTACTGAATTTAGGTGCATAGCTTTTCCTAATAGATTTTAAAAGACCAGATTTAAGTCGTTAATGGTTTATGACACCAGAAGTTTTAACTATTTATTAAAACATAGGCGTTAAGAAAACTTGTTTAATAACCAGTAAGTTGTTGAAACCACTGAATTTCAAAGGCACTACATGCTTTTTAGCATTTGAATTGCGTTTTCTCTAGGTGCTGTTATTGATGATATTTATATAGTAATGATAACAGCGTTCTCCATCTGGGAAGTTCTGGAAAGTTTTAATTTTATATTTGACTTCATGGCAGGCTATCAGGGAAATGCTTGAGGAGAGAAGTTTTTAAACATAATCTAAAGAGGAGCTTTTTCCTTTAAGGGAGAAGTAGTTTGGGGATTTTGGAAAGATCAGGTGGCTCAGTGAATTAGGAGAGTGAATAGAAATCAGGTGTGTTCAGTTCTAACTGGTCTCCGGCTCTCTTAGGTGACCTTGGGCTGATTTCTGTCATTTACCTCATCTGTAAAAAAAGAGGCAGGTAATAAATAGTTCTGTAGTGGGGATGACAGAAAAAAGTTAAATGCACTGAACTTTTACAACGAGGCAACCAGTGCCAATTATGAAATTTTTAAGGTTCTGTCTTTAAGACGTATTATAGTCATATAACTATAGAAAATGATGCATTCGAAATGGGACTATATTTTTTCTGGTAGCAAAAGTGAAAGTGTTTTCAAATAAAATATAAATTTGCAGATTCCTTGTTAATATTCCCGAAAAAAAAAAAGCAAACAAAAACTACTTCCTCATGGAAAAGAGCAATTTAACACAGCCTTTAAAATTTTCAAGTCAAGTTTTTCCTTTGCATAACAGTGTTTAAAAGCATATATATGGCTTAAGGTAGAATTATCAGTGCCTTTCAAAATAATTTTTTTGGGGGGAGGCCATTTGCATGAAAATTAATGGTTTTTGCCTTTGTCCCAAGGGAGTCTCTGTTATAGTCTCCATTGTAAGGGAGGCAAGTCTGATCTTATATCAGCTAGATTTGTATCCCAGTATCTGCTTCATTTTATACTTCAGTAACAAAAACTTTCCCTTTTCCCTCTGGATATTTTTCTATGAGGATCATATTCAACAACTGATATTTTCAGTATTCACTAGTAAGTTCAGGTTGACTTCAATTCTGTTTAAGCCATGGTCCTTATGCCAGCTCCAAAAAGACAACCTGAATTTCCTGGACAACATAGGAAATAAATTCCTAATGTGATCTGAGTGTTTACAGAGAAGATCAATTAAAATAATAATGAGAATTCAGCATAAAATATTTCAGTAATCATATTTTAAAAAAAAACAAAAAAACAACCTGATCTTTCAAAATATTTGCAGGCGAAGCCATGCAGGTGGTAGATGTCCTCTATCCTTTCTTGTTTGTGGTCAGCTTTTATTTTTCTATGTTGAGAGGTGCATTAGGTTGGTAGATGAGAATTTCTTAAAGCTCATGTAGATTTCAGCAAAGCCTTTTGCAAATTCCCTAGTGGTAGCCTTGTCAATAATATGGTGAAATGCAGGCTGGTTTATGTTATGGTCAGAAGGGGTCAAGGCTGGCCAAACAGCACTTGGAAAGTTGTGATCAGCTGCCTGATGTTAGCTGATAAGGTGTTTCCTTGTAGAAGCACTTTAGGATGGTTTGTGCCCACCCTCTCCAAGTATAGATTCTCTTCGAATCTTCATAAAGCCTCACGATACAGAGATAAGGATCCTACTTTGAGGCAGCGTGATGAAAAGTGCCCTTCTGTGTATAAGTAGGTGTTCTGTGAAAAAAAAAAAGGTGTAGTGGCCAAGTTATTTAGGGAACTCCGGATTAAAAACGAAACAGGTTTCAGTATGGTAGAACTTCCCAGGAGTTTTAGCATGCACTTTTCCACTTCGAAACTTAAAAAAAAAATGTGGGGAGGGGGGTGCTGGTGAGTGATCATCCTTTTCTAAAGACGATTTGGAGGATGAATTTTTGGAGAGAGGTCTGAATGGGGATGGCCCTTCAGGCTCAAGACAGGTGGTCCTGCCCTGGGGGCATGGAGTGAGGTGGTAGGTAGGTGTGGGAGTGTGTGGGCGGGTGAGCCTGTGGAAGCCTTTAGTGGGGGTGCCAAGCAAGGGTGACTTCCAGGCGTTGGGGTAGAGGGTGGTGCGGTTCACCAAGACAGGGAATGTGAGTTGGGGGAAGGGGGATGCACAGAAGGTATTCAGTTTTGAACAGGAATAGACCTGTTTGTTGTGGTCAATGAATTTGGACCTGAAATGCCTATACCTTAGATATATATCTGTATCTGTTCGAGTTTGGTATGGGGAGGACGATATTCCTACATAGAAATAGTAGCAACACATACTATTTACTGGTGTTTTTAACCCATGGCTATGACTAAATGGTTTTTCAGTAAGGTGGAAAAGGCCAATATTAGCTGTTTAGGTCCCATGTCAATATATGTATATTTTTTTAACTTTAAGTTGGCTTTTATCCACACCCAATTTTTTCAGCAGCAGTTACTGGATTATCTCCTTAAACTTGATAGTTTGACTTACTTTCCACTGTTTGGGGATTGATTTGTGATTAGGCATTTATAGAATTAGGTTCTTTAAGTAAAAGAACACTGTATAATTGGGAGATTTTAATGTTCACACATTATTGAGTATTGATTATGTTAGAATAGTTAAAATTTATTTATTTGCACTATGCCATCTGCTTGGAATACAGTGGTAAAATTGATCAAGTTTCTGCCTTCTGGGAACTTAAAAGTCAAGTGTAGAATATAGAAAAGTAAGAGGTAATTACGCTACTTGGACAATTGGGACATTAAGTTTTGTTGTAGAGTCCCATAATATCTAGTGCAGATTTATTTAGTAGAGTCATTATATTATTTTCCATGTTAATAATGTAATTTCTAGAGCAGAGAGGCTTCCTAGTCTCTTTTTAATGAGCAGAAGGTAGGGCGGTTGGAGACAATGAGTGGCAAAGGGAAGAAAAGGATGAGAGGCCTCATGTAGCAGTTGTGTTCAGAACTGCAGAAACTGCATCTTTTAGATCAGGACCTTTATTTGGGTCAGGGAATGTTTACACACCTGAAGGGATTTGAAAATAAAATGCATACCTAGAGATTTTTAAAAGCTTTATGCATGAAAATGGACAAATGGAATTTTATTGAGAACAAGCTCATTGTCTTAGAGATGTTTCTTTAGAGTGATGGTTCTCAAACCAGGGTGATTTTGCCCCCCCCCCCCCAGGGAGGGACATTTGGCAATGTCTGGAGGCAGTTGGGGCTGTCATGGGGGGCAGGAGGAATACTGCTGGCATGGAGCGGGCAGTGGGCAGGGATGCTGCTGGATGTCTCATAATGCGTAGGGCACATCTCCTCAGCAAGGTATTATCAGGCCTCAAAGTAATGCCAAGGTTGAGGTACCCTGGTGTAGATAGAGACATGGAATCAAAACAAATGCCAGCTCTGCTGTGTAACCCAGAGTTACACAGTTTCTGCAGCGGTATCATTTAGATAATACTTTTCGCCAGTCTTGTGGGGTTGTTTATAAGGGTAAATAAGTAATACATGTGAAAGTCTTGTAATACTGCATTGAATGATATAATGTATAAGCCATAGATCCATGGAACCTATTATAATTATACTATCCATGAAATAAATTGATAGTGACAGCCAGTGGATAGGATTGTACATCTAAAACAGTCCTGTGAGGATGGGAACTGTGTCTGTTTTGTTTATCACAATAGATTCAGTGGCTTGTCGTAGGCCCAGGATGTGGCACACACTTGGTAAATATTTGTTGAATGAATGAATGAACAGGTAAATTGTCAGGACTCATCTCAAACTTCCTCCATTAACTGTTGAGAATGAAACTGTCTGCCTGAAGTCTTTTTAGCAGAAGTACCACTAGGTCAGGCTACCTGTCAAAGTCCTTGCCAAGATTAGAATACAGACTTAGAGTCCTGGCATTCTTGAGTTGTCATACAGCCTCTCTGAATTTGGACCAGCATAATTAATCAGACTGTGTGACTCTTCACTTTTCAGAATTGACATGAAATTATCTTCATCACTTATCCCTTTTAAGAAAATCTTACTGTCTTAAAAGTAAAGTTATTTTGCCTGTGATAATTCACTGGATGACTTTATATTAGGAAATGGTAACATTAATGGCACGTCCTTGTGGTTTTTTTTATAAAGCCGCGTATTAGATATGGAAAACAGCTTCCATAGGCCCTGAAGACTCTAAAGGTTTTGGAGTTAAAAGATTTAGTTTTCAACCTGAATTTGTCTCTTATTCTGCCTTTGACCTTGGGCGAGTTGCCCACTTCACTCAGTCCTCTGTTTCCTCCTTGCCTGCCCCATCAGCCCCAGAACGACTTTGCATATTAAATAAGTTAACATTTGTGAATATCCTTTGCAAACTCTAAAGGCTGGATTCTAGCAAATAGGTTACATTTCTTTAGATGCAAAATAGTTTTATATGGTTGCTTCTTATATTCTGGCTTCTGGACCGGTTATAGTCCGGACTCTTATATCAGCACCTGAAAAGGTAATACTTTGAATATAACTGGAAGTATTGCTTATAATACGTAGAGTGTATACTTCTAGGTGAAGTCAGTGCCCTCTTACAATATGGTTTAGAGTAATCCTGCCATCTAGGACTCTCATTCAGTTTTTTACTCTACATTTATTTCTTAGTGATGGAGACCAAAGGCTACCACAGTCTCCCTGAAGGTCTCGAGATGGAAAGACGGTGGGGTCAAGCTTCTGAGACTGTGGAGCGTTCTTCCCTGGGACCCACGGAGCGGACGGATGAGAGTAACTACATGGAGATCGTCAACGTCAGCTGTGTTTCCGGTGCTATTCCAAACAACAGTACTCAAGGAAGCAGCAAAGAAAAGCACGAACTTCTCCCTTGCCTTCAGCAAGACAACAATCGGCCTGGGATTCTAACCTCTGATATTAAAACGGAGCTGGAGTCGAAGGAACTGTCCGCCACCGTGGCGGAGTCCATGGGCTTGTACATGGATTCCGTGAGAGACGCCGACTACTCCTACGATCAGCAGCACCCGCAGGGAAGCGCCAGTCCAGCCAAGATCTACCAAAATGTGGAGCAGCTGGTAAAATTTTACAAAGAGAATGGCCATCGTCCTTCCACTCTTGGGGGTGTGAGCAGGCCCTTGAGGCCATTTATGCCTGACTCCGGGAGCTTGGTGAACGGTGGGGTCATGCGCGCTGTCGTGAAGAGCCCCATCCTGTGTCACGAAAAGAGCCCGTCTGTGTGCAGCCCCCTGAACATGACATCTGCGGGTTGCAGCCCTGCAGGGATGGGCTCTGTGTCCTCCAGCTCAGCCAGCTTTGGCAGTTTTGGCGTGCATAGCCCCCTCACCCAGGGCACTCCTCTCACATGCTCCCCTAATGTGGAGAATCGGGGCTCCAGGTCACACAGCCCAGCCCATGCCAGCAACGTGGGCTCTCCCCTCTCCAGTCCCCTGAGTAGCATGAAGTCCCCGATTTCCAGCCCCCCCAGCCACTGCAGTGTCAAATCTCCAGTCGCCAGTCCAAATAACATCACTCTGCGATCCTCTGTATCCAGCCCTGCAAATATCAACAACTCAAGGTGCTCCGTTTCCAGCCCTTCCAACACAAATAACAGATCCTCGCTGTCCAGCCCATCTGCTAGCACTGTGGGGTCTATCTGTAGCCCCATAAGCAATGCCTTCAGCTACTCTGCTTCAGGCACTCCTGCTGGATCCAGCAGTGCCAGGGATGTGGTTCCTAGTCCAGACACTCATGAGAAAGGTGCTCAAGAGGCCCCCTTTCCCAAGACTGAGGAAACAGAGAGTGCCATCCCCAATGGTGTGACTGGCCAGCTTAACATCGTCCAGTACATAAAGCCGGAGCCAGATGGAGCTTTCAGCAGCTCATGCCTAGGAGGAAATAGCAAAATAAATGCCGATTCCCCATTCTCAGTACCAATCAAGCAAGAATCAACCAAGCATTCGTGCTCGGGAACCTCTTTTAAAGGGAATCCAACTGTCAACCCCTTTCCATTCATGGATGGCTCATATTTTTCCTTTATGGATGATAAAGACTATTATTCTCTGTCAGGAATTTTAGGACCACCTGTGCCCGGCTTTGATGGGAACTGTGAAGGCAGCGGGTTCCCAATGGGGATTAAACAAGAACCGGATGACGGGAGCTATTACCCAGAGGCCAGCATCCCTTCATCTGCCATTGTCGGTGTGAATTCAGGTGGACAGTCTTTTCACTACAGGATTGGTGCTCAAGGTACAATATCTTTATCACGATCAGCTAGAGACCAGTCTTTCCAACACCTGAGTTCCTTTCCTCCGGTCAACACTTTAGTGGAGTCGTGGAAATCACACGGTGACCTGTCATCGAGAAGAAGTGATGGGTATCCGGTCCTAGAATACATTCCAGAAAACGTATCAAGGTAGGCTGGCCTTTGTCTCCGATTTTGACAGTCGTGGCTTTATAAATGGTGAAGGTGAACGCTATCTTTACAGTGGATAAATAAAAGCACATTTCCATTTCCTGTTTTATTTTTTACTTTCAGGACAGTCATTTAATGCTTACCTCTTTGCTTGTTGGTATCTTACGACTTTTTTGCAACAGAGAAACAAAACATTCTGAGACTCTCTTGGAAAATATTTGCATTGATTTCGAAGGAGTGTTTATAGGTGTTTGCTCCTCTGCATTGCCTGTTGTAGGTGTTCAGAAAAAGTTTGTGTTCTACGGCCTGTTACTATATTTACTAGCAAACTAGTGCCAGATTTTTTTTTTTTTTTCTTTAGCTGTATAGTGGTTCACTAAAAATTGCTTTAGATTGGTTTCTGTGTGGTCATGGTCTTTTTTACCCCCTTAGTTTTCAGAATTAATCACTTCAGTGGTTGTGAAAAAAGGCATTAAACCCCAAATCTGCTACCCACAAGCTCCTCACCCTCTTCAGCTTTTTCTGCATTGGTTAATTGTATGTAAGTTGTGGTTTTCAGTACAAATAAGTCATTTCCTTAACTCTTGAGGGCTTTTAAAGACGCAGCGCGTCTGAAATTACTAAATGGATCACTTTCTCATTGGAGGTGAAGTATGTCACGGGGTAGTTTTGAACTGATATATGTGTAACTCTTAAGATCTGCAAAAAGACATACTTGGCTTACTGTAAAATATCTCTTGCCTTTCCTTCTTGTAGGTAGCATATTATATATGTTTAGGAAAAACAAGGAAGAGGTTTTAGGTATGACGATAAAGGGTGGTTCTAAGTTATACAGTGAATGCTTGCATTGGACTTTGCTTTAGTACTGCTTTTATTACATGGTTGTGGTTTATTGAACATATAAAGAGTAGATTTCCTCGATACATTTCCCTCGGGCATCAAGGAATATGTGGCTCTTTTCCTTAAAAACTTATTTTCGGGGAAGAAGGTCCATCTCACTAACAGGCTCTAAGGTTTCCATGTAGTCCTCATTTGGTCTCCTTCAGTTTTTTTTTTTTTTTTTTTTTCTGGAACCCAAAGCAAAAGCTTCAATGTGTGTGTTCCTTTCTTCATCATCCACGCATACCTTGCTTCTTTTGCTTTTACAGAAGCCCATGTTTCATAAAGGACACTGCTGTGTTCTTACAGTTCTCCACGGCGTGACTCTTCAGTCCTATTCTAAGGCTGCCCCTCTCTCCTACATTCTAAACTCTTTAGCACAAGTAATGAGATGGCATGGCTTTGGTCAGAACCAAGCTCAACGTGTGTTCTCCTGCGAGAGCTTTGTTTTACTGTCAGAGAAAGGAAATTTTGCACACGAGGTCAAAGATTTTGTGAGAGATGTTTGTGGTGGGTTCATCCCAGGGAGGATAGCCTGGTCGTTAGGACCACGGCTGCCCTCATTGAAATTCCAGCCCTGCCACTTAACTGCTTTGTGACCCCTCGCTGGCCTTTAGTCTTCTCATCTATAAAAAGGGAATTTGGTAGTACCCACCTCAAGTGTAGTGGAGACAGTTGAGTGAGTTAATTTGTCAGAAGCACTTTGAATATCATCTGGAATATAGTATGCATCAGAGAGTATTATAAAGAGTTCAGTTATTGCTCTCAACATTTAATTCAATTCAGTGTTTTTATAACTTTCAGTTTCCATTTCTTTTAGTATTCTCTTTCTGCATTATATGAAATTCCATAAAGTCTTTTAAAAGAAATAGACATAGTTGAAGGAAGTATTTGTTGATAAATTCTTGCAATTAAATTCTACTCTTTTATGGTTAGGTACCCTAACGTGGGCCCCTGTATTTCTGTTTATGCTCTTTTAGTTTTGAAGGCTGTTTCTTTGGGTAAGGATATTTCTGGTAGAAATACTAGAGTGATACTAGCTAAAATCACTAACTCTCTTCTGTTTGTTCTCTGTCCTATTTTTACTGTTTAATTGTTTTCACACTCAACTCCTGAAGCCCCTCCTGGTGGTCCAGTGACCCTTAGCCTTACATATTCCTATGAATCAGTGACCTTGAGCCTGCTCTGCATTTATGGGAACTAGAGGTGTTGTCTGGTGACTCTTGAGCATCCAAAATTCTTGATGGGCTTGTTAACACAGCCTGAGGGGATTTGTTTTGTTTACATGTATACTGGTATTGTGCCGGTTAATAAGTTTTCCAAAAAACCTTAATTCAAAGCTTTAATATTACTCAAAGTCTCTCGTAGATTACTAATTCTTTACAGCTTTTCCTGGGGAATGTGATCCAAATCTATTCGTTTTGATCATTCTCAGAATAAATTTAGATTTTTTCCCCCCTTGGGTTTCAGTCCGAGTATTGTATGTTAATTTAATCACATCTAAGCTGCATTATTGGCCTCTTATTTTGTATCTTTTGGGCCAAAATCCAACCTTTCTGCCTATTTCATCATTTATAAGGGTAATATCCCAATTCCAGGGAATGTTGAATTAATGAACTGAAACTTATAAAGGATCAAGGCAGCGTGTGTAATAGCCTCTAAGTTTCATAATAGTCTATATCTTTAGGTTGAACTCTTGACTATTTTCTAGTAGATGTCAAGGTATAGTGTGGGATTTCCCGGAGGTGCAGGAAGTCTAATCACACATCAGTAAAAGAGCCCCTCAGAATGGAAGATTGATAAGGAATAGTTTTCATGTAATAGTGCATGAAAGTTCACCAATCTGACTTCAGATTCTACTTGGCAGCTATGCTTTAAGAAGCCACTCAGTGCCTGTTTTCAAGGTTGTATTAAAGGGTCGTATTTGCCGTGATCTGAAATGACCCTTCCAGTGCTTCTCCTCCTTCCAGCAGCATAGCTGTGTGAAACCAGATTTTTCTTCATATACTGTAACCAAAACAGATCACCAGACATTGGCCACAGAAGCAGATATGAGCTGTCTACTAAGAAAGACAGTAGACTTGCAAAAATGTGAAGCAATGCCACTCTTCTCACTAAAGTTTTTTGTTCTGGAAAATATTGTGATTTTTTTCCTCCCATATACTTACGTTTATGTTAACGTGTGGTGACTTATTTTAAATGATTTAAAAGAAATACGGTTTTCATTTCTGTTAGGGTAAATATCAGTGGATAGAATGCATATACACAAAAGCTCTTTTGTTATCCTCAGCTCAACACATTGGTAAGAGCAGAAAAGCAGCCTGAGACCCTAAAATTGAGGGTTGCTGGTCTGTTCAATCCTGTACACCCTTTGGAAGTTCATCAAGAAAGAGGATATGACTTGTGTTAACTTTTATCAGATGTTATGCTGAGTTAGGGGTGCCCCATGCAGGTAAGAAACATGATTCTCATCCAGGTGAATTTTTCAAGCTGAGAGGCGGAGGGTGTGTCTGTTTGAGCCTGTGGGCTTTCTGCAAGAGTGCTAAGCAGAGTCTCATCTGTTAATCATTTCCAGTGAGTGGACGTTCTGAATGCTCCACTGTAAAGTCAGTTATGACAAAAGCTGGATGTAACGCTCTACCGTGGGTGCCGGACCTGCTTGGGTCCTGCAGATTGGGGTTTACTCCTCAACTGGGGCACAAACAAAGCTGCGACCTGGAGTGAGTTGCGGCTTCTCTCAGCCTCAGTTTCTTCCTTGCAAAGAAAACAAGTTGACCCAGATGCTCCCTGAGGTCTGCCAGCAAGGCTACCGCACGGCTGCGTAGTTTCCTTGGAGTCGTGTATGTTAAGAATAAAAATAGAAGTCTCCCTTAACATATCTGCTTGTCTGGTTTCAAGTATATCTCAATCCCGAGTCTAGCTCCGTGGTTTCCAGGGTAGTCTGGATAGAAAAATGTCTTGACCGTTTATAAGGAAGGGCAAGTAGGGAGTCCCTATCATTTTATTTGGGAAAGCAGCATTTTTGTGTTTGTTTATCAGATCTTTCCTTTCATAAAACTTGACACTTAGGCTATGAGTTTCTTGTTCTTCTGAATTTACCCAACTCCTTTTGGAAACAGGGTTTTTTGTTGACATAACACTGGGTGTTTATGGCAATGGTCACAGTCACTTTGACAGCATCATAACACAGTGCTAACATTGACTTAGACTTTCGAATATAAAGTTCACAGTCTCAAAGGGCATATTCTGGTAGGTTTCAAGACACGTAATCAGGGGTTTATCTTATATAGGCTGCACTTTTTACCATGATAGAAGGAAACAATTTAGTGATAGCCTACAGATTAAAAAAAAAAAAAAAAGGTTCAATTGTCCGTGGAGTTTTTCAAAACTCGTCTTCTGTAATAAACTGAAAGCTTTGGAATTCAAGGAGCTGGTAACACATTTTGCCCTGTGTCTTTTCATTTTAAGTTTACTTTCAGAATAAACCGTTGAGATGTAAATATCTCTATTTAAAACAAAGTATGAAAGAATGATGAGTTTTGGCAAGGGGAAATTGTGTATTGATGTTTAATAAATAAATCCATTACAGAATTAGTTCATTTGGAAGTGAAAACATGGAACTTTCTTTTTCTTATTTGTTTCCCAATATTTTGATTTTGAAATTGCTTGTGTACCTAGAATTTTCTCCAGGTGAGCGTTCTAAGTAATATTTTTAGGAATGATTGAAAAGAAATTTGCTTTTTCTGATGTTTCATTCATTTATAGTATGTCTGGTAGGAGTGATAATTTTTGAATGAAAAACGCTTATTGCTTTTAAATAAACAAATCACTAAGTACAGTGTTCCTTTTACACCTTTGGCTTTTCAATCGTAAGTATCCTAGACTTATGTGTCAGTATGTCTACCTTTTACTGTCTAACGTATTAGTATGTTTGAAACTGCTTCCTTCATACTTAAAAAAAGACAGTGGAGATAAAAGCCCTGGTTTCTGTTAAATAACTCAAATTATTCAACTTAAGGCAGTTCTCATACTTATCAGTGACACACTGAAACTAGGGCCTGGAAGTTTCTTACTGACAGATTCGATGCTTTTTGCAATATTGAAATTCTGGGTGTGTCGGACCTTTTCTGTCCTTGTAATGTTTCGAGTAATAGCAGATGTTACATTGATCTCCGGTAATTTAGGAGTCACATTTCACTTCCCCCTGATGTCATTAATTTTTTTTCTCCAGAGTAGTACTCCCCCCTCGCCGACACTCAACTTGTGTTGTAGTTTCATGCTCCTCATCTACTGATAAAGTTTCAGCTCTGCTGCTACATAATTTATCCTTTTCTTTCATTGACTAAATTTGAATTGAGGGAAAAAAATATTGGTTTCTTGGTTACATGGAACATGGCCATTAAATTGGATATTTTTGTGGAATGCTTCCCAAAATTTATTAGTGAAAATCTGGGAAAAATATGTGTGTTAAATGGATCATGTCTTCATCTTTAGTATTTTCTAGTTTTAAACTTGTCAAGTATAGGCTTTGTTTTCAGTTTTAAGAGTTTTTATTTTGTTCTTTATATAGTAAGGTAATGATGAAGTTAAAATGTAATTATGTACAAGCACGTGTTACTTAATTGATGCTCTGGAAACCTCTGGATTTATGATTGTTAGTGGTATGGCCACGGCCAAAATGCCTATGTAGGAATGAGATAAAAATTGCTTGTATTTTACTTAAGAAACTGAACACGCTTGTTGAAGGAAAGAAAAGAGGACAAACAAAAAATAATTTGAATACTGACAAAGTTTATACCCTAGGGAGAGAGAGTGAGATAATAACCAGCTCTCTGAATTTGTAACTGTGGCCATGACTTAATTTCATCAGTGATGACTGTTTCGTTGGCAAAAATCCTCACCTTATATATTAAGAGTTGTTGAAAAACAGATATACAAAAATTGCAGCCTAAAATAGACTGAAATAAGGTTTGTAAGGGGCAAAATCGACTTTGGGTTTCTGACAGAAAAGGATTATCCTGACAGTGTGTCTTTGAAGACAGGGAGATGAGGAGGTGGTGATCAGAGTGGGTAGTTATCCTCAGTTCTGAAAAATTTGCAGGGGGTGTGGTGGGCACTTCCTGGTGCAGGGAACCCTGTGGGCAGAACTCTGAAATGCAGAAAACCCCCAGTGTGGTCTGGCTGCCTGGCGGGCTGGGATACAGGGAGTTGGGGCAAAGAAGGCCTGGAAGAGCTTAGTAGTTAGAAGTAGAAGTGAGTGGAACTTGAATGTCGCACTGAGCAGTTTGTACTTAATTTGGTAGGTAATGAGGAGTTATTGAAACGTGGGAGCAGGAAAGCGGCCCGAGCTGAAGTGCACTTTAGAAAAACCTTAATTAAGCAGTGGTTGTAGTGGAGGGTGGATTGGAGCAGAAAGAACCTTGTTAAGAAGTTATTACGAGAGTTTCCCCGGTGGTGCAACGGGATCAGCAGTGTCTTGGGAGTGCTGGGATGCAGGTTCGATCCCAGGTCTGGCAGCGTGGGTTAAGGATCCAGCATTGCCACAGCATCGGCTTGGGTTGCAACTATGCTGGGATCTGATCCCTGTAGGGAGTTCACTGGTGGTGCAGTGAGTTGGGGGTTCTGCAGCAGCTTGAGTCTGTGCTATGGCACAGGTTCAACTCCTGACCTGGGAACTTCATGCCACAGAGGCAGCCAAAAAAAAAGTATTTTAACAGTGCAGGAGAATGGGAACTGGATTATCTGGAGTGAGGATGTTGAGGGTAGTGGAACAAAAGGGGCAGACATGACCTATTACAGAAGACAACTTTGTAGCAATTTGACTTTCATATAAAAATTTCATTTTGAAATAATCAACAGAGTTAGAAAAAAATTAGAAGGCCATTAAAAAGGACCGTCCACAAAGACATTCTCCCACACAAGCACAATACAGAAAAATAACAAAAATCCAGACAATAATATTACATTACTGACATCTTTATTCCGGTTTTGCCAATTGTCTCAATAATGTCTTTTTTTTTTTTTTGTCTTTTGTCTTTTGAGGGCTGCACCCATGGCATATGGTAGTTCCCAGGCTAGGGGTCTAATTGGAGCTATAGCTGCTGGCCTATGCCAGAGACACAGCAATGCGGAATCCGAGCTGTGTCTGCAACCTACACCACAGCTCACGGCAACGCCAGATCCTTAACCCACTGAGCAAGGCCAGGGATCGAACCTGCAACCTCATGGTTCCTAGTCGGATTCATTTCCGCTGCGCCACGATGGGAACTCCCCCCCAATAATGTCTTTTACAGTGAAAGGACCCAGTTCAGAATTGTGTTTTGTGCTTGGAGCTGTCATGACTCCTTTGTCTCCTTCAGTCCGGGACATTTCCTTAGTCGTTTTCAGATTTCATGACTTTATAATACTTTGGAGGATGAAAGGCTGGCCTTTAGTGGGAAGTGCCTGGATGTGGCGGGGGGGTTTCCTCAAGCTTCCATTCGGGTACCACCCCTTTGGCAGGAACATCACAGAAAGGATGCTGCCTTGTTCTCATCACCTCCTACCATGTGCTATTGTGCCTTTACTGTCCATCTGTAGCTCTTGCCCCAGGTGTTGAGGGCCAGGCTTCTCCACTGTAAAAGTTATTCTTTCCCCTTTGCAGTTAGCAGCTATTGTGGGGGGCGGTGCTTTGAAGTCGTATAAACATCCCAGTCTTCATCATGCTTTGTTTATTCACTGAATTATTTATATCTTTCTGGCATCATTGTTTCTTCTTTTCTGCAGTAAGTATAGCCTGTTACCTCCCTGTATTTTTTTTAATTTCAGGAGAACTTTTGAAAGTCTTTTTATTATGAAAAATATGAGGCATATAGCAAAATTGAAAGACTTTCACACCAAACACCTCTATCCATACCACCTAGAGTCTCCTAATGTAGTATTTTCCTTGATCCCATCTGTATTTTTCCTTCATTATTCCATGCATTTTATTTTGGTATCTTCTTTTTTGTCAGATGTCTTCCAAACTTTGGCCATTTTTATGTTCCCCTCGTTTCCTGATTTTGCCAGTGGGAACCCATTCAAGGTGGTTTCTGTGCCCTTTGGCTTTGTTCCCATCGTTTCTCTGAGTGCTTCCTTGCTGCTTTCAGCCTATCTTGGCCTTTTCCTGCCCCAGGCCTCGAGGTGGCTCTTCCTCCCAGGGGTGCCCCCCATCCCCACAGACACCCTCCTATCTGTGATTGGAGTCCAATTCCACATTCTGGGCCACAGGGCCACCCTCCCCCACACCCGAAGCCCTCCTTCTGCACTTAGGCACTGATGCCCCCTGATGGGCTGTCCCCACCCTACTTGGATTCTGACCCGCTGCACTAGATCAAGTGAGCAGGTGGATCACCCCCATCTCTGGGCTGGAATGCAGGGACCCTGGCTCTCCACCTGGGGCCACCCTTGGGCTGGCTACCCCAGCCGGGGCCCCCACAGCCATCCACACCCACTGCGGAGTTCGCTTTGCTGTGTCCAGCCTAATGGCTTTGGGACTAACTCATGAAGGTGGGGGCAGGAGAGGAGTTGATGTTGCAGTGGAAGTGGAGCATAAAGTATGTGGAAAATCAGTGAAAACTCCCGGCTCGACTTTTCATGGAGAATGGAGAGCAGTAAAGAGAAAAGGAGAGGTCGACCAGAAGAGATCATTTATCTTGGTTACGTGAGTTTTCCATTCCAGGCCACCTCTGATGGGACCGAGTTCTCGGGGCAGGTAGAAATATTGGCCTTGGGGGGTGTGGGAGGCCTCCCCGGTGGTGCTGGGGGTAGTGTGGCTGCTTTCCAAGGAGAGGACGGTTACATGTCTCAAGTCTAGTTTAAAGGGCATTTGCTAGGATATAGGAGGAACAGAACCCCATTTAGGAGATGAACAGCACATGCTAATAAAGGAGGCAGGGTGTTGTTTTGGCAAATCAAGATCGTGCCGAGTCATGGATGCCAAAGGGAGGAGTCCTTTGGCCTTAGACTTTCCAGAAGAGCCCTGAGCCCAGAGGCTACAGCTTAGGCCCAGAGAGATGGTGCGCATCTTCCAGTCTCATTCAGAGCAGTTGGTAACAGAGCTGGGGGTACAGCCTGCCCTTTCGTCTGGTTCCTTATCCTTTCCTTCCAGTAGGAGACGGTGGCTTCAAACCCAATGAGAGGCTTGGGAAGACCAGGAAGTAGGCTGGAGAGTTGGGACTGGGGATTTTCTGTTTGGGTTGGTTTGATTTTTTACCTATTTTATTGGCGTATGGCTGACTTACAGTGTTGTGTTAATTTCAGGTTGTACAGCACAGTGAATCAGTTATACACACACACACATTCTTTTTCAGATTCTTTGCCCATATAGGCTATTGCTGAGTATTGAGTAGATTTCCCTGTGTCATACAGGAGGTCTTTCTTACTATAGATTTTGTAGATAGTTGCGTGAATGTGCCAGTCCCGACCTCCCAATTTCTCCCTCCCTCCTGCTATTTCTCCTGTGGTGACCATAAGTTTGGTTTCTTTGAGTCTATTTCTGTTTTGTAAATAAATTCATTTGTATCATTTTTTAAAATTAGATTCCACATATTAGTGATCTCATATGACATTTGTCTTTCTCTGACTTAGTACAATAATCTGTAGGTCCATCCGTGTTGCTACAAATGGTATTATTTTGTTCTTTTTTATGGCGGAGTAATTTTCTGTTGTATATGTATACACACCTTCATCCATTCCTCTGTTGAGGGACATTTAGGTTGATTTCATGTCTTGGCTGTTGTAAATAGTGCTGCAGTGAATGTTGGGGTGCAGTGAATGTTTTAAATTGTATTTAATTAATTAATTTTTTGGGTCTTTTGTCCTTTTAGGGCCACACCTGCGGCATAGGGAGGTTCCCAGGCTACCCGTCTAATCAGAGCTGTTGATGCTGGCCTACACACAGCCCCACTAACGCCAGATCCAAGCCACATCTGCAACCTACACCACAGCTCACGGCAATGCCGGATCCTTAACCCACTGAGCAAGGCCAGGAATCGAACCCACATCCTCACAGTTCCTAGTTGGATTCATTTCTGTTGCACCAAGACAGGAATTCTAGGGTGCATGTAGTTTTTTGAACTATGGTTTTCTCTGGATATTTAATTTTTTGAGAAGAGTAGAGAGAGGGGAACAGGCATTGGGCTGTGATTAGCTGAGGGGTGAGTTAGGAATGAAGAGGATGGCACTTGCCTCTTGGAGATGTCCATCCAGTGGGAGAGGCGAAGGGATCAGGGAAAGAGATGTTGGCACCAAGAAATAACAGGATTGGAGTGAAGGTTTTGTTGGACAGGTAAGGTCTACAGAGGACAGTGGACCTCTGCTGAGATAGAGGTTGAAAGATCAGAGGGAGGGGGCTACTTGATGGGGGTCGTGTCCCGGGAAGGTGAGGGGAGAAGAGAGCCTGCAGTTAGTTAGCCTTTGAGTCAGTATTTAACTACCACCTTGAACCCTTGTGTGTAGGCAGTTGCTGGTGGCTGGTGTCACCATTTTGCACACAAGGAAACTGAGACTCAGCAGGAACACAGGACTTGCCCAAGGCCACAGAGCTAAGGTAGAAGAAGAAACAGACTCTTGAGCTACAGACGAGGAGAGTGGAATGGCCTGGATGACAGGCAGACGGGTCTTTTACAAACCTAAATCAGATTGGGTGGCTGATATAAAGCCCGCTGACTGCATCTCCCTGCAAGAAGCTTAAAGTAAAATCACTTAGGATCTGTAAAGCACCAAGTCCCCAGGCCCCTGACTATCTGCTTTCATATCTGTTTCCTCCGTGCTCATTCCCACACCTTTCTGTGGCTCAGACCAGCCAGGCCCCCTTCCAGCTTGGGGCCTCCAAGCCTGCTGGTCCCTCTGCCAAGAAGACTCTGCTTCCAGATCTTGGTTTCCTGCCCCTTCTTGTCCCTTCTTGTCACCATCTCAAAGAGGCCTTCCCTGACCATTCTATTTAAAGTGGTGACACCCCCGCCTCCTAACATATTGCCTTCTTTCATGGTCTTCAGAGCACATACCTCTATCAGGAATTATTTTTGTTTGCTTCCCTAATCAGAGTGTAAACTCCCTGAGAGCAGGGGTCTGAGTTGCCCTGTTTTACCAGTACATTTGCCATGCCTCACACAGGACCATCAGCTGCTGCTGTTCAGTAAATCCTGATAGACTGAATGCCTTGGTGAGCAGAGGGGCTTGAGGGAAAGGTGTTTGGGGGGTGATGAGATAAGTGTTGGTGATTGTGTAAGACTAATAAAATGATTATTAAAGTAACTGAGAGTTCTGCCTTCTTTAGCAGAAATTGTGGTGACCTCTATCAGCATGGTTTTTTTTGTTTGTTTGTTTGTTTGTCTTTTTGCCTTTTCTAGGGCTGCTCCTGTGGCATATGGAGGTTCCCAGGCTAGGGGTCGCATTAGAGCTATAGCTGCCAATCTGCACCAGAGCCACAGCAACATGGGATCTGAGCTGTGTCTGCTACCTACACCACAGCTCACAGCAACGCCGGATCCTTAGCCCACTGAGCAAGGCCAGGGATGGAACCCGAAACCTCATGGTTCCTAGTTGGATTCATTAACCACTGAGCCACGATGGGAACTCCCTCTATCAGCATATTTTTAAGGATTTTCACAAAACAATCAACAGGTGCTATTGCTGTCTTTTCTAATCTCAGCATAACAGAGTAATTGGTAAGAGGGTAGATAGTCTAGGCTATACAGTGGCCTTCTTAGTCTTCATTGTGAGGTCATTTGTTTAATTTTAATTTATAAACAAAAAACTATTCTCTTTCCAGTGTACAGTTCGGTGAGTTTTGCCAAGTGCAGAATCATGTAACCACCGCCCACTCAAGATACAGGACAGTTCTCCCACCCACTGAAATTCCCTTGTGTGGCCGCTTCATGGTTCAGCCCCTCTCCTTACCATCAAACCATGGTGACCATTTATATTCCCCCATCCCTATAGTTTTATATTTTCTCGATTATCATATAAATGGAGTCATACTTTATACAGCCTTTTGATTCCTGGCTCATTCCATTAGCATGATGCATTTGAGATTCATCAGTGTTGTTGCTGCATGCACTAGTAGTTAGTTTCTGTTTAGCACTGAGTAGTATTTCATCCATGGCTATGCAGTAGTTTCTTCATTCATTCACCTGTTGGTGGACCTTTGGGTTTGTTTCCAGTTTGGCCTGTTTCAAATGAAGCTAC
The DNA here is from genome assembly GCF_016906955.1 of Phacochoerus africanus. Lineage (NCBI taxonomy): Eukaryota > Metazoa > Chordata > Mammalia > Artiodactyla > Suidae > Phacochoerus > Phacochoerus africanus. The sequence goes on from NC_062553.1 coordinate 80,283,636, forward strand.
TGTAAATATTCACATGCAAATCTATGTATGGACGTTTGCTGCATCTTTTTTTCATTAAAGACCTACAAGTAGAGTGGCTCGATGGTATGATAGATGTAGGTTTAATTTTAAAGGATCAAACTATTTCCCACCAAAGTGGTTGTACCATTTTGTAGTCCCACCAATAATGTGTGAGTTCTGGTCCCATTACCTCCTTGCCAACCCTTGACAGAGTCAGTCTTTTTAATTTTAGACATTATGACACGACAGATAACTCATTGTCACTTACATTGCCATTTCTCTAATGCCTGTACAATATTGAACATCTCTTCAGGTGCTCCCTTGCCATCTGTAGGCCCCCTTTCAGGGCTGTTAACTCTCCTGCCCATTTTTACTGGGTTGTTTTCTTGATTCTTTTGAGTTCTGTTATCAGTGCATTGTTTGATAGGAGATCTGGAACTAAGAGAGAACTAGCTTTTTGAAATTCTGTGTTGGCAGAAGGAAAAAGAATGGGCAACTCTCCAATTATTTAGTACCTATTCTGTTCTTAATATGAGGGAACAACCAAATGAATATGAAACAAAACCACACGTCTCCCTTGCACTCCCATCTAGCTGGGGTTGGGGTGTGTGTGTCGGGGGGGGGGGAGGAGTGTGACTCACCTGAGTTTAAACAGCCCTTCTGTTGGTTGTTCCCTGATTGTGTGTTTGGTTGTGTGATGCAGATAAGAAGTGTTACCAAAGATAACCAAAGATAGAAGAGTTTTATGTGGATTAGAATAGTCAAGGAGAGCCTCCTGCAGGAGATGAGATGTCAGCTGACATTTGAAGATTGGAGGTCTTTGGTCACGTGCAGAGAGAAGGCAAAGCACAGGGCACATGAGTGGGTGCAGGGCAAAGCAGGCCTGCTTGGTGGGGTGTAATGGTACTTGGGGAAAGCCAGACTTTGGAAATCTGTGAATGCGAAAAATAGTACTTGTAAAATAAACATCTTTTCTCTTAAGCCTGGAAAGGACATGAAACAGTAGAAAGGTCAGTCTGGTAAGGGAGATAGGAAATAGTGGCAGAAACCAATTTGCAGAGGCAGTTGGGAGGCCGTCGTATTTGCACTTCTGGCTGAGTGCTTGGAATGGTGAACAGGGGATAAGTATTAGAGACAGTTTACGGGAAGAAGCCATCAAAGGCCAGATTATCTGACCCCAAGCCTGTTTCTTTGCCCTGTACCACCCAGCCATGTGTGAGAACAGCCCCACAGAAAGTAGGTGGCCAGCGAGCACAGGGAGGGAAAGTGCAGCGTAACAAGGAGAAAGTTTCAGCATGATTAGGACTCTTACAAGAGAAAAGGAGCGAAATGGTTTTGTGATTTGGATGAAGGTAGGACCTGATCATTTTGATACCTAAATAGAAAAGTTTTTACTAGACTACAAAAAAAATACCCCTCCCCCCCACCGGGAAATGGAAACAGGAAGAGCCAGCTCCTGGTTGGACAAAGTTGGAAAGCAAACCGGTGAAGGATTATGAAAATGAATTAGAAATAGTGACATAGGGAATTCTGCTCAGTGCACCAGGATATAGAGGAACAGAAGAATCCCGGCTCTTTGGGAGTCCATTTCTTGTGTCCTTAAGTCACTGGTGTTTGAACATACAGAGCTTTTTCCAAAAGTGGAAATGTGCTTATTTTCCTTCCTCACATGGTAGAGTTTGTATTTACTTAAAAAATACTTTTCTGATAAAGTTTGAGAAGAGATTCTGAGTGCATAGCTGGGGAGTGTTAGGGATGTGGTGGGGGGGCAGGTATTCTTTTATTTACTTAAGTTCGAAGGATTGTTCTATTTTTGAAATGGCAATTGTCTTCAGAGAGGCTTTTTGTTCTTGGAAATGCGAAGGTATGACTGAGAGTTTATAGAGTTTATGGTCGTGCCATGCAAAGTATTTTTTCCTCCATTTCTCTGTCATTTGCAGACCCAGTTGAGGTAGCGTGTACGTGTGAAGTATTCCTTTGAGACTCCTGGAAGCATTTGGAGTTTCTGTATGTGGCAGAAATATGATAATTTTGTTGACATATACCCTGTATTTTGGACTTGGTTGCTATGATTCAGGTGAAAACAGCACTTTTTCCCCCCTCTTAAGTACTGTGTTTTAGGGAACTGAAGAAATTGACAGATGCCTGGAGGAGAGAGAAAGAGGAGTTCCAAACCCAGCAGGATTTCATGGTGAAAATCTAAAGCCCATATCTCTTATATTTGCCTGACTTCTGAGACATCGACTCCGCGGGGTGTCCATGAGCAGGAACCCCCCCCACACACACACCTTTTTGAGCTACTGTTCATTGAAAAAGCCAAAGATTTTTGTAAGTGGGTATAATTGCACGAACGGTGCATTTTTTGAAGGATGGATTGGTTGCCAGTACCGAGGATGCAAAAAGTAAAGAATAGAAATCTTAAGAGTTGGACATGGTGTAGCCTCTATGATTTCATAACACTGATGAAATATGCTTTTTTAAGAAATGTAATTCTTGCCAATTCTGCTCCAGCAGAAATAATCAAAGTTAGTATTATGACGGTTTTAGGGAAAGTAGACATAAAACAAATGTTAAGAAATTGGTGTTTTATTTTATGGGGAAAATGCCTCAATTTCCATGACTGTGTCAGGGTTCCTGTGTAGTTGGAGTCCTCCAGACATGTAACTCATGTAGAGCACGTTAACCCTGAGTTAGTTAAGGCTTTTCAATGAAGAACAGTCAGTTTGCATGTCATACTATTCTTAGACAGTGTTGATATTTCAGTTGTTTGGCTTTAAAAGGGGGTGCTCTTCCCTCCTCCTTGTGTCTAAGAGAAACTATACCAGACTGAAAATGTGGAGATTTTTATAAGAGGCATGCACAGCTGCCTGTAAGTAACTCCATGAAGTACCAATACTAAACACCATGGCGTCTGTAACAGCAGTGCCCATTAAAAGCACTTACTTGGAAGTCTATACATAATAAATGCTGGAGAGGGTGTGGAGAAAAAGGAGCCGTCTTGCACTGTTGGCGGGAATGTAAATTGGTACAGCTACTGCGCAGTGTAGTATGGAGGTTCCTTCAAAAACTAAATATACAACTACCATAGGATCCAGCAATCTCACTCCTGGGCATATATCAATAGAAGACTCTAATTCAAAGTGATACATGTGCCCCTGTGTTTATAGCAGCACTGTTTACAATAGCCAAGACATGGAAGCAGCTTAAATGTCCATCGACAGATGAATGGATAAAGAAGACGTGTGTATATGTGTGTATATATACCATATATATATTATTTATATTTTATATATATATGCATAAAATGGGATATTCCTCAGCCATAAAAAGAATGAAATAATGCCATTTGCAGCAACATAGATGGACCTAGAGATTGTCATATTAAATGAAGCAAGACAAAGACAAATTTATGTATCACTTACATGTGGAATCTAAAAAAAAATGATAAAAATGAACTTATTTACAAAACAGAATTAGACTCACAGACATAGAAAACAAATTTAGGATTACCAAAGATGATGGGAACGACGGGGCGATGAATTAGGAATTTGGGATTAACAGATACACACTCCTATACATATATAATAGGTAAAACAACAAAGACCTACATGATAGCACAGGAAACTATATTTAATATCTTGTAATAACCTAAAATGGAAAAGAATCTGAAAGAGAATATGTATCTCTAGATTTTTAAAAGCACTGCCTTGACACTAGTTCTAGAGGTGGGGGTGGGGGTGAGGTGCAACAGTGTGAATGTACATTTCACACGTAAAAATGGCTGTAATAGTAAATTTAATGTACATGTTTTATCACAATAAAAATAGTACCTGATCCCAACAAAAATGGGGTTGCCCTGCACTAATGAAATTGGGCACACCATATAGGTTCTGAGGTGCAGTGAAGGGCCTGTGTGAGCCTCTCTAGGCAGAGAGGTGGCAGGGAGTGTGTTATAGTAAGCTTTGATGTTTTTGCACCAACACGTACAGTGTTGTATACGTGCCATGTTCAGGACTGATTTCCACCCTCCAAGCGTTTATTTAGCACTTGATTCTGTCAGGGCAGATTCCTGGGTGTGTGGTTGGAGCAAGAATGGGAACCTCCCCAACCTTTGGGACACACAGTCTAGATACAGCTGTAATCACATCGCAAATACATGGTGGTATTTTCCTGGAGGTGCCAAGTAGTGTTTTGAGAACGTGGGGAGGGAACACTTAGACAATAAATATTAATTTCATGAATAAAAATACATGATGGCCCTAAGAAAATTTCATGTGATTACTCAGAACCCTTGTTGTGTAAATGGCGGAGGACCTTAAACAAAACGGAATCTTTTGGCTCACAGAATGGGAGAAGTTCAGGGGATAAACCTCAGGCTTGGCTAGATCCCAGGTTTCCGATGGTGATGTCATAAATTTCTTTGTCTCTCCATCTCTTGGAGCTTTTCTCTTTTCATTCAACTTTGTTTTGCGGAGCTATGGCCAGCCTCACTCCAGGCTTATATTTTCATTTGTTATTGATCCTGGAGAAACAGCCTCTTTCTTGATAGGTTCTGATGGGCCTGGCTTGAGTCTCACATCCAGCCTTGAGTAGAGATGGTGTGTGTGTACATGTGTGCAGGTGGTGGTGGTGGGGGGTGTCAGTTCTTGGCATCACCCAACCCTGTGGACTGAGAACACAGCAGGATGGGTCTGCAGAATGTTCTGGACAAATAAAAGCTGTACTCTATATCAGTAGTTTCAAAAACTGATCATATATAATCAGTTATCGATTATCTTTTATTTAAATAGGTTAACCCCAATGCTTGATTCTCTAAGCATTATCATTAATAAGGCTAGTATTGAAGTGAACCTGTGTAGTAATATTGAGAACTAGTATATAAAAACAATGATTGGAAAGGACCAGTGCAGTATTTTTTTCAGAGGGAGAGGAGATCTGATAGTCTCTTTTGTGGAGTACATTTACAGATGTTTTAATGATGAGAAAATTTAGCAGTAACCAGAATGTGTTCCAAGAACCGTGTGCCACGATTCAGTCGCACTTTCTGATAAATAGGGTAAACTGGCATTAATGTAACTCTAAAAAGTTCATTAAATTGAGCCCATTAACAAATGGGAATCATAAATGGCTCTAGACCATCTGGAACTAGTTACCACTGCCCACCTGGGCACACCTAAGAAGTGTCTTGTATTGTATTTTCTTTGGCTTGTTCCTTGAGTGCTTTTTGCGTTCTTGGCACAAATGATATTTCCTTTGTGTGGGAAGATTACTAATAAAATGAACTTATATCTGTTCACCAGTATGGGATACATGTGTACTTATGCATATAATTTTGCATATGGCGTCAGAGGACTCATGGATCATTTGCTGAACCCATGGGCTTCAGAGTAAGAACCATTCCTCTTGGTCATTGTTAAAATATTCCATAACTACAGAAAGAGGACCACAATGATCAATGACCAGTGGGACATGGATAGTTGAAAATGCAATTTGCATTGTATGTTCAGCAGTAGCGCTAGGTGATACGTGGAGCTGTGTCATCTTATGTGGTAAATATCTCTGCAAGATGGCCATTTGGGCAAAAGAATCCCGTGAACTAGGGACTGCTGAATGGCTAGTATAAACAGGCCAGAGGTATCAGTTGATCTGATTAGTTACTATTTGTCAAGTTGAAAAAGATGAGGATCAGTAAACTTGCAGGTATTGACAGGCATAGATAGCATCGTTTAAGAAGGATATAATCAGAAACCATGGTAATCTTGGTAAACAGGAGAAAGTGTAGGAAATGAATATACAGGAGAATGGAGGTGGGTAAGGAAGGCCAGCTTTGAGGTCACACTTTCGCTTGCCTGTTGTATGACCTTAGGCAAGCTCCCTAACCTCTCTCGTGGTGAATTTCCATCTTCAAAAGGGTGACAATAGGAGTCCTGTGTCAGTGGGAAGTTTATCTGAGCTGATCCATGTGAAGTGCTGGCATACAGTGAGTGCTCTGTGGAAATCCTAGTTCTCACCATTATTGTTGATTTTTATTAATAGTTTCAATTAGAGTTGGTATCGAGGAATAGGAACAAAGAGGAGCTACATGCGTAAATAATTGCTCATGTGAAAGTATGACCTAAGAGATTCCATGGTGAAAAGAATTAGCAATGTAGATTTAATAAATTCAGCCACAAAATTAACATTATTTTAGGGCAAGGAAATCCTTCCAATTCTTTGTGCCCTCATCAGATCCTTAATTGAGAACCCTATTCTTCTCTGAATTCCAAAAATAGAGATTATTATGAAGATAGTTTAGACTAGTGATTCTCAACTCTTTTTTTGAGCCATACAAATGAAGATTAATAGTTGCATACATCACACACTCCATGGCAGATTTGATTTAAAAGCATTGTGTGGGTATGTGTGTGTGGGCAGCAAAGCAAATAGCACCATGCGCTTTTTGTTTTTGTGGTATTCATAAAAATCAATACTCGGCATAAAAATATTATTCACTAAGAGTTGCTTATTATGGGCTGTAGCATAGATCAGACAGGCTGCATGGTGATATACTGTGATAGGTTTAACTTCCATCTCTTTTCTCACCTGTGCAAACATTAGGATGCAAGCGAGTGAGTGGCTTTATTGTAGGAAGAATCATAGACCTGTTCTGGGTTTCTATTTTAAAAGTAAATAATTCACAGACATCAACCTCATTATTATTCACAAATTACTTGGCACACAGCTCACAACTGATCATGCTCTATCGTGTATCGTATCATGCCCTGGTATAAAGGAGAGCTGGAGAAGTCGGTAGAAAGGCCGCAATCCCCCCTCCTCCTCCACACCATTAAAATCACTGACTATAATAATGCCATTGAAATAGAACTCTTCAGCTGGTGACACGAAATATATAGTTACTGTCTTCTTTGTACCACAAAATAAAACAGGAAGAAATGCTGTTAGGGATTTAGATCAGCTATGAAAAATCTGCTGACTTCGTTATTGTTAAACATTGGGCTAAAATTATTGTTCAGCGAAGGCCCATGACAGTTTCCACTCTGTGAGATTTTAAAGGTAAGAATAATCTTCACATCTGAGATGCTTTTGATGTGGCTCTAACCAGAATAGAAGTGTCTTAGATTATGACTTCTCCTCAGATTGAGTAATTCTGCCGTAATAAGTCAGCATATGTTTCTGTCTAGGCTAAAAACTCCATGAGGATAAAAACATACTATCTAAAACCATCTATAGTATCAAGTCTCTACAATTCCACTCTGCTGAGGATGTAATGCCAGCACCATACACCAGATAGTTTCAACTGAGAAAAAAATTTTGTTGAACGCATACCTGACTCCTGGGGCGGAGGGAGAGGTGCTTTTATAAGACTGGAGTAGTGGGAGAAAACACACACACACACACACACACACTCACACAAACCGAGCATTTTGGTGATAAAGAAATTCAAAACGCCTGTGTGCCAAATAAAATGAAGACAAAAGATGGGAAATGGTGATTAGGTTAATTATCTCTATATTAAGGGCTAATAGCTAACGCAATTTAGAGAACAAATGTATGGTTACCAAAAGGGAGAGAGTGGGAGGGATTAAGTAGGAGGTTGGGATTAGCAGATATACTCTACTCTATGTGAAATAGGTAAACAGCAAGACCTGCTGTACAGCATAGGGAACTCAGTATTTGGTAACAACCTATAAGGGAAAAGGATCTGAAAAATAATATATTATATATATATATTTTATATATATACACACACACATAGGTTTAATTGGGTTTTAAGATTATTGGCAGAACAATATAACATTTTAGGGGTTTTTTTTTTTGCAATATACAAATTCCCTTTATGTATTTTATTATATATGTATTTAAATCTTTATTATCTTATGTCACAAAATGAGGTGGAAAACAAGTACAAATAAAATCTTTAGAATAAAAAAGCTAATATAAATCAATAGGAGGAGTTCCCCTTATGGCTCAGCAGTTAATGAACCCGATTAGCATCCAGGAGGACACGGGTTCAATCCCTGGCCTCGCTCACTGGGTTAAGGATCCGGTGTTGCCGTGAGCTGTGGTGTAGGTCACAGATGTGGCTTGGATTTCACGTGGCGGTGGTTCTGGCGTAGGCCAGTGGGTACAGCTCCGATTAGACCCCCTAGCCTGGGGCCTCCATATGCCGTGGATACGTCCCTAAAAAAAGACAAAAAAAAAACCCTAGAAATAAATAAATAAATAAAGAAGCAGCCCATGGAGACTTCCATTCAGGGTGGGAAAAAACAAAGAATATGAACCAACAGCTCATAGAAAAGCCAGTGCAGATGGAATGTGTGAACTTCTAAATTGTTGAGTCATGCTGGTAAGAGAGATGGAGATGAAAGCAATGGGCAGATAGCATTTTCATTGCCCAGATTTTCAGGGAGGAGGACGAGTGATGGGGAGAGGGATACTGCTGTAAAGGAGGTCAGCAGGGGTAGGTACATAGAGAGACAGGTGACTTGGCAGCAGGACCATCAGAGGGAGCATGATGTAATCCAGAGCATGCTCTCCAATGAGAAGAAGGTAAGAACCTCAGCTTTACCACTTACGAGCTGCGTGATCTTGGGCAAGTTGCTTAGCTTGGGTTTTTCCATCTGTAAGATGGAGGTAATCATTGAATTGATCAAATGGAATTGTTGTAAAGGCTCATTGGGTTCATCTGTGTAAAGTGCTAGAAAAGAACGTGGCCAGAAGTAAGCCCTCCATAAGTATGTTTGCTTTGTTGTTATTATTATTAATCATCATTGCCTTTATGTATTTCAGAGGGCCTAGTTTCTAAGACGATATCATCAGGAAATTATTATGCAGGTGGACAAAGGTTAGTGCAGAATGGGGTTCATTTTAGCATAATGCAGAAAAATTTAAATAGCTTTTTCCCAGTGAAGTGGGTATTAGCCAAATCACGGTAAATTTATTTTCATTATTAGGGTGTGATATATGCAGTCATTTGTGTGGAGAAAATTTAATAACATGGAAAATCATCAAAAGCTAATGTTTTTCATTTAATATTGTATGTGCAACGTGATATTATATGTGCATTTACAGAATTTGTGCATATATATATGTATATATTTCATTCCCAGTGAACATACGTGTGTATATTTCATTCTCAGTGAAAGGAAAAGTCTTAAAATCAGAAGCAGTTATCACTGAATAATAGGATTTCTGTTCTGTTAGCTTTTCTTTTTTTCATGTTTACCAGATCGTCTGCAATGAGAATGTGGTATTTCTACGGTGAAAAAAACTATATATATATTAAGAGAGCATCAGTAATGATCTTGGGAGCAAAATAAAACTCTCACCTAGAAGAACAAGATCATCTCTGCCTCCAGATGGCACTGCCATTTTCAGAGTGGCTGTTGGGCATTGTATTGCATTATGATCTGTGCCTCATGGGCATGTTGGCCTCGCTCCCCAGACCAGCCTGAGAAGAGGAGGTGGGTGGGGGAGGAAGATGGGGGAGGAAGGAGGCGGGCGGGCCCTGCACACGCCCATCAGGATGTCTGTCTGTTTCTTGCAGGTATTGCCTGCTTCCTCCAGAATCTTGAAGGTTGCAGGACCATTTGTCGTAATATCCATTAAAACTACTTGAGAGTAAATTAAACTGTTATGCTTACAATTATCTGAATAAGCAAGCATGAAGAGTAAAGTAAGTTTTTCATAATGCGGTTTATTTTCTAAGCTAATAAAGGAACTTGAGAGCTATTAGGGCAGAATAAAAATATTGCATAAAAAATCCATTATCCTCACCCTTATTCCTCTTCTGCCTTACTGACCGTTCCTCTTGTTCCACTACGGGGTCCCATTTTTTTTTTTCTTTTTAGGGTCACACCTCCAGCATATGGAAGTTCCCAGGCTAGGGGCTGAATCAGAGCTGCAGCTGCTGGCCTACACCACAGCCACAGCAGTACAGGATCCAAGCTACATCTGTGACCTACACCACAGCTCACAGCAGTGCCAGTTCCCTGACCCACTGAGCGAAGCCAGGGATCGAACCCACATCCTCATGGATACTAGTCAGGCTCATTACCGCTGAGCCATGACGGGAATGTCCCCATCTTTTTTAAGTTGCGCTGTTCTAAGAAAAGTTAAATGTGAATGAATAGGGCGATTTTTATATATTAATTGAATTTAGGTGATCTTTGGCCACTTTGTAGGCCTCATGGATTTTCTTTCCCTTTTTTTTTTTTTTGGTAAGCTAATCAGTTGAAAAACATTTGTGAAGATAGACTTTTATGTAAAAGTATGAAATTGTTATTGTTTAAACAACCCCTGATATTGTTAATGTCATGGTTTGGAACTGGTCTATTGACTAGATATTATGTTCATCAAGGCTCTGATGACTGTGGAAGCAGTGACTTGTCTAGGTTTCTATTTATCGTTATTGTTAAGTTGTATTTCTTAGTAGTAAAAGCTAAATTTTTATGAGAAATTAATTAACACATACTTTTCCCTTCAGAATCATTCACGTGTAACATCAGTATAAATCATGAATTATCTTCTAAAAGACTTTCATGTATTTAAGTTTGACCTGCTGGTAATTTGGGGGGTGAATTTTTCCAAAGCAGCAAAAGTTCAGAACAGAATTACTAAGGTAGGCAGCAATCAAAGTAGAGTTATAGTTACTTCCCAGGAAGCTGAATCAGTTGAACCAAACAGAGGTCAGATCATCTCCACAGGGATTAGGAATTTTCACATGATGCCTCACTTGTCCCTTTCTTTATTTTAAAAATTCATAAGCAGTGGGGTCCTACTGGATATTACAGGGAACTGTGTCTCATCTCTTGGGATAGAACATGATGGGAGATAATACAAAAAAAGGAATGTGTGTGTGTGTGTGTGTATACGCACATATATGTGTGTGTATGACTAGGTCACTTGGCTGTATAGCAGAAATTGGCACAACATTGTAAAGCAACGATACTTTAATTTTTAAAAATTAAATTACTGAAGGCCATAAGAACATCCATAGTTTGACTCCCAGAGTTAACACACATTAGTCATTTGTTTCTGATCCTCTTTAAATTAGAGGCAAAATATTACAGCTGAAGTTCAAGTCCTTTTTGCCCCCCCCACTTCCTCTCTGTCTTTGCAGACTCTCAGAGTCAAAAATGTCATATGTGTTCTCTGCTCCTATTTTTATCCCCCCAAACACACACATATATGCCTATATTTAATAATTTTACAGAAAGGGAATCTTACCCTTGCAAAATATCTAACGTTTTTTGAGCTCTATGTGTGTTGATGCATTTAGATCTAGTTCATTCTGCATTCGTAGCTTTACAGTATTCTTTGACTTATCTGGCTCACTAGTACTGGACATTGAGGTTATTGCTAATAAAAAATAGTGCTGCAAAACCAGTTTTGTAAATGCCTACTTAGGCACATGAACAGAAATTTCTGTAGGATATATAATCAGAAGTAGACTTTCTGGGTAATGGAGAATATATGTCTCTTGGATTTTGCAAGCTTTACATGATGCAGGGCAGTGTATTTGTAATAGTCTGGTTTAGTGTAAAGTGCTGGTTTCCTCATTTCCATGTGGGCACTTTGTATTGTGAGTCAGAAATAGTGTCTCATTTGTAGTTAAATGTGAATCTCCCCTTTATTAGGGAGGTTGGCATATTTTCCTAGGTTTATTAGACTGGGCTGCCTCTTCTGTAAATTGCTGTTTGTATCTTGTTTACCCAGATTTCTTTTGACTTCTGTCTATTGATTTATAAAAGTTATGAATGAGTACCTTAAATCTTTGGTTAAGTGAGTTGAAAATATGATCTTTTGGTCTGTAGCCTGTTCTTTAACCTTGTTATGGTATTCTTTTTCATACAGAGGCTTTGCTTTTTGATGCAGATTTTAATTTTTTCCTTAAGGTTTGTGCTTTATATGCTTGACCCAAGAAATCCTTCCCTATTCACAAAGACATTTTATGATACATGCTTTCTATAATATTTGTTTTTTCTCAAAACTTTTTATGCACTGGATGATAGAAGAATTTAATTTTCAGAAAGTGGTCACTCTAGGAGATAATGTGTTGCTCCCACCATCCTCTAAAATAATCTTCAAAGATTTTTAAGGAGTTAAGAACGTAAAACAGTTGCCCACTGACTTACCAAGGGTGACAGCTACATAGCTATTTAGAAGCTTTTTCCATAAACACAAGTTAAAACCCAGAAGTCAGGTTTGTGTCTATTTCTCATTTGGTCTTGAGGTTCAGATATTTGTGAAAATAATGTGTGGGTGTAAGAAGATGATATAGAGGAAATGTGTTCTTTTCATCGATCCCAATTATTCAGTGTAGATTTAGATTATTAAACTTCTTTGGAGACGAATGTAAGACAACACAGACTGGAAAAGCTCAAGTGATAAAAATTCGGGCCCTTTTTACATAGTTTGTCACCTGATATATGGTAGGGGTAGTCACTAGCCCTTTGGGCATCGTTTCTAAATAAGACACTTATATGCACAGTGGTGTGGTCTAGGTCAGAGAGGGAAGCGCTGTCATAAACTCAAAAGACAAAAATTACACATTTTTAGAAACTATAAGTAAAAATACGACTGGAAGGTTCTGGCAACTGAGTTTTTGAGGCTACAGTTGGTGTTGCCATTATAAGGCTCTCAGATGAACCTATTTTTCCAAAGAAAGAAACTTTTTTTTTTTTTTTTTTACTGTCTTTCTCTACTTCTCTTGTTTCTGCCTTCTCCCTTCAATTTAAATTACCGATAGACGCTGCCTGCATTTTATCATCGAAGGGCTAAATCTGAATCCCCAAACTGTGACTCCTTAGCCAAGAAACTAGTTAGAATTCCAGCTTGATCTTTTTTTATTTCACTTATATATTCCAACACAAATTCAGTCTTCTGAAATGTAACTAATTTGAACTCCACTTTTAGGAATAAGTCAGTCCTAAGAAAACAAGTGATTAAATATAAAGGGTTCCTTGTGTTCGTCACAGTATGTATGGCGTTGCCATACCCACCCCTCACCACGGAGGAGAAACTACCCCTGGCAGTGGGCACGCAGCGTCAGTCTCATCTGCCATGTGCTTTCCCAGGATCGGTCTCTGCAGTGACCCCAGGGGACAGGTGTGCCACCCCTGCTTTGCTGATGGGGGATGGGTGCTTTTACCACGCTGAACAGCTTATTCCAGATCCCACACTCAGTGGAGAACTGGGCTGCCAACCCCACTCCATCAGACTCCAAAACCCCTTTTCTTATCGATACCATCTTATTAAAATGAGAGGGGGTTTTAGAATTGCATGATTTTGTGCCTTGGTACAAGTGGATTCTCAGATTCCTACTTGGAAAGAGGTGGATTGGACAAGGATGAACCATGGGGTTCCTTCTCGCTGTGTGTCTGTGGAAGAGGCAAGGCAAGGGAAAGGAGAATATTTATTCCAGCTGCCCTGGAGACTCATGTTTGCTTGTTGAGTAGTTGATCTTAGCGCTTGTCCTGGATATGGATGCAGATGGTACTCTTAATAAGTGTCTTGTGAGGTGACGTTGTCTGAAGACAGAGCTTCATGGTGCAGAAGATTAGAGACTGGGTCTCAATAGCATTGTGTGTATTTTTTTTCTAAAGGAAAAAGCAAAAGTAGGTGGTAGAGCAAAAATACATCATGACGATGCCATTTGCGTAAGGCATTTAAAGCACGTAGGATGTATCCATGTAGTCTTCATATGTGTGTGTATACAATAAAGTGTAAACGTATGGAGCAAAGATATCAACCAACCTTTAATTAGTGCTTGCCGCTGAGGCAAGAGGGACAGAGACATCACGTCACTCTTCTCTGTAAGTTTTTTTTTTTTTTTTTTGGTCTTTTTAGGGCCGCACCCACACATATGGAAGTTCCCAGGCTAGGGGTCGAATCAGAGCTGCAGCTGCTGACCTATGCCACAGCTACAGCAACGCAGGATCCAAGCCTCATCTGTGACCTACACCACAGCTCACAGCAACACCAGATCCTTTAACTTACTGAGTGAGGCCAGGGACTGAACCTGCATCCTCATGGATACTGGTCATATTCTTCACTTGCTGAGCCACAGCAGAAACTCCTCCTCTGTAATTTTTTCATTTTATGTTTGAAAAAGATCTGAAATGGATTTCATGAATGTTAACATCTTAGAAATCTCAGTGGTAGGTATATAAGTGCTTTGTTATATGTTTATTTTTGCTTCTGTTTTTTCTGTATTTGTATTTTATCCCCACAGTCATCATCACAGCAAAAACATGATCATCAGCCAGTAGGATTTCTACTGATATCTGTGCCCCCCAAAAAAACTTTTTCGAATCTAGAACTAAAGAGTTTCTTTGGTTCTTTGTTTGGGCCATTGAAAAGAGCCCAAGAGGAGGCAGTAAACTCTTCTTGCCCAAAATAAAAATGCGTAGTTAGGGAAGTTCCCTTGTGGTACAGCAGGTTAAGGATCCGGCATTGTCACTGTAGCAGCTCGGGCTCCTGGTTGTGGTGCAGGTTCAGTCCTTGGCCCGGGAATTTCCATATGCTGTGGGGGCAGCCAAAATAAAATAAATGAAATAAAAACCCCATTGCATGATTTTGAAAAAAAAAATGTAGCTGGGATGTATTAAGAAACTGCAGTTTAGGCCCCCAAATTGTGTAAGGTGATAGCAAATTGAGAGCTGGAATACTGAAGATTATCCAAGGCTTCCTTGGATGTGTTGGTCTGTGGTTTTGGTGGCTGTATATGGTCTGGATCTCTGGGAGCTGTGGCAGCGATCTGTAAAGCACACCTTGTCATTACTCCTGGCCAAATGGTGTGTGACACTATTGTGCTCTGTGGGCACATAAATGATAAAAGTACCACCTGCATTATTCTAGGTGAGAAAGAAATCTGAACAGCCAGACTCCACGTACGCCCTGCTCGGAGTGACATTCTCCACCCCGAGTCTGAATTGGTCAAGTTAACTCGTGTAACTCACAGATAGGTAAGAAAAATCGTTTGAGAGACCCTGCTTCTTTGATAGAGAGCAAAAGTTCCCCAACCATTTTGGCAGGTCACAAGACATTATTTGCATTTTAATTTTCTATCTGTACTTAAACTTTGATTAAAGCTTCTGCTATTAAACTAAAATATGGTGTTAACAGTTCCCTGAATTGTCTTCCTAAATTTGAAGCCCATTGACTTCTGTTACTGCTCAATTAAAGGAAGAGGATCTGTGAATGGAGATTGTGGGAGAATCTGATTTGCAGAGTTCCCTGGCCCAGCAGGTTAAGGATCTGGCATTATCGTTGCAGTGGTTCGGGTCACTGCTGTGGCACAGGTTCAATCCCTGGCCCCAGAATTTCCATAAGCTGCACATGTGGCCAAAGAAAAAAAAAAAAAAAGGGATATGACTTGTTATCTTGTGGAGGATGGTCTGATTTCCTGGTGCCTTCTCTGGCCACTGCCCTATTTTAAGAATGGACTTTTAGTATAAACTTCATTAATAGATGATTTAAGTGCTGCTTCATTTATTGGAAGCACAGGTCACCTCATTTGAAAGAGCATGGATGAGAAGCAGCTGGCTAGTTTGAGATGAGCTTAGTTCAGGAAGCAATTTGGTTACTGCTTATATTTCATAGTAACAGGAAGTTCATGCTTCCTTATATAAAATTATTAGCATATTTTATGAAACTTCTGCAATGGTTTTCGAATTAGACAATCTATAAATTTAGAATGTTCTTTAAAGAATATTCTTTTCTTTGTGTTAAAAATGAGGTAGCCCTTTAAAAGCATCTAAATTTCAATGTGACTTTTGTTTGCTTGATGGTTTATATAGAAAACATCATGTGAAATGCTAGTTTGGGGAATTTATGTAGAAGTTTTTTACATAAGGTAGTCTAAAGGGCTTTATAGCCATCATGTCATTTAGATTCATAACATCCGTCTCCTATGATTGATTACAGGGACATTCTTAAACCCTCTATTAGAGAGGAATTTTTAATAAAGAGAATGTTTGTTTTTGTTAAAGTCCTATGGAAAATCATGGATAGAAACAATATTTAGCAAACTATTACATTTGGAATGGGCAAGCAATGAGATCCTGCTGTATAGCGCTGAGAACTATATCTAGTCACTTGTGATGAAGCATGATAGAGGATAATGTGACAAAAGAATGTATATATATATGTGTGTGTGTGACTGGATCACTTTGCTGAACAAAATAATGCCATTCGCAGCAACATGAGTGGAACTAGAGACTCATACTGAGTGAAGTAAGTCAGAAAGAGAAAGACAAATACCATATGATATCACTTATATCTGGAGTCTAATATATGGTACAAATGAACCTTCCCACAGAAAAGAAAATCATGGACTTGGAGAATAGACTTGTGGTTGCCAAGGGGGAGGAGGAGGTAGCGGGATGGATTGGGAGCTTGGGGTTAATAGATGCAGACTATTGCCTTTGGAATGAATTAGCAGTGAGATCCTGCTGTGTAGCACTGGGAACTATGTCTAGTCACTTATGATGGAGCATGATGATGTGAGAAAAAAGAACGTATGCATGTATGTGTAACTGGGTCACCATGGTGTACACTAGAAAAAAAATGTATTGGGGAAATAACAATTAAAAAATTAAAAAAAAAAGAAAATTGACAGAACACTGTAAACCAGCTATAATGGAAGAAATAAAAGTCATAAAAAAATTATTGCTTTAAAAAAACCAAAGTTTAGGGGAGTGGGAGTAGGAGAAATGGATGGGGGCGGTCAACAGGTACAGGCATCTAGCTGTAAGATAAATAAGTTCTGAAGACGTAATGGCAGCATGGTGACTATATTTAGCCGTACTGTATTGCATATTTGAAAGTTGCTAAGAGAGTAGATCTTAAAAGTTCTCATCACACACCAAAAAACTGTGTAATTATATAAGGTACTAGCTGTTAACTAGACTGTGGTGATCATTTCACAGTATATACACATATCTTGTACACCTGATCTAATATAACATTATATGTCAGCTATACCTCTATTTAAAACAACAACCACCGCAGCAACAACAAAAAAAATAGAACTTAGGACTAAGTTATTTTCCAGGAGGCAGTATACCATGAATTCATTTAGGCTCCGATAGTTCAAAAACCACTTAGAGAATCAGATATTTTACATGAAGTTTAAATGTGCATGTATTTCAATGTTAAAATGTCAGTTTCAACATTTTGTAATCTCAGTTTACAAAATACTAGCCTAGAAATTGGCTGCTTGACCTGATAATTGGGGATTTTTTTAAGGTAATTCTTTGGAAAATAAAACACTTAAAATATCTTACTCTGACTGGAAAAACATTTTATCTAAAACGTTGGAGTCTAGGTTTTGTGGCAATAAAAATAAGGGCTAAAGCTAGTGGATAAATCCTTGGGAATGTACAGTTACCCTTGAAGATGGTAACCCATAAGTTATTGATACTAGGTACTGACAGTTCATGGTTCATAGTAAGGAAAAATACTTTGGTAGAGAAAGAAGAGAAAATATAAATAGCTAATAAATATATGAGAAGATGTTTTGTCTACTGTCAAGGAAATATAAGACACTAAGAATCCATTGCTTGCTTTCCATATTGATAAAAAATTTAAAGTTATGTTTTTGAAGTGGGAGATACATATATGCTTCTAATGAGATTGCAGACTGGGATGTCTTCTGAAAAGCAGTTTGGCAATATGTTAAGAGCCCTGTTTATTTACCCTTTGACCCAGTATCCCCACTTCTAGGAAACTATCCTAAGAGAAAAATGAGAAATGTGGACAAATATTTATAATGATTTATTGCAGTATTAGCAAGGCCAAGAAAACAAAACCTAATAGGAGAACTGGTCAATGAAGTTTGGTACATTCCTATGATTTGGGACTTTATAGTTACAAATACTTTATTTTAGTTTTATTTTTCTTATTAGGGCCACACCTGCGGCACATGGAAGTTCCCAGGCTAGGGGTTGAATTGGAGCTGCAGCTGCAGGTCTACACCAACAGCCACAGCAACACCAGATCCGATCCGTATCTGTGACCTACACCACAGCTTATGGCAATACCGGATCCTTAACCCACTGAGTGAGGCCAGGGCTTGAACCCGCATCCTCATGGATAATAGTTGGGTTCATAACTCACTGAGCCACAATGGGACCTCCTTATGTTTTAAATATTTTGACTGTTTCCTAGTAATTTTCAAAAAATAGGAAAATCCTGAGTACAAAACGCAGAGCATGGAAAAATTTATAAAGCATGAACTTTTCATATATCCATATATGTAAAATGTACATTCTTAGATGTATTCATAGATGAAATGAATTCAAAGATGAAATATACTGATTATTTCTCTGGATTGTGATATTGAGTGATTACGTTTTTCTTAACACTTTTCAAATTCTCCATTATCTATCATTAGTGTATTTTTATAATCAGAAAATTAAAACAGCTGCCCTTTTATTTTTAAAAATTTTTAGTGAAGTAGAGTTGATTAACAATGTTGAGTTGGTTTCTCATGTAGAGCAAAGTGATTCAGTTTATATATATTTTTCATATTGTTTTCCATTATGGTTTCTTACAAGGTATTGAATATAGTTCCCTGTGCTGTAGACTGGATCTTGTTTATCTATTTTATGTATAGTAGTTGGTATCTGCTAAGCCCAAACTCCTAATTTACCTCTGCCCCACTCCTTTTCCTCTTTGATAACCATAAGTTTGTTTTCTATGTCTATGAGTCTGTTTCTGTTTTGTAAATAAACTTGTTTGTATCATTTTTTTAGATTCTACATGTAAGTGATATCATATGATATTTGTCTTTCTCTGTCTGACTTCACTTAGTATGAGACTCTCTAGGTCCATGTTCCTTATAAGGCAGGTGGCCTTATTTCATTCTTTTTTATGGCTGGGTAATATCCTATTGCATATAAATATATATCTCACTCTCTTTATCCATTCCTCTGTCAGTGGACACATAGGTTTCTTCCATGTCTTGGCTATTGTAAATTGCTGGCTGCTTCCCTTTTGTAAAAAAAAAGATACTATCTGGCATTTTAAAAAGATTATTCTTTGAATTGTAAAGTTTTTATGCACAGTTGGATTATTTCAACTAAGTATAAATTACTGAATTTGATGCTATGGCGTATACAGAAATATGGTATGCTAACAGCCTTCTAGGAGTATAAAGCTTGGTGAGAGAGACAAGGAAAACTGCTGAAAATTCCCTAAGTAAGTCCTCTGAGTTTTCAGAACCTCCTTCTATTGTTTCATTGAAATAGAGGATGGAAATCTAGTTTATGTTCTTATAACCACCAGACAACTAGCAGTGACTAATAGAAGCATTAATTTTGATCATTCACTCTAATTCCCTGAGGCCTGATTTGGCCCCTCTGTGATAACACATTACACCCACCCCTCTCTCCTTTTCATGTTAAGATTAAAACTTAAAAAATTTTTCTTACAGGTGTTGGATCCCTGCTGGTTCATATGGGACGGCTAATAAAAGAGCCATCTTATTTTTTAGCTAAGGATATTAATTTGGCCACATGTTGGCTTACCTCCTGCTAAGCATAATAGCAGAAGGAAGAAGTGGGAGGGAGGATTCTTTTAAGTTTTTTTTTTTTTAATCTAAAAATTGTTGCTTTTTAATTTTCAGGACAGCATAACTGAGGGACTGTCACCAGGTTGCTGGAATTCTCTTTACCTCAGTTTGCTAATGTAAATTGTTTAGAAGAAAATAATATCAGTTTTTAACATTTTAGATTGAATGTGGCAAATAGGATGGGGCAAGGATATTGATCTTTTTGTGAAAATAAGTGGCACTTAAAAAAATACTCTAGTGATAACTCATCTAGTTAAAAGAGCTGCTAACTAATGTGAAAATGGGGTGGTGAACTAATTTCTTGAGAAGGGTGTATTTCTAATGAAGTGGGACCTCTGATAGATTTGAGTGATTTACATTCATTTAGATTCATTATGTGCATATGCTTGCAAATCATATTTTAGAACTCTGGAAAAAAAAAGACATTTGGCGTGCTTGGAAGTCTGGTGAAATCCTGTCTATCAGTGGTAATTTATGCAGAATTTAATACTGTTTTCTTTGAAGAATAAGCTGTTTAATGAATGGATCAATACAATTTCACAAAAGTAAACCATTCCATCAAAACTAATTATATGTTGGGGAGGCATGATAAAATCATTTTAATATGGAAAACAATGTGCAAGAGATATGTTTTTATAACCATCCTTCTGCATTTTATGGCCATCGACTCTGATTAGAAGACTTGCTTTCGTTGCATACAGTGCAACCAAGTGAACTGTGGGTAACAGGGTTTTTGTTGCTATTGCTATTAGGCTGTATTTCTCCTGTGTTACTGATATCATCTTCCTAACAGACCTCTCTGACTTTGATTACTGTGTAGTGGTGGGAATTGAAATTGCACTCATTTCCATTTGCATTCTGGTTCTGGTTGGCTGCTAAAACTGTGACCTTGGGAAAGCTATTAATTTCTCTAAGCCTCAGTTTCTCTGTTTGTGAGAATCCACTTAATGCATTGGGGGTTTGTGAAGAGTGAATGCATAATGCACCACCCCTAGCACAATGCTTGGCACCGACGTCCGTACTAACTCTGAAAATGGTTGTCATTACTCAAGATACGTGTTTTAAGTACTTGGTATCGATTTTCTTAGACTAAAACGTGTTCAGTCTAGTCATTATGCACCTTAAAGCCACATCTCCCTGAGACAGTCCACTGTCAGATTTCCACACTGAGATATGTATCTCTTTTGTGTTTTCCAGATCACTCATCCTGATGGTTAAGAATTAGGAAAAAAAAATATTTAACTTTACAGTTAAATTGCATAATAATGAAATGTCTTATTTTAAGGTTCTTGGACTTGAATATTTGAAAACTCCTGAAGGTCAATATCAAGGATCCTGTCCGTCAAGATCCCTCGTTCAGCTTTTTGGTGGCTTCCCATTGCTGTTGGGATCAAAAATCCAAACTCTTTAATATGGCCCAGAAAACCCTGACCATAGCCCTTTATCTCACCTCTTACCTTCTCTCTCACAACACCACTCCCTCTGTGCTGAATTTCTTCCAAGTTTTCCAATAGTGAGGAGTTTTCTCTGCACTCTGTGCTGAATTTCTTCCAAGTTTTCCAATAGTGAGGAGTTTTCTCTGCACGCCTCCCAACCCCACAGCTGCCTTCCCTCACATGTGTGTCCTGCCTGTTTGGACTTAGGGCTTAGCTTGCCGTTGTTGCATCAAGAGAGTTTCAAACTCTGTGATCTTATATTCTCACCGCTCTTGAGACTTCTCTGTCAAGCATGTAAATGGTCAGTATTGTGACCATGACCATTACTCCTGTCAGGTCAGTTTGCTTTTCTTGCTCAGCTGTCCTCCTTCTAGAATGCATACCTGCAGGAAGACAGTGCTGAGTTTCTCTTGCTCACTCTTATTTTCCCAGGCTGAGCACTGGAAAGGAGGAAACCTCAGAGCTGAAGAATAGGGGCGACAACTGCTGGGGGGACTCAGTGCCTCATGGGAAGCTGTTACACGAGCAGATGTGCACACAGGTGCCTCACCGCCTGCTCTTGTAGGCAGCAGGAACTGCCCTTGAAAGACCTTCTTTAACTCCCCACCAGAGATCTTGCATTTGTCAAATGCTTTATAATTCCAAAGGTCTCTCAAATTTTTATGAATATAGAACATTCAAACTTGGCTAGAGGTAAGCAGATTCCTTTTAGTGTAGGTGAAATCCAATTATGACTAGTTCTAGAACTAAATATTTTTATGCATTGGACTATTATTAACCTCAAAAACTTCCCAAAGCAAAGTCCTTCTAAGGATGATATGATAGTTATTTACAACGGAATACTACTCAGCCATAAAAAAGAATGCAATCTTGCCATTTGTGACAACATGGATGGACCTATGGGGTATTATGCAAAGTGAAGTAAGTTAGAGAAAAGCAAATACTGTGTGATTTCACCTAGATGTGGAATCTAAAAACAAATAAACCAAGGTAACACAAGAGAAACAGGATTATAGATACAGAGAACAAACTAGTGGTTGTCAGAGGGGACAGGGGTGACAGTATGGACAACACCGTGAAGGGGATGAAGAGGGACAAACTTCCAGCTATGTAGTGAATAAGTCACAAGGCTGTCACGTACAGCATTAGGAATAGAATCAATAATACCGTAATGGGTTTGTATGGTGACATGGTAACTAGACTTACTGCGGTGATCATATTGTAAAGTATAAAAATATCAAATCACTGTGTTGTACATCTGAAGGTAATACACTGTTTTAAGTCATTATACTTCAGTTAAAAAATAGAAGTCTCCGGGGGGTGGAGAAGAGAGTAAGTAAAGTCTTTGCGCCTCTGTTATGAACATGTCTGTAGGAAGAGCTGATGTGATGCTGGTGGCTGGCAGGTCCATCCTGAAACTCCTCCCTTGCCTACTCCCATTTTGAGAATATGTGGAATGGATTTGTGTGTGTGTATTGCACGTGTGTGTAGCTGGTGAAAGATTTGCAAAATAGTTTCACTCTTCAGAGTTGGAGAGAAGAGGATGATGGCTTTATATGATGCCTTTCGTCTAGTCTTTTGGCGAGAGTAGCGTATCCCTCTGCCAAAGGTGTATTGCATGTCACGTTGATAGTGCATGTTACTGATATGATTTGTTATTTCTGTGGACCGAATTTACTTGTTCTGGGTTTTCAGTATTACATATAGAAGACAATTTCTAAAACATTACTATCTTTATTAGAAGTTAATTTTCAAGAATATGAAATATTTGGAACTTAGCAGCACTGAAATATATATACAACAGTACTGAATAATAGTACTGACTGAGATAATTGGCTCAAAAATCCCATACATGAACTTGGAACCATTTAATTCCTCACATGCATTTTAGTCGACAAGCTTAGAAGATTCTGCTAAGTATATGCTTTTATTTCTGGTTATTTTAAGTCAGTTAAATTTGATTATAATTTTTTCCTTCAGGTAACATTCTGAGAAGCAAATATTACAAATAAATTGTGAATGTAAATGAAAAACATTACATCGACTTTCATCATTACTGAAAATATGCCCCTAAGCACATTTCCTGCTTTTTTATTATTATGTTATGCTTTGGTATTATGTTTTAAAATCATTTTATCATTTGCCTTCCCCAAAATTCATCAAGATCTGTGTGTATATTAGTTTGAATTTGAATTTCTGGATGAGATGCCAGATCATAAGCTTCAGAAAATGATTCCTTGAAATTAACAGAGCATTACACTAGCATCATACTTTACGGCAAGAAATCTGAAATATTTTCTGTTTGCATTTTTGTGCACAAACACCCTCCCCCACCTCCCCTCACCCTCCATCCAAACAAAAACTAAAACAGAAGCTCTGGGGGCCTTGAGATGAATTTTGGCCAGTAACAAAATTTTGACTGTTAAATATTAGTGTACCTCATTTAATAAATGTGTTCTTATTCCTCTTTTGTGAATTTAAGTTCCATATGCCATATTTAACGTTTACTCAGAAGAATTCAATTTTAAATTCTTTAGGATCCCATTCTAAAGAAATATGTTAACTAATGTAAATAATCAGCAGATAATTTCTGTTCTGAAATATAAATTTTTATGAACTCAAATTTTCTGTTATTTTATGTGAGTGTACCAGGTTGTAAGCCTGAGCTATAAAATGAAGGCAAATTAGACATGAATTTATACTTTGCAAAGTAATTAAGAGTAAAGCACTAGGAGCACAGGTTTCTGAAATCAGATATATTTGAGTTTAAAATCTGAGCCTGAGCAGAACACATAACTGCTTTCACTCTTGCATGTCTGTCCAAGAATTGAAGATAACACCAAAAAGAGTAGACAAATAGGAGTTCCCCTGGTGGCTCAGGAGGTTAAGAACCGACTAGTATCTGTGAGGATGTGGGTTTGATCTCTGGCCTTGCTCAGTGGCTTAAGGATTCAGCAGTGCCACAAGCTGTGGCACAGGTTATAGATATGGCTCGGATCTACTGTGACAGTGGCTGTGGCAGGCCAGTAGCTGCAGCTCTGATTCAGCCCCTAGCCTGGAACTTCCATATGCTGCAGGTGTGGCCTTTAATGGGTGGGGTGGGGGGAAGAATAGACGAATAACTATATAAAGTTTGTTATAGAATGCGAAAAATTTTAAATTTAACAAATTATTACTGGCCTCCTCTTGATAAACAGTTCCCCTGGTACATTTAACATAAAAAATATGTAACAGAGAGCTTGACAACATTTTTTGGCATTTGAAAAGACTTCAGAAAATATACCTTCACTTAAAACATAAAGAAACTGGTTACTAGAGGAAGTATGAAAAGTACTCATAATTTTTAGCATCCTCGACTTCCACACTGGTACTTATTTTCCACTCGATATTATTTAGAACAGTTAATTTTGCAAATTACTGTGATCAAATCTAGTATAGTAAAAAGTTTGTCTTAATTTCACGGTCTCATTTGGTAACCAGTATCTGGCTCTTTATAAAAAAAATGTGTTTCCTGAAGAATGAGACTAATTTGTTAGTAATATTCTGAAATAAAATTGAGTAATGTTGTATCGAGAGGGTAAGCATTGAAATCTAGTAGACGTACATATTTTTCTTCCAGTCATTAGAAAATAGAACATCTCCCTAAATTTCTATTTTCCTTTGGGCCTGATCACCTTCCTTTCAACACTTGACTACTTTCTAATGGAAGCGTTCCTTTTAAAGCCAGCAGGGATTTAGTCTGCAATAATGATATTATTACCCAGAAAATGGAAAGCAGACCGTAACGAAGTACAAAAAATTAAGAGCTGGTGGAATAGAGAACTCTTTTTCCTTTTCAGCATCTAGTATCTTAGTTGGATCTAAAATAGTAATTTATTGATGCAGTTGAAGTTTTATAACAATATGATCGAGGAAATACAAGGATTTAATACTAGAGACTCTTATTTTTGTGATTTCCAAACTGAGTAATGCTCATCTTTTCATTTTGATTTTTTAAGCAATTAAAAATCATTAAAAGTGCTTTATTATAGAATATGTGTTTTAAAAACATGTTTATATATGTTTCTATGCGTGTATATGTGTACATACATATGTACAAATACATGAAATAATGCAAAATTCTATAGACTAGAAAGTTGGTTATTGCTCCCCTCTACCAAAACCTATTGTCAAAATCAGCAGAGCCACTATTTGGTATATATTCTTTCAGAGATTTTGTTGTTGTTGTTGTTGTTGTTGCTATTTCTTGGGCCGCACCCGCGGCATATGGAGGTTCCCAGGCTAGGGGTCGAATCGGAGCTGTAGCCACCGGCCTACACAG
This sequence comes from Phacochoerus africanus, assembly GCF_016906955.1. Classification (NCBI taxonomy): domain Eukaryota; kingdom Metazoa; phylum Chordata; class Mammalia; order Artiodactyla; family Suidae; genus Phacochoerus; species Phacochoerus africanus. The sequence goes on from NC_062553.1 coordinate 80,308,972, forward strand.
AGCCACAGCAACGCAGGATCCGAGCCGCGTCTGCAACCTACACCACAGCTCACGGCAACGCCAGATCCTTAACCCACTGAGCAAGGGCAGGGACCGAACCCGCAACCTCATGGCTCCTAGTCGGATTCGTTAACCACTGCGCCACAACGGGAACTCCTCAGAGATTTTTTTATCAATATATTTACCAGTCACTTGCTTGTCTGCAACTACCATTTTAAATGTAATAGTAAATGTTGTACTTATTTCCATGTCAGGAAAGCCTTAAAGCCTGTTTTGTTTTCCATTGCATGTATGTTTCAATCTTAAAAACTTTTTTTTTTTTACTTCTCTAGGGCCGCTTCCCATGGCATATGGAGGTTCCCAGACTATGGGTCTAATCAGAGCTGTAACTGCTGGCCTACGGCAGAGCCACAGCAACGCAGGATCCGAGCCGCGTCTGCAACCTACACCACAGCTCATGGCAATGCTGGATCCTTAACCCACTGAGCAAGGCCAGGGATCGAACCCGCAACCTCTTGGTTCCTAGTCGGATTCGTTAACCACTGCGCCATGACGGAAACCTCTTAAAAACTTTTAAACAAGTACATTGGAACCATTTATTCCGTCAAAAAAAAAACCACATTTATTGAATACCTGTCATTTGCCGAATAGATACTAAGGATATTTAAATGAAGGTAATAGCTCCCTGACCTCAAAGACAATATAGTGATCGTTTTGTGTTCATGCACAAAAATAATGTAGGTACTGAAGATACTTTCTTACTGCAAATTTAGCAAGTCTTAATCAAGAGGTGTCCTGTTGAGTCTCTGAGTGCTTTACTCCCTGATACTTGTGAATTTTGTGGGAAAAGTTTTTGAAAACCAGTAAATGCCAGCTTATTGATTTGAACATAACAAACAGTATCCTGGCCAGACATTTCATTTTCATATGTCATCCACTGTAATGTAGATAACTGATGTTTTCCCTTATTAAGTAGATGGCTTTGTTATTAACAGCTTTGCCTTGATTAGCTCTTCCTCTTTCACCCATCTCCAGTTATTCTTAGAGCTCAGAATAATATACTGACACATAATTTAGTCTGGCAGCTCATGGTGAAGAATACAAAGCCCAGAAGGTAGTTACTGGCTCTCTCTGCACATGAACACTGGCCACTCCACTGGGCTAAGATTAAACACCTGCACATAGCCTGTGCCCCATTTTGGATACCTCCAGACTTGTAAAATACTATGTTAGGTATTAAAAGAAAGTGAATAATACAATAGTAAATTATGGCATGGCATGCAGTGGATTCCTGTGTTGCCATTTTAACAAAATCATGAAGCTCATACCAGTATGGTGAATGCTCGCTGTATAACAGCAGAATAATCTTATATATACATGAGTACTGAGTATAAGTAGTCATAGCAAGACAGTTCCACAGAGGCCCCGGGGATAGGAGCGGGTGAGCTGTTTTAAAGAATGGAAAATGCTTCTGAAAGGAGGGCTGAAGCATAGGGTTTGAGTTGGGCAGCGTGGCAAGGATGACGCTGGAGCAATAAGCAGGATGTGGTTTAGAAAGAGTCTTGTCTGTGCTGTCCTAGACAGGCCTTTGTTCTCTCTTCCTAGAATGTCCCTCCCCATCTTCTCCTAAGGCTCCTTCACCCCTCTTCACCTCTTCTCAGCCTAAGGCTTGACACTCCCCTTCCTAAAGGGCCTTCCCCGCAGGCACTCCAACCCCCCCCCCCCGCATCATTCTGTGTACGTATTTCTTAGCTTATCCTAGTAGGTAATTATTGTGAATTTCTTAACTGCTGGTCTCCATGAGAGCAGAGATGGGCTGTGTTTACAGATTTATGGCTCTTTGCCATTCATGGAGCATTCAGTAAATATTTTTGAATGAATGCCTCGGAATTTGAACTCCTTCCCCAGCAGGGTTCCTCGCTAGCCCAGTGGCTGTGCACAAACCATTATTTTTGCGTCTCTTTTTCTCATTTATGAATTTGGAATACTTAGGCCTCAGGGTCTCGTCTCAGATTACGTGTTGTAAATGATTTATGTGATGTGGCTGCAAATGTGACGGTATATCTTGGTGACGTCTCTGAGCTGCTCTGGATGCCCACTGTACAGAGTTGACCAGGTGGGCCAAGGCCATGTAGTTCTTCAGTGGTAGAGCCAGGATTAGAACTCAGAACTCTCTGGCTCCAGAAGTGCTCTTACTTTCACAGCCCCACGCTGCCTGCAGTGGGATCCTGAGGAAAGCCTGCAGCTCCCCAAGGTCAAGGGTGGGGCTGCCCTACCCCTCAGGGATCCAAGGCTGCACCTAGGTTTCAGGGCAGCCCGCTGAGGGGGATGGGGAGAGGTTGGTCCTCACTGATTTCCCACCCTGGCTTCCGGGAGAGCTATTCAGTGAAAAGCTTTGTAACATGGTATATAATCCTTAAGGTAAAATACCTGAGTAGCTATTCAAACTGTAAACCTCAGTAGGGTTCTGGTCAGAAATTTTGATCTTTGAACTTCTAGAGGACATTTGTAAATGGTCGTTTATATTTAACACTTGAAACTTTTTTTTTTTTTGGTCTTTTTTGCCTTTTCTAGGGCCACTCCGCGGCGCATGGAGGTTCCCAGGCTAGGGGTCGAATCGGAGCTGTAGCTGCCGGCCTACACCAGAGCCACAGCAACGCGAGATTCGAGCCAAGTGTTCGACCTACACCACAATTCACGGCAACGCCGGATCCTTAACCCACTGAGCAAGGGCGGGGACCGAACCCGCAACCTCATGGTTCCTAGTCAGATTCGTTAACCACTGAGCCACGATGGGAACTCCAACACTTGAAACTTTTGAATCCTTCAAAAACAAGGGTTCCTAGATGTCTAATAGGGAAGAAAGAAAATACCGACTTTTATAAATTGATTTGTCTTTTAGGCAGAAGTAGCGATTAGAGAGAACAACAGTGCCTTTTGTACATTATGTTGTCAGGAAAAGTTTAGAAAGTTAATGAAAAGATTATAAATTGCGTTAAAGTTATTCAAAGTTTATCAGAGTGTATTAAGTTTGCAGCTAATCAAGAGTAAATTTTACTTCATGGAATACATCAGATGAGCTATGGTGTGATTTCTAAATAAATTAAAAATATCTTTTAGTACCTACAGTGTTTTCTAAGGAGGTAGTTTTATGGGAACCTGTTCCCAGGGACTTAGACGTTTTTGTCCCTATATTATCATTTGGGTTGAAAAATACCAAATTCATAGTTCGAAAGTTGTGTTTGTTTTTTTTTTATAGTTTAATGAAACTGTCTCCATCAACTTATTCAGTTAGCTATGGAAGGAAAATAATCTCTTCATTTTTGTGCAATTAAATTCAAATAAGGCTTTAATCATTTTTCTCAAGCCTTTGTTAGTGAGAGGTGCTTAGCTGTACAATGCTGAGGGTAATTTAGATGTGTACAGAATGTTGGATATAAATTTTTCTCAAATGGTCTTGAACTTTTAATGGAGAAAATGAAGAAACTCTGCCCCAGGGAAAACATAACCATTTCAAGTTTTATTACTCATAAGTACTAACATATGAATTTTTAGTCTCTGTTTATATATGTAATTTATTTTATGTGCTGCTTTATATTTATATGATGTATCGTGAAATATTGCATATGATATGTTCAGTACAACTTTGGCGTTGGGATGGTTCCAGAGAGCTGAGAGTTTGCTTAAAATTCAAGACTGTTTTGTTTTAGACATTTGGAATAGAAGTCTGTCTAAAATAAATTGCCCGTTTTCCTGTCTTCTTAAATAGATTGCACTGAGCAAAAACCTTTCCTTGATGAATGATCAAACTAAGGTTTATTTTAAGCTTCTTGGGAGCTTAGTTGCTTTAGTGTAGTAAGAACGCCTTAACCCTGGTGTGGTTACCACCTGTACCCGCTTGTAAGTACTCGGAGGACAAGATTAACGTTGTTGGGGATGAACACCGGCAGGGCACATGGTCTGTCGTTTTCGTTGAGTGAATGAAACTGTTGTGCTCAAATACAAGGCCCTCGGTACCCACTGATTATACTTAGTGTACTCTGCCATCAGAATCAGTGACCTCAGACTGATGTCGCTGCTTCCTGTTTGGGGCTATAACCTTGTCTCGCTTGTCAAGCTCGTCCTAAATACCTTTGTTCTTTTCGTCATGAGTCTGGAAAATTTGAGCACTGCTCAGGACTCTGTACCGTGAGAACACGCTGGTTCTAAGAGCTGACTGCCTTTCATGGTGCAGGGGCGCTTGAGTACAGAGATTTGGGGTCAACCTTTTGCAGTCACAGAGGTCTGTTTTTTGTAGTTTTTCTGCCCTTTGCTTTGGTCCTTTCCTTTCGAGCAGTGGACCTGTGGGGTTGGGATAACCCTTGTGCTCCATTGTCATCCCACGGACTTTGTTGCCACATTCCCCACCTGGGTGTGGGACCAGTAACTGATGCCAAGTTTCCATAACTCAGGAATTGAGGACTCACCTGGGTGGCTAATCTCACTGCCCGCCCCACCAGGGACCCCCCCATGTGGTAGAAGAGGAGTGCCCTTCCTGGAGGGCTTTGGGGGTATCTCACAACCACCAGCCACGAGCATGAAATTCCTTTGAGGTATTACATTTTATCTTAAAAAAATCGTTGGAGTTTTCGTTGTGGCTCAGTGGTAATGAACCCAACTAGTATGCATGAGGATGTGGGTTCAATGCCTGGCCAGGCTCAGTGGGTTAAGGATCAGCATTGCTGTGAGCTATGGTGTAGATTGCAGAAGCGGCTCAGATCCTGCGTTGCTGTGGCTCCAGTTTGACCCCTAGCCTGGGAATTTCCATGTGCTGCTGGTGCAGCCCTTAAAAAGAAAAAAAAAAAAGATGCCAATTCAGAATCTATGCATAGTGTATTTGTATTTATTGTAAAACGTTATTTTAAGTAACTGGCAGAATATTGCATATAGGTACACATGTATACATTTTAGTAGAAGTCTTGTTTTTCTTTTCTTTCTTTTGTTTTTTGCTTTTTTTAGGGCCACACCTCTGGCATATGGAAGTTCCCAGGCTAGGAGTCAAATTGGAGCTGTAGCTGCCGGCTTACACCACAGCCACAGCAACACCAGATCTGAGCCACATCTGTGACCTACACAACAGCTCATGGCAACACCGGATCCTTAACCTACTGAGCGAGGCCAGGCATCAAACCCACATCCTCATGGATACCGGTCAGATTTGTTTCCACTGCACCACAACGGGAACTCCTTGTTTTCAAGTGTTATACCCCCAACCCCCTAAACCCCACCAGCAGGCATGCGTGTGCACGCACACGCACACACACTCTGATTATCTATCACATTGAAAACTTTGAAGATGAGAGAGAGGTTTATTTTCAACCCATCAAATCCTAGCCCTCTATTTTTTCCTCTACATTCTGCTTGCAAACTGAACGATTCCTTATTTAGCTCTTTTTTTTTTCCCTATGCCTTTATCAGCTTAAGGAAACTAAATTATATTTTCAGCATTCTTTCTAGAGATCTTCTTGGCCAGATCAACAAGTTCATTAGGTACATTTTTATCTTCCCCGTTATCACAGGCAAAAATATGGTCACTAATTTTGCCATAACAGGCTGCTGTTTTCCCAGTCTTTAATTATTATTTCCCCTGCTTCTGTCTACCACCCCATCTGAAAACCGACTCTACGTGTTTCTAGTTTTGATTACGAGTTTTTATTAATCAAGTTTTATGATGGCAGCACTCTACTTTTGGCACAGTTTCTATATGGGTTTTCTGTTTCTGCTGAATCAACCTCCCCAAGTTTAGTGGCCAAAGCAATAGCTATTTGCTCATGATTCCACACTTTGGATGGACTGGGCTAGGCAGTTTTCTGGTCTTAGCTGGGCTAAGGTGGCTCTGGTCATCTGATGCCCTGCCTACTGGGGCTGGAGAGTTTAAGATAACCTCGCCCCTGTGTGGGGTGCTTGGTGCTGGGTTTGGGGCAGGGGGTCTCTCATTATGCAGTAGCCTATCCCAGGTTGCTTTACCTGCAGAAGCAGCATTCAAAGAGGGGAACAAGGAAGGCTGCAAAGGGCCCTTGAGACCCCAGGTCTGGAATACACACAGTGTCACTTTGCTGTGGTTTTTTTTTTTTTTTTTTTCTTTTCAGGGCTGCACCCATGGCATACAGAGGTTCCCTGGCTAGGGGTCGAAACAGAGCTACAGCTGCCAGTCTGCACCTAGCCACAGCAACACAGGATCCACATCTGTGACCACAGCTACGGCAACGCCAAATAACCCACTGAGCGAGGCCAGGGATCGAATCCACAACCTAGTCAGATTCTTTTCCACTGTGCCACAACGGGAACTCCACTTTGCTATCTTCTGATGGTCAAAATAAGTCACAAGAAGTGGGGAAACAGACCCCATCAGTTAATGAAATGAGCTGCAAAAGACTGTTCCTGTTTTTTCAAACACCCCCTCACCCCTACTATCACATACCTCCAAAGCTCTCCAGCTGAGGAGCAAAACTTAGTACTGTTGCTCTTTGAAACCCGGCCTCCCAGGCCGACTGCCAGGGCCTCCGTGTCAGCACTGGTGTGTCTCAGCATTTAAAACTCAAGAGATTTTACATTCAACGGAATCCTGAATTCTCTCTTCTTTGGAACAAAACAGGAAGCCCTGGTAAAACCAGGCTTGCCTCTAGCAAGTTCCCGGGAAGCAGGGGCGACGTTGGGGATGTTTTCTTCCAGTTTGTCACTGTCCCCACCACTGCCCCTTCTAGACCAGGTTACCCACTCAGCTTCCAGGGCATTTCTGCTTTTGACAGCTCATCATCTACCAGGGCTGTGTCAGAATTACCTGTGAAGCTTTTAAAACGACAAGAGTCCAGGGCACCACCTAAAACCCTTTGAATTAGATTCTCTGGGAAGCAGAGTCTGGGTCCATTTGAGTTCACGTGGCTTTGCACGTGATTCCAATAACCCTCCATCTTTAAGAGCCACCGAATCAAGCTAAGGTTCCCTCATGTGTGCATAATAGTGAATAATTGGGGAATTACTGTACTTTAAATTTACTTATTTCTCGACTAAAAAATGTCCTGCACTTTCACATTTATTTCATTTTCCCTCATAACTTCTCTGATGAAACGAAGGTAGGGAAATTAATTTGTGAGTTGCTGGGAAATTTAATTTTGTTGACCTTCTCCATATTTAACCTCCCTCCCCAACTTCAGCATTTATTGCATCTTCAGGGATATTCCACTTATAGAAGACTCAAACAAAAACAGTAAATTTTAGTGTGATCCTTTTACTAGCACTTGAATATCTACCTATTGAGAGATATCTTTGGAATTGTGACTGTTCGTAGCTGCTGGTTACCTATAGAAGATGCTATAGAAATAGTACCATTTACCTTGAAATTAAGGTAGAGCCTTAAATTATATTAAAGGGATGAGGAACCACACAGACTGTATCTCCCCTCTCCTGTGTGGCTCAGAAAGCAATTTCTTTTAAGGTATTTTATTTTAGTAAAATGCTTTTACTTTCCCACAATAAAATTTTATGGTGTTTTAGACATGGTCACTGCTCACTTGAGGTGCTTTCAAAAGAACCATATTTTAAGGTCAGCTTTTATTTCCCTTGACCCACCTTCTCAATTTTGCCAGCCCACCTTCTCTGTCTGTGTCACAGATCCTGACAGAGTCATAAGCAAGTGCTAGGCTAGATCCTGAGCGAAAGGGGAGAAGGAGGTTCCAGCATGTTGTAAATCCCCTAAGAGAGAGTCCTGCTAGAGTCAGTGGGAAAAACACTATTTATTTAAAAAAAGAAAAAACTATCGAAGTGTAGTTGATTTACAATGTTGCGTTAATTTCTGCTGTACAGCAGATAGTCATACATGTATATCGTCTTTTCCATTATGATTTATTTCTGAGTCTGTTTCTATTTCATAGATATGTTCATTTGTGTTGTATTTTAGATTCCACAGATAATGATATCGTATGGTATTTGTCTTTCTCTTTCTGATTTATTTCACTTAGTATGATAATCTCTATCACCTGAAACAAACACAACATTGTAAATCCACTATACTCCAATAAAATTTAATTTTTAAAGGGGGTAAACGCAATTTAAATCTTGCTCGTACCAGAGTTCCTGCTGTGGTGTGGTGGGTTAAGAATCTGACTGCAAGGGCTTGGGTCACTGTGGAGGTGCAGGTTTGATCCATGGCCCAATGCAGTGGGTTAAAGGATTTGCTGCAGCTGAGGTGTAGGTTGCAGGTACGGCTTGGATTCAGTCCCTGGCCTGGGAACTTCCATATGCTGCAAGTGTGGCCATTAAATATATATATTTATTTAATGTTTTAAAAACACATGAGTTCCCTAGAATGAATTCAGTGAGGTCCGAACCTTAAAATGGGGTGGTAAGCACATTATTTATTATCTTTCCTGTTTCACATTTTAATCTATTTATGGATTAGATCATCTTATGATTGATGTTTCTCTGTCAGTATTTGGTAAATGCATCTTATTTCTCCTGATCTGATCTTTGAAGCTATGTACGTTCAGTATATTTGGCTAACCAGTTTCTTTTCAGGCCTTAGAAATACTGCCCCAAATTTCAGGTTTAGTACTCTTTCTTTAAACCAAGCAACTGATATTATTAACTTTGTATTTAGAAAATGATTTTCACTGTCTTGAAATATGTGACTTTCTTACACTTCCTCAAAGGTTTTTACCATTTTATTAATTATGATGATTTTTTATTTAGAAAATTCTCAATAAGGAGACATTTGACCTTTTATTTAAGTATGGACATATTACTTCTTAGTATATGGTTTGTCAGCATCCTGTTAAATTTGGATCAGGGCCATGAAATTCTCTTGTCTCTTTGGGCAGAAGTCTCTGCTTTACTTTCGCCAATTATTCGGTGGATGGACACGTTTAAACAAAATCTTACCAAGGCCAAAGACAATATTTGTATGAATTATACAACACACTATTAAAAGATTTTCTAAAATTAAGAAAACCTTGATTTTTTCTTACATATTATTATAGCTCACTTTAAATATATAACTCTCCAACTGTGAATCAAAGTAAGAAGTAGAACAGAAAACCATTTGTGTTCGCTGTTTCATGTATTGTTACATGCCGTGGTTTTGTGAAATGGATTTTATAAGCCTTGAGATCTAATGAGAGACCAAGGCCCTGTTTGGTTTATAAATGCGTGTGGGATATTATTTAGGTCTTCAGAAATAATATCCTTATGTGAATCATTTCCTTATGTGATCAGTTCCTCTATGGGAAAGCTTATTAAAATGTAGAAAATATAATAGTATATAATTTAGCAACATAATATACAATGTGGGTTGAGAGACAATTACAGTGTTTTATTTCCCTATATTTTCCATTTTAACTGAATGCATTTTAGCAACAATTGGTACCTGGCTGTAACATTATTTTAGCTGTTTCATAAAGCTTTATAGCACATTACTGTGTGTACCAGATAAAATAAATTCCTGACTTCACTCTTAAAAGTCATATTACGAGTGGGCATAATTTTTTGGCTGTTGTAGGTAAGCATGTATTTTATGACAATTTGTGTGTGTGTGTGTGCTGTCAAAATCGCAGTTCAAGATTGTCGTTCCTGGCAAGATTGGAGTGGTTTCCTCTCTCTTTAAGGCTTCATTTTGTTCAACAAGGCAGGCATCTTCCTGTTTGGTTCGTAGTAGCTGATATATATGCCGTATTAGATTCCAGGGTTACAGCCTCACCCGGTAAACAGCATCTACCTGGATGGGACCTCGTGTTTTCCATGCACACAAGGCCTCTAGTCTACTGTCTCCCTCGTCCTCTTTTCAGGTGGGTCTGGCCCTATCCTTTGACCCTTCTAAATTCTCTTCCTTCCTCTCTCTCAAAACATGTGGATTCATTCTCTAGTCTTGACACTTCTTACCCAACTTCAGATTCCACTTAGTCACATGTTCCCTCTCTGAATGTTACAATTTCATCCTGAGTGAAATCATACTGAAGAAACTCCCAATGCTGTACAGCAGAAATTGGCACACCATTGTAAATCAACTACACTTTAATTTAAAAAAAAATAAAGTTGTTCTAGAAAGAAACTAGAGAACAATTGAATAAACTAACCTTTGGTCCTGTTTTCACTTGAGACTATCATAATTTCACCCCCAAGTTGTTGTTTTTTTTTTCCACACTGAAAAAACTAGAAAACCATCAAACTAACAAAATTGCCTCTCCAATTGCAGTGTCAACATTTTGCATACTTAACAGCAATTCATTTTTTTTTTAATGGGATGTGTAATTGAAGGGTTCCTCATCACATTCCCCTTCTCTTTTCCCACATGCTACCTACCACTCCACTGGGGAGTCCCTTTTCTAGCATACATTTTATACCTTTATCACATTCCTATGTACCCACAAACAGTGCAAGCTCTTGCATTACACATTCATAATCTGGCATATGTAAAAGGTAATGATTGAAAGATTGAGGCACAGTGTTACAGGTGAATTGCTTAAGACTTTTAGAGAGCAGTTTTAGGTTCATAGCATAATAAAGAGGGAGGTGTCGAGATTTCCATATGGCTTCTTCCCCTGGACATGTGTGGTCTTTCTTCGGCGTTATCAGCATCTTCCATCAGGAGGGGTATGTGTGTTACCAAGGAGGACCCTGCAATCATTACTGCCCAGAGTCGGTAGTTTACATTAGGGCTCACTCCTGTTGTATAGTCTCTGAGTTTGGACAAATGTATAGCAACGTGTCTCAATCACCATATTATCACACAGAGTATTTTCACTGCCCTCAAAATCCTCTTCGTTCTACCTCTTCGTCATGTTCCCACCCCTTTCAGCTCCTAGTAACTGCTGATCTTTTCCCCATCTCCATAGTTGTGCGTTTCCCAGAATTCAGATAGTTGGAATCATACAGGATGGAGCCTTTTCACGGTTGGCTTTTTCACTTAGGTTCTTCCGTGTCTTTTCATGGGTTGGTAGCTCATTTCTTTTTAGTGCCGGATAATACATTCTGTTGTCTGGATGTGCTGCAGTTTAGCCATTCACCTGCTAAAGGATGTCTTGGTTGCTTCCAAGTCAGAGCAGTTATGAATAAAGCTGTTCTAAAAATTGGGCAGGTTTTTCTGTGGATATAAGTTTTCCGTTCCATAAGCAATGAGCTCCTCCTGTATAGCACTGGGAACTATATCAAGTCACTTGTGATGGAGCATGATGGAGGATAATATGAGAAAAAGAATGTATGTGTGACTGGGTCACTTTGTTGTACAGCAGAAAATTGACAGAACACTGTAAATCAACTATAATGGAAAAAATAACAATCATTTAAAAAACTGTTTTCAATTCTTTTCCAGCAGTTACTAAAGTGCATGATTGCTGGATCTTACCCTAAGAAGAGTTTAGTTTTGTAAGAAACTGCCAAACTGTCTTTCAGGGTGGCTGTACCATTTTGCATTCCCACCAGCAATGAATGAGAGTTCCTGTTGCTCCCCATAACTTGCCGGCATTTGGTGGTGTCAGTATTCTGGTTTTTAGTATTTCTAATAGTTGTGTAGTTTATCTCTTTGTTCTAACATTTCCCTGTATCACGTGCAGGTGAAATTTGTTCAGTATTTTGTTTAGCATTTAAATTTCTTAATTCGTTTTAAATACAAAAAGTAGTTCGTGAATATAGATTTTGAGCTCCAGCAGTATCCCTCATCCTTTAAATATGTTTGCTCTTAAAGGTCTGTTATAGTTGATGACAGATAGCATGTCTTCTGGATGTTTCAATGACATAATATACAGGTATATCTTGATTATCTCTGTGTAATCACTATAAAATGCGGAGAAGTGGCAAGATTTCTCTCTGTTAGGCCAAGGAATGTACTGTTAGTACAGTTTAGTTTTTTTTTAATACTTACCTACAAAGATTGTCTCATTAAAAGGTCAATTAGCACCCTCTCCAAATGAGGGATTTTTCTTATAAAGAGAAGAAAGCCTCATATTTCACAAAATAAAACTAAGAGATAAATGAGGAAAGAAAAAGAGCAAAGGACAAAGAGACTTCTAAGGCTACAAAACAGTGTATTTTAAAAGTACACTGTAAAGAGGAGAGATCATTGAATTTACCAAATTAATATCCTGAAGATATTTCATTTACAATGGAAGCACCCATCTTTTGAACCCTGCAGCTGTACTTCTGTAACTGCGCTCTGAAGAATCATGGCAACCAGCTTTCTTTTCATCTACAGGTGGGCCAGGTTCTCTCTTCAGTGAGCTCTTTATCCCCTGGGGCTATATTCTTTCTGCAGGATCTGGCCAGGCCTATGGCTGCTGTTAATTCCATGTTGGATGGCTTCAGAGATCTGGGGGTACAGCTGAGGGAGGCTTTCCTTGAGTCTTAGGAAGAGCCACATGGAATGCTTTGGTAGATGAAGGTAGAAATCTTAGATGAAAGATAGACCTGGAAATTAAACATTGAATCCATTGAGGTATCACGTACGTCTTTGCAGTATTAACATGTGACATAGCTTAGCTATGATCTCAGCCAAGCAAAGCTTTCTCTTGTCAGCCTGCGTGCTCCAGGATGCTTGTGAAAGCAATGCCTATGAGTTTCTGTGTCACTCTCCAGCCTCCTGGCCACACATCTCTGTCCCCTGAGTCCCCTGCCTGAGGATGGCCAAGCTTGAAGAGAGCCAGGGGAACTCCCCTTTCTCATCCGAGTCACCCACCAGCCCTGTGACTGGAGTGCCTTTCGGTTGTCAGTCATCCTTGCCAAGTTCTTCCACTTATTTCAGTAAGTCTTTGGGCAACACAGCAACAAAATGACATGATTTTTAAGAAGTAGATTTGTTTAGTTCCAAGTAAATGACTATTTAATGTTCTGCTTCCAGCTAGGCATTTTGTCATTTTCTATCTGGTTTTATACGTTGCGATTGGTGCTGACTGGATGTGTTTTTATGTGAAGTTGTGATGTGATACACATACACTTTTGGAAGAGTAAAATGTGTGTAATTTAAAATTCAAAAGAGTGACTATCTAAGGCTGATGCCGTCTTGCAGTACTTTATTGTTTTGTCCTACCATATTGGACTTTTATTTACTTGCCTGATATTCTGAGAAAAAGTAAAGAAAACTACTGTAGCATAGAAGTTATTTTCTGAAGCCATTTTCTCATTTCTGCTTATTAGAATCTGCATATGAGACAAGAATAAAAATGAATGCGTCTGGCAGAGGTAGTAGCAGCTGAGAATTCTTGGGTAGTCTCAGGATGGAATCCGGACGGAGAAAATGACTTCTCAGAAATGCAGTATCAGGGAGTTCCCATTGTGGCTCAGTGGTAACAGACCTGACTAGTGTCCAGAAGGACACGAGTTTGATGCCTGACCTCACTGATCGGGTTAAGGATCCGGCGTTGCTGTGAGCTGCGGTGTAGGTTGAAGACAGGGCTCAGATCTGGCATTGCTGTGGCTGTGGCATAGGCCAACAGCTGCAGCTCCGATTTGACCCCTAGCCTGGGAACTTCCATGTGCCATGGGTGTGGCCCTAAAAAAAAAAGAAAGAAAAAGAAAAGCAAAAGAAATGCAGTGTGGGTGGTGTGATTTTTAGTGGTGAGCTCATATCTGACTGTGTTTCTGGCTACAAAGTATTTGATAGGATGTGAACATCCAGTTGCCTAGATGTTCTTTGCACTACCTATAAAATACTGCTTGCTCTAAACGTCAGAATTTAGAGGGATTTCCCACTGTGGCACAATGATATTGGTGGTGTCTCTGCAGCACCTGGATGCAGGTTCAATCCCTGGCCCAGCACAGTGGGTTAAAGGATTGGGTTTTGCCACACCTGCGGCATAGGTCACAAGTATGACTCTGATCTGATCCGTGGCCTGGGAACTCCATATACTGTGGAGTATATGGCAGCCAAAAGATAAAAATAAAATCAGAATTTGGACATTGAGGGATCAGCTATATAGAATTAAAACATATATAGAATTAAAACATCCTTTTGAGAAAATAACACCTCCAGTTCATTTAGATGTTGCTGTCACTGTTAAATTCACAGAGATTACCTCAAGTTACGGAGCCATTTTACCTAGACTTTTCTCAGGATGCAACCATTTTTAGCACTTGTGCATTCAGATGACTCATTTTTTTTTTTTTTTTTATATTGGGTCACAATGATCGGTCTTCCAGATGCCACCCTCCACAGAGCAGTGTTGGCACATATTTGTTCCAGTAAGTCAGTGGTTGGTCTAAACATGCTGCCATAAAACATTTTTTTGAAATAGACAACTGAAAATATACAATCATGATTTTTTTTCTTGTTCATGGTGACTCTTGTTGACACCTGATATATACATCAGCAGTAACTTCAGTTGTGTGTAACTGAAAGCTCAAGCCACAGAGGCTTAATCAAATAGAGGGCTCTCTTTCTCTAATCTAGAGAAAGGTAGCCTGGAAGAGAGTAGATGGCCTTACAGTGTCATCAGCTCTGAGGACCTTTCTGACTTCTGGTTTGGCCCTCCTTTTGGTTGTGTAGCTTTCATCCTCATGCTTGTTGCCTCATGGTGACAAAATGGCTGCTGCACCTCCAGGATCCTCCTAGTAACAAAAGTGGTGAAAGGCAAGGAGCAAAAGGCACAAACCAGTCAAATCTCCTTTTTGAAGAGCTTTCCTGGGAGTTCCCAGGAAAAGCTTTCATGGGAGGCCTCTGCTTATATCTCGTTGGCCACAGCTGGATCTTTGCCATCTATAGCTTAACCAGAGTTTGGGATATGTGGTTTCTTAGCTGGGAACTGCTGCTCAACAAGGGTTGAGTTACTAAGGAAAAAGATTAGGATTGACCAGGCAGGAAGAAGGACACCCCCTCCCCCCACACACACACACGTGTGCAGAGAGTGCCACAGGAGAAAGGCCAAGACGAAGCCCTGGAAAATGGCATGCATGAGAGAATACATTTTTTTTTTATCATTGATTTAGGAACAAGACAAAGCTCCAAGGAACAATAGAATAAAAATATGTTAACATACTATAGTCCTTTCTTTTGAAATTGACTGCAGGGAGTTCTCAAATTCCAGCAATTTGTAGTGAAATAGAAATGCTCCAGACCTGGTGTCAGGGGAGCCTGGGGTCTGGCCCTGGACCTGCCCATGCAACACTCAACAAGCCATTTCATTCTTCTAGGCAGAAGAGTTTCCTCCCTTGGCCTCTAAAATGAGGCAGTGGAACAAATCGCTGTGGTCCCTCCAAGGTAAAAGATGTTTTGATTGTCTGCGCCTATTGCTGACAATTTACTCAATTTGACTCCAAATCTATCTTTCTTTTACATCCCTGCACATGAGGGTGATTAAGTGTGTGTATTACTGGTGGTCATTTTTCTGAAAAGTGACCATCAGGTTACTTGTTAAGGCTTTCCTTTGTACGGCAAGCTGAGTAACGCCGTTTTTCCAGAATGTCACCTCTTTGAGGCTCACCTGTGGCTCAGATCTGTGCCTGCACGAGGGAGTGGCCCTGTGAATTGTGGTGTGGGAGTTGCAGTTTATTTTTTGGACTCATGTTCAGAGCTGGGGGGTAGGGCGTGGGGTCCTTCAATGTCATGTGAGTGAGGGGACTTTGCTTTCAGGCATTCATCAGGCTGGCTTCAGACTGCAGACATCACCTATGTTGGCATCCCATTGTAGCAGGGCTCCATGCTTCTCCATCTTCCAGCAGAGAGCACCTTTGGTGCACCTGTGTGTCAGAAATTGAGAGATGATTAAACTGTTGACAATAGCTCTGTCTCTTCATGGGCACAAGGTGCCAGGAAGCACCTCAAAGGGACAAGTGGCATCAGTGATCAGGACCCACATGGAGGCTTGTGAAAAGTACCCAGCAGTGCTTTAGTCAACCTTTGAGGCTGCAGAAGGTCCTGGAAGCTAAGAACAGTACAGATGCATGAGATCTAAGGAGACCTAAGTGGAAACAGACAATGAGATTTAAGTAGAAGCTCGCAGGTGGCACAGGCGGGACATGAAGGAGAAGATCCTGAGGAAAGCCTGGTCAAGAAGTTTCTGTGATTTGTGATAATGAAGTCATGCATCTGCCTTGCTTGTTTCTCTTTTTCTCTTCCTTCCTCCCCCCACCCCCTTTTCCATCTCTTTGTGGCTTTAATTTAGCATTTTATTCTAAACAAATAGATCTTTGTGTGCAGTTGAAAATCGCAGGTAGACATTCTGGTCTCTTAAGGCATTTGCCCTTGAGTAAGGGAAAAATAAGAAAGGATTTCAGATAGAAATCTGAGCAACCTGAGGTTTCTGTATGGAATAGAAGAAGAGTTGCAATGAATAATTAAACAAGTTATAGCTAATAAAATATACAACACATTGCTTCAAACTAAAACATTCTAATTCTGCCTTAGGGATGAATGCTTTTCATTATTTTTTAATTGTTGCCAGGGTTTGACCTTGAAGGTCTTTTCTGGCAGATCATTTGTTTTGGTAAGCATGAGATCACTAAGCCTTTTAGCACAAGCCGCGTGATGCATAGGGTTTCTTCATGTTATATAATGGTGATGTGATAAGCCTGTTTTCCTGAGAGTTTGTGCTTTCCTTCTAGTGGCAGCTTCTTTCTCAGGTCCTATCTCAGGCCCTCTCAGTGTTGCTGTCCTAGAGGAAGATCTCTGTGGTTCTGAGAAGCTCCTTGAATCCCAGTCATAGTTGTGCTTAGATACCTGCTAACCTCTGCAGGGACCACGTGAGCATTCAGAGCATGTCCACTTTGATCAAATGGACCCAGAAAAGGCTAGGATCTCCTTTCTACCCTTGGGAAAATGTCATTCTGGGAGGTCATTCTTCCAGGAAAAGAGCTGAGCAGACTTTGCCCTGATGGCCTTTATTACTGTTGGGTCTTTGGTCTTCCTTAGCAGTGACTCTAGGACCTGTGATTGCAGACTTGGCTAACAATATGCCTAGTTTCGGGTAGTTTTTACAATTGACTTTTAAAAGCAGCAGTCCAGTGCAATGAAATGTTGTGTTCCTTCACAGTTCCTCGTATACCTTGCATCTTCTGAAGAACAGATAATTGAATATTTTGGCTGCAGAATTGGTGAGAGCGTAGGGAAAATCTGTGGTTTTCACCAAATAGAAAAAGGAAAACCTGTTGTTTGCAGTTAGGGGAGTTAAATTTAGCAAATATAGTTTCTTGTTTGTTTAGAATGTGTACTGAATTTTAGGACCGAAAAGGAGTAATTTGAAAACCATGTGGTGTTGAAGTGCAGAATATTAGTAGGTTTTATGTAAACCCATTTGAATTTAAAAAATTAAATGGATTTTTATAAAAATCTCATTCAGTGAATGGGGCCACCTGGTATGTCTTTGTCAGTAACTTTCCGAAAAAAAAAAAAAAAAGATGAATGAGGAATACAATTTTTGTGATACTTTCTTATTGGCAAAGAGAATCCAATGTGCTTTTAAATAAAAATAATAGTGTATACTATATATGAAACATACATATGAAGAAAAAGAAAATGACTTCCAAGTGCTCACAAATGGATGTGAAAATTTTTAGCTTCTATTATTATATGTAGGAAATATTTTTTATATTCTTAATAGTTGGGGTAATAGAAAACATGCATTGTTTACCATACATGATCATTTGAATTCTGTTTTAAATATTAGAACAATAGATGCCAAGTGTAGTCTACATAAAATTTATTGCTTTTCCTTCCCAGAAATTGCCAGTGGATCTTGGTTCTGAAAAGACAACAAAAACCCCTATCATTTTACTAAGTGTGTAGTTCCTTATTGCTGTCATTCAGCTTTAAAAGGTGCTTATTTATAGGCTCTGTGAAGTCAAACTGTGTCCTCGGTTGTGGGGTTAAAGTTATAAACTCAGACCCTTTGCACTGGTGATGTTCGTTTACATTTTGGCGTGGTAAATCCCTAGTCAAACAGCTGTTGTTTAACATTTATAAAACTTCAGAAAATTGTGGCAGAGCTGTCATGTTTAATTTCAGGCACATTCAAAATATAGAAAACCCATAATTGTCAACCAAAGGCCGGAGTATGAAATCATTCTAAAAGAAACAAAGACCTGCTAGATTTCTCTGCTCCTCTAAACTGGAGCATAAGAAAATTATAACTGTGTTGTCTTGATTTACATGGAGGTAAAACGCCTCTTAATACAGTAGATTTAAATCTCTCCTTATTGCCTGAGGCTTGGTTTTCTCCGCTCAGAAAGGAAAATGCTAGAAAATCATTAAGAATTGCTGCTCCAGGTCATATTGTTATAACCACTTTTTATATAATATAATGAAACATGCAGCCTGATATTTCAGGCTACCCAACATGTTCTTTAAAATAATCAAGTTGTGAATATTATAGTTCTTTTCACAGATTAACTTTGAGAATATTCTGAGCATTTGTTTAGTATCTAATTTACAGGCCTTTTTATTTACACTTTGGGTAAATTACCTTTATCTTGTGGTGACAAACTGGATTTGAAAATATGGTCTCTGAGGAAATTGAGGCTTTCTTTAATCCTTTACATTTCTTTAAGGATATTAGTAGGTAGCAGGGTTTTTGGGTTGGGAGAGAAGGGGTAATACTCTTTCATTACTTTATGCACAGACCTGCTTTATTTTAAGAGCCTATCTATATCTTTATTATTACTTAGAATGACTGTTGCTTTACTCTCTTCTCCAGAACAGAGCTCCCAATTGGTAATAAGAAGTCAGTAACCTCTAAATAGATTATATTTTAAAAAACACTACTAAATTGACTACTGCCATTCATAGCCTACTCATAATTTCACAGAAGATTTATTAAACATTTTATCCATTTTTTGGGGGGGGGGGTCTTTTTAGGGCTGCACTCACAGTATATGGAAGTTCTCAAGCTAGGGTCGAATCAGAGCTACAGCTGCTGGCCTACACCACAGCCACAGCAACGCGGGATCCGAGCCGTGTCTGGGACCTACACCACAACACATGGCAATGCCAGATCCTTAACCTACTGAGTGAGGCTGGGGATCAAACTCATATCCTCATGGGTACTGGTTGGGTTTGTTACCACTGAGTCATGATGGGAACTCATTATAAAATATTTTATAAGAGAAATTGTTATCATTTAGAATAAAGTACCTAGCCTAGACTATTTAATGTATGTCATGAAAATTATAGACATTAATTTTCTGTGCTATAAAATACCTAGTGATTGCATCTATATAGTATGTGTTTTATACCTTAATACGCTCTCCCCTGATTGAGCTGCCTGAAACATTGAGATTGGGTGACTTTGGAGCGAACAGGTTTGTCCTTTGATCTTGGCTTGGGTACCAGTTGGTTTTTTGAGTTTGGACAAGCTACTTTACTTCTAAGGATGTTTTCTCTACGCAGTGGATAAAATAGTAGGGTCTTTTGTGAAGACTGACAGTACAGGCATGCCTCATTTTATTGCCCTTCACAGATACTATGTTTTTTTTTACAGATTGAAGGTTTGTGGCAACCCTATGTTGAGCAAGTCTATAGATGCAGTTTTTTTCCAACAGCATTTTCTAATGTCTCTGTGTCACCTTTTGGTAATTCTCACCATATTTCAAATGTTTTCATTATTATGTATGGTGATCTGTGATCAGTGATCTTTGATGTAACTCTTTGGGGGGGGGGCATCACGAATCACGCCCATATAAGATAGTAAACTTCATCTGTAAATGTTGTGTTTGGACTGCTCTGCCAACCTACCGTTCCCCCACCCCTCTCCTTCTCAGGCCCCCCATTCCCTGAAACACAACAGTGTTGAAATTAGACCCATCGATAATCCTGCAATGGCCTCTAAGTGTTTAAGGGGAAAGAAGAGTCATGTCTCTCCCTTTAAATCGAGAGCTAGAAAAGATTCAGCTTAGCGAGGATTTCGAAAGCTGAGATAGGCCAAAAGCTAGTGCCAAACAGCCAAATTGTGAATGCGAAGAGAAAGCTCTTGAAGGAAAAGAAGAATGTTATGCCAGTGAACACGCAAATGATAAGAAAGTGAAAACTGCCACATTGCTGACCTGGAGAAAGTTTTAGTGGTTTGGAGGGGAGATCAAAGCAGGCGCAACTTTCCCTTCCAGAGCAAGGCCCTAACTGGGAAGTTTGCGAAGGCTGAGAGAGGCGAGGACACTACAGAAGACAAGCTGGAAGGCAGCAGAGGTTGAAGAAGAGTTTGAAGCTAGCAGAGGTTGGTTCATGAAGTTTAAGGAAAGAAGCCGTCTCCGTAATGTAAATGTGCAAGGTGAAGCAGCAGGTACTGATGTAGAGGCAAGTTACCTGGAAGATCTAAGATTGTGCGTGAATGTGGTTGTCCTAAGAATGCGTTTTCAGTGTAGACTAAACAGTCTTCCCCTGGAAGAAGATGCCGTCTAAGACTTTGAGAGGCGGATGGCAGTGCCTGGCTTCATAGCCTCAAAGTACAGGTTGATTCTCATTAGGGGCTAATGCAACTGGTGACTTTAAGTTGAAGCTGGTGCTCATTGACCATTCTGAAAATCCTAGGGCCCTGAAGAACGATGCTAAATCTACTCCGCCTGCTCTCTGTAAATAGAACAACAAAGCCTGGGTGACAGCACATCTGTTTTCCTCATGGTTTGCTGAATATTTTAAGCCCACGGTTGAGACCTGATGCTCAGAGAAGAAGAGTCCTTTCACAGTATGACTGCTCACTGACAGTGCACCTGGTCACCCAGGGGCTCTGGTGGAAGTGGCTTGCTGCAATCTCATGATACAACCTGAATGCATGAGGAGTTGCTTCTTATGGATGAGCCACAAAAGCAGTTTCTTGAGATGCAGTCTGCTCCTGGTGAAGATGCTCCGAAGATTGTTGAAATGACAACAAAGCGTTTAGAATATTACATAAATTTGGTTGATAAAACAGTGGTAGAGTTTGAAAGGACTGATTCCATTTTTTTAATTGCAATATAGCAAATCTATAATATTATGTCAGATTGACTCTAATTTTGAAGGAAGTTCTACTGTGGGTTAAAATGCTATCAAACAGCACTACAGAGAAATTGTGAAAGGAAAAGTCAGAGTTCCCGTGGTGGCTTAGCAGGTTAAGAACCCAACATGGTATCCATGAGGATGCAGGTTTGATCTCTGGCCTTGCTCAGTGGGTTAAGGATCCAGCTTTGCTGCAAGCTGTGGCATAGGTCATGGATGTGGCTCGGATGCAGTGTTGCTGGGGCTGTGGTGTAGGTCTCAGCTGCAGCTCCAATTTGACCCCTAGCCTGGGAACTTCCATATACCACAGGTGCAGCCATAAAAATGGGGGAAAAGAAAGAATGAAAGGAAAAGCCAACTGAGGCAGAAGACTTCATTGTTGTCTTCTTTTAAGAAATTGCCACAGCCACTCACCCTTCAGCACACACCACCCTGATCAGCCAGCAGCCATCAGCATTGAGGTAAGATCCTCCAACAGCAAAAAGATTAAAACTCATTGGTGGCTCAGATGAGGCTTAACAATGAAGTGCTTTTTTTTTTAGGCAAAGAAATATTTTAAATTAAGGTATTTTAGCAATAAAGTATTTTAAAATTAAGGTATGTACATTTTTTAGAAGTAATGCTGTTGCACACTTAATAGACTGCAGGGTAGTGTAACCATCATTTTCATAGGTACTTGAGCACCAAAAATTCATGTGACTCACTTATCTTCTTCCAATGGAACTGAACCTGTACTTTGTCTGAGGTATGCCTGCTAATAGTGCAGATGCAGAGCAACTATTATGGGCTAAGTGCTTGATTAACATTAGGTATTTATTAAATGCATGGACCATCTTCTTGTCCTTAGCACCTAGGTCAGGGTCCACTTAGGAAAGTGGAATAAATGTCGAATAAATAAACCAATAAATAATAATTCATTTAGAGGTCCTAGAACAGATTGCAGCTGGGTTTGGGTCTTTTCCATTAGTGGTGGTTCTTTTTGACTTGACTTCTACGTTCATAAATGTTTACGGGGAAGGGGATGTGACCTACACAGTCAAACACACGGGAACCCTGGCAGTCCTCCATGATTCTTCAAAATCCAGCTCCTTTTACCTACCGATGAATGTATGTGCCCCCACTAACTGTTCAGTGGAGGGAATGGTCGGGGACAGCTTGGTGTAAATTATGGAGCTTGTATTGGATGTGGTTAGATGGCAATGGTGTAGAGAAAGAAGAGTGGAGAAAAGAGGGAGACTTACATGAAGAAATGTATTTGAAGCTGGAGGCACTGAGTATATTGGGGAGAGTTAGTGCTTAGACCAGAACATTTGAAACACACCCACAAAATAGTAACAGAGCTCACTAAATGGGTTTGGTACTTTCAGTGGAAAAAATAATGGCATCATTTACTAAATGATCAAGTGAGCATATCCTGAATGAGTTAAAGATCACTAGCTTGAATGAGTTAACCGTTGCCATCAGCAGTTCTTTGAGCTTTTGACTTCTCATTGGAGGTTTTAAAAAATCAGAACATTTTGATTGAATTTTCCATGTTTTAAACATCAGTCTCCATCTGAACTTTTATTGTACAGGGGTCTTAAATGTCATGAGTGTGGGCAATAATGTGTTTTGTCCTATGAGAAAGTGTACCTTCTAGTACTTAATACTGTAATGTTTCTGAATATAGTATAAGTTAATGTTTTATTTTGGTCTAGCACATGGAAAGGTCACACACACACACACGAGTAAGGTTAAAGCAATTTTAAAACTGTAACAAGTAATGAAACTTCTAGTGATTACTTAGAATCATGTTCTTCTAGAGAAATAATGAATGAAATAATAAATAATTTAAATATATTATTTAAATGATACATAATAAATAATAATAAATTATAAATAATAAATGCATTTGGACAACTAGGCCAGCTCCTTGCCACCATTTACTACTTTGCTATAAGATACTGAACTGTTTTTCCCAAACTTTATTCTTATCATAAAGTTCCTTTGATCAACCATTTTTGCTAAAGAGGGACAAAGTATATGTATATTATAAGCATATAAATGTATAAGACTTCATAAGTACATAAATGTATAAAATCTTATATCAGTGTACGTACTTTTTAAAGATTTACTCCTTGATTATCTTCTAAGAGTTTCCTTATTCATAAAGTAAATACTCATTGACTGTATATGAGTCTATTAGGTCTGATTATATAAGGAAAATATTATGAGAGAGTTAAATTAATTCATTATTGTTATAGCACTTGTTAGATCCATATAAGATAATGTGGGAAAACTATAAAGTCTCTGTTTTGAAAAGATGCTCAATAGTATTAGCAGGGAAAAACAAATCGAGACTCAGTGAGGTACCGTCTTAGTGGCTGTAATTAAACAGAGAATGACAAGTGTCGATGAAGTTATAGTGAAATTGGAACTCTCATACATTTCTGGTAGGAATGGAAAAATATTGCCCCTGCTTTGGAAAATAGTCTGGCAGTCCTCAAAAGGTTAAACATAGAAGTACCATATGACCTAGCAGTTCCAGGAAAACTGAAAATGCTTATGTTCACACAAAGGTTTGCACATGAATGTTCATAGAAGTGTTACTTCATAGTAGCCAAAAATTTAACCTAAATATCCATCAGTTGACAATAAACATGTGTGGTATAGAATACAGTGGAATGTTATAGTGCTATAAAGAGGCATGAAGTACTGATACGTGAAATTTGAAATCATGCCAAATGAAGGAAGCCAGGTACAAAAGGCCACATACTGTCTGATTCCATTTATGCGAAGTGTTCAGAGGCGGTTAAGTCCATTGACATAGAACATAGGGTAGTGGTGGTTGGGGCTGGGGGTGGGGAGTGAGGGTGGGTGGAGGAGGTCGGGGGTGGGAATGGGGAGTGCCTGCCAGTGTGTACAGAGTTTTTGGGAGGTGATAAAGCATTTTAGCATGAGGTAGAGCTGGTGGTTGTATAACTTTGTGAATATACTAAAAATCACTGAACTGCATACTTTAAAAACATGAATTGTATGGCATGTGACCTCTATCTCAATAAAAAACAGAGGAAAAAAAGTCCATGTGTATGCAGAGTACCACTGGCTGTATATTTCCTCTAAATCACTACATTTTAAAAAGATTTCTAATTTCCCATATGCCATTTTGAATAACATAAAAAAATCTAAATCTGTTTTTATGAACTTTTTCATATAATCCTTAATTTTAGTTTTCCAAATTAGGTGAAAATAGAGGATCAGTTGATATTAAAGTGTGTTCATACTGAAATATGGCCTTAATAAGGGAGCATCTTGTGAGAAAGAGTAAGTACAGAGGCCAGGGGCTTAATGTTATCCTGCTTCTTAATATCCTTGAGCTTTTGAAATAGATTTTCCAATTATTCTTTGAACCCTTCACTGCATCTCATCATTCTTTTTATCACAAGCATCCATAGAAAATTGAAGTTGTGTATGTAATATGGGAGAATACTATAAAATTTGGTTTTTCTTGTATTTTGAAATTGGCCTGTTATCGCTTGTCAACTCTTGTTTTTGAATAGCAGCTCAAAGAGTGGTTACAAAATGATGGTTTCTTAGACCTATTTGAAAATTGCACAGGGAAACTCTTCTGACTCCTTACTGGTGCTTCTCCAGGACCTCATTTCCCACAGCGGAGAACTGGGCTCTGGGGGCAAGGGGAAGCTTCCCACACAGGTCGTTTTTATGCACAAGGGGATTGAATTCTTTCCTTCTTCCCTCATGGGGAGATAGGGAGGCTCTCTGCCCCTGCCTGAATCCCCTGCTGACTTCCTGGCCATCTCCATCTGAGAACTTAAGGTGTAAAGAATATTTGATTTATTACATCCTTAAATTGAATTTCTAAATAAATCCTATGTGAAAACTAATAATATGCATATTCCGAAAGGGGCGTCTAGATTTTTCTATACGGTTAAATTTAGATACATAATTAAATTATGAGATACATTTTAATTCCAAATCCATTTTCGTTAGATGCTTACTCTCCTGCTAGTGTTGTTTTCCAGGTTTCCCTCTTGACGCTATATCATACTGTGTATTCTTTTGTAACTTGCATTGTTTTCCTTTTCCTTTTCCTTTTCCCTTTCCTTTCCTTTCCTTTCCTTTCTTGCTGGTATGAGTTGATTCCGTGAATTCATTTTCATTGTTATTTAATATTCTATTATATGAACATAATTTGTTTCTTTCATTTTATTTTGATGAAAGTTGTTTGAATTTTTTCTTTAGTGCAAACCATGGTGCAATAAACCCTTTCATTTGTTTCTCTGTGCAAAGACACAGCCGTTTTCCTGCATCTATTCCAGTACATGGAATTGAAGGTGTGTGGAGTATGCCTACCTTCATTTTATTCTAGTGGTTGCTAAGCTCGTTGTACAATTTCTAGTCCTACCAACAGTGTATGAGGGTCCTCCTGGTTTCAGATTCTTGTCATCACTGTTAATGATAAGTTAAAGTTTTTAGGGAGTTCCCGTCGTGTCTCAGTCTTTAACGAATCCGACTAGGAGCCATGAGGTTGTGGGTTCCATCCCTGGCCTTTCTCAGTGGGTTAAGGATTCAGCTTTGCTGTGAGCTGTGGTGTAGTTCACAGATGCAGCTTGGATCCCGCGTTGCTGTGGCTCTGGTGTAGGCTAGCGGCTGCAGCTCTGATTCGACCCCTAGCCTGGGAACCTCCATATGCCGTGGGAGCAGCCCAAGAAATGGCAAAAAAAAAAAAAAAAAAAAAGTTTTTACCACTCTGATGGGTATGAATGTTTTCTTATTATTGCCTTTCAGTTATTTCTTCTTTCCAAAGAGGCCGTAAGCAACCATATTGGAGGGAAATTAATCTTCCTAATTCATTGTCATTGTTATTCCTCTAACCGCCTCCATGGCTGATGTGAAAGACCCAGTGATTATACACAGAGTAGGACATTTGAGGAGGTCCTGCTGGCTGTCAGTCTGTGCTTTCGCCTCATATATCTGGGGTCTCTCTTGGCCAAATCCATGTAACTCTGTGAGGGTGGCACTTCTATGCCAGGCCTGCACAGTTTGCATCTGTACCACACATGCATTTATTTCTCAGGTCCTGCTATTTTCTGGGCACCGGCAGGCCCCACTGCTTGTATCCCAGAGAAGTTCCTTCCCCCATCTGTCCACTCAAGGAAGGAAACAAAACAAAACAGGACAGTGGAAATAGAACCAAAATAAAATCTCAATCAACCACGCTGCTGTAGAAGTGTCCCACGTTGTCTTGGTGATTCCTCTACGTAGCTATCCAGGCCCTCCGGAGAAGCCTTTTCCAGACTGTATGAGTTTATAAACTCTCTTTACAAATGTCTAACCCCCAGCTATTCGGATAATTACCATTAATATTTAGGGCACTGCCCCCAAGCCCTTTCTCATCACATCATTCTCAGCTGTCCATTGCTTGGCTTCTCCCCTGTTCATCTGCTTTCTTTCTCTCTCTCTCTCTCTCTTTTTTTTTTTTTTTCCACATTCCTTCCAGCTGCTGGTTTTCATTCCAGCTCTCCTTCTGTTCCCCGAACAGCTCCTTTTCTCATTTTGTGAACAGCATCTGTGTTTAGAGAAAACTCTCTTTGCTGCCCCCCCCCACACCCCCACCGCCCCCACCTCCTTGGGGAAGAGCTTCACAATCATGGAGAACATTTACTCCTTCCTTAGGAAACCCCAGCCCTTGCTACCTCCACATGCATCTTCCCAGGCACCTTCCTTAAAATCGTACATGCTTCTTCTTGCCTAACCAACGCATACATCCTCCTTCTTTCTTGATGTTTTCTCTTCAGCAGTTTTCCCTGTTTAATAGTCTGTTACACTTATTTATCTTTTATCTTCCTTCCCCACTAGAACAAAATGTCATTGAAGGATCTAAAAGTTAAATTAGAGGTGGGTTATCTGTCACATGAAGGTTTCAGATGAACATTTTGGGGGACGCAAACAAATACTTAACATTAGGTAGCTTTAAAAGAAAAGAGAGACATTGCAGTATACTGAATTTTAATTTACACTGTATTTGGGCAATGTTTCAAAAGAAGTGTAACTTTGGGAGGAAAAGAGTTTTTGTTGTTGATTTTAATATGTTGGCCATAAAGCTGTCACTTTAAATTTTTATTTCCTTCTGGAAATAAAGTAGGAACACACACTATTAAAAGTCATTGAGTCCCTAATATAATTTTCCTGGTGTCGTTAAGTCCATTTTCTTTGCTAACAATTAGCAATAATTAATGGAAAGTATATGATCCTAAATCTTATTTAGACAGTTCTGATGACACTTTAGACATCAAGACAATTGTAATGAAGGTTCCTCTTTCAGGTTTAGCTGTCCTCAGGAGACGAGCTACCTGTATTGTTCAACATCATGGGCTTTTAAGCTTTGGCCTTTTTTTTTTTTTTTTTAAAGGGCCACACCCGCAGCCTATGGAGGTTCCCAGGCTAGGGGTCGACTCAGAGCTGTAGATGCCGGCCTGCACCACAGCCACAGCAATGTGGGATCCTTAACCTACTGAGCGAGGCCAGGGATCAAACCTGCCTCCTCATGGATCCTAGTCAGGATCATTATCACTGAGCCATGATGGGAACTCCAAGTTTGGGGCATTTTATTTCAAGTTCAATTTCAATGAATAGATAGGCTTTTTTTTTTTTTTTTTTTCTTGTGCAAGTAAAGCAAATGGTTCTTTCAAGCTGAAGCTGAAACTCCGCATAGTCAGTTTTCTCTGACCCTTTGGTGTAGACTCTTTGGACTATAATTGGAGAGTCATTGAGGAGAGGGAGCCATAAAGAAGAGAGGGTCTCTTGCATGCAGGCTTGCATTCCTTCTCCCCACAAGATCTGAAGCACACAAGCGGGGCAGCAGCACACTGAGTGCTTTGTTCTTCGCGTTGGGCAAAACACTAGACAGCTTACTGTAAATATGGCCGCCTGCCAAGCTGTGGCGCAGATTCTTTTTTTTAAATACTGTAAACTGGCACAGGCTCAAGAATTACAGTTCTTCCTCTTATTTACTTTCTCCTTCCACCCTGAAGAGTTTCATCCATCAGAAGATAGAAAAACAGTTGTTGTGGTCAGGGGGAGAAAAGTTTGCCCAAGCAATCCATTTTTTTTTTCTTTTTTCTTCTGTCTTCTGCCTTCCTCCTAACCTTGGGTAGACTTCTGATGAAATAAGCAGAATCGCTTTATTGCTCTTAACTTTGAAAAGCATAACTAACATCCTCTGATGACAAATGAAAAAAACTTGAGTGGAGCAGGGTGAGCTGAGCCGCAGGCAGACCACTGCTGAATCCCTTGCTGCGTTAAAAATGGATTCGGAGGCAGTGTCTTCCTACTTCTCTTTGTTATCACGGCTTTGCTGCTCGGTGTCCTAGGGTATTCTGGGTTTTCGAGTGGAGTTTTTAATGTGCCGGCTGCATCTCTGACGTTACCATGTTGCCTTCCCCTTGTGTTGGAATTTGTGTGGCTGCAGCTTGAATTGAAAAGAGGTGGAGGGAAATGGAGGGTGTGGAGTTCTGCCTTTCAACTGGCAGGCAGGGTGTGTCCCTTTTGAAACTTTGTTTTTAATATAAGAAGAAAAAGCCTGGAAATGTATTTTGAAAGGATTGTTTGCCATTGATGTTAAAAGCAAGATGCCAGGAAGAGGTAGATACTTGCTCCATATAAACAACATCTTGTCAAAACTTCTGCATCTTGCACTTGTATGGATTTGGTTGATTTTGCACAGAGAAACTTCCAAGTGAAAATGAAACATATAGTATGATTCTTTTTCAAAAAAAAAAATCAAACTAAGATTGAAGGTTCCATCTTTGCCTACTTCACTGACATTATAAGTATTTCATATGATAGGCACAAGTCACATGTTTACTTTTTCATTTTATTCATTAATCTTTGCTTCTTAAAGGAAATTTCATTTGGACGTAATCGGAGGATTTTGTCTTGTTTCAGGATACAGTTTACAGTAGAGGATATTATGTTGATGATTGGTGGGTTTTATAACAGTCTTTTTAAAATATGTGGAGGACCTAAGAAAGTACAGACGATTAACAAGAAATCTGCTTCTGCAAGATGCTGTCAGTTATGCTGATAACTTTATATGCTAATATATTTTTCATTGTTTGATGGAGAATTTTCATTGGACTGATTAAAAATAAGTATAAAATTTGGGCAAAATACATTGGTTTATTTGTGCTTCACCTTTCTCATATGGAAATTTAGGTTGTTATACTAAGGTTCTTTTAGGCATTGACATATATAATTAATGAGTTACTTTCATTGTTCCTCTAGAAACATGGAATATAATGACACCAGCATAGTACATTCTAGAATAGCCAGTAGACAAAGCAATTAGGCTGATACTTAGGGGCCCTGTTCTTACCTTGGCCTTTTATTAATAATAATATGACCTTGAGGCTTTTGAATTGTTCTGGGCCCAGTTTCCTCATCTGTGAAATAATCAGTAGAACTAGATGGTCTTAGATGTTTCTTCTATCATGAAGAGTGTAGATAACATTCTGGGATTATTTTGCCTTGTTTATAAACTGGAATTTGTGAATAATGAGAACATGAAATTCTAATGCAGGCAATATTTCATTTATATTCCTAGGATATTGGTTGTATAATTTTACATTGTATAATTTGAAGAACGTTTTCGTAATGCCTTAGTTCCTACTGATTTTACAATCCTTTTTCTTTTATTTATGATAGTTTGTCATTTGATGAGAGAATGTGAAAAAAAATGGCTTAACAGATTCAGGTACATGGTGATTTTGAAGATTTCCAGTGATATTAAATCTTCTGGGTGGGGGATACCATTTCATATCTTCAGAGATAGCCTCGGAAGCAGCATCCATAAGACTTTGAGCCCGGACCCTGGGATCTAAATCCTGATTTTGTTACCCCAAATTTTCATCCCTGGCATAATTTATTAAATGCTCTGATTCTGAGTTTCCTTGTCTCCAAAATGAGCATGTCAGTGACAGTTCCATAGATAACATTGTGCGTATTAACTGAGTTTAAATTAGATCATGTGTGTGGCTACCCTCAACTTCAATTTTAACATTTTTAAAATATCCTCTTTCAGTCTGAGTTGGCAAATTTTGGTTGGCATCTAAGGTACTGTGATCAGGGGAAGCATAGATAACACCTGGATCACAAGGATGGAAGTCATGATGGAAAAGTTAAGTTGTAAAACAGGTGCATGAGGGTGCAGTCATGTAGACGGGCCGGTAGATTTCAGCTGGTAAGACTGTGCACAGCTGCCTAAGCAGGTGGATTTGGGCAGGATTTTACCAGTGGGAGAAGAAAGAGAGTTGGGAGGGGCTTCCAGGCAGAAGGAAGAGCCGTCAGCGCTGGAGGCCTTAGTGTGGTGATGGAATTTGATTTCTCTTGGAAGGAAAGACAGACAAATAGAAGTTGCTTCAGGAGGAAATGAAGTATAGTGGTGCTTTATGTAGCAAGAAATCATGTTTAATCCCCTTAGAAAATGGAAACTTACATGAAGTGCTGGTTTATTCTAACTTACATAGAGTACTTATTTATACTAATGCCTTATCAAAGACATCATCTTTCTTTGAATCCTTTTTCCAAATCATGCAACAAGTATACATATGTATGTATATATATAAAATCAGATATTACTAAAAAAGTCTTTCAATTATAAGTAATATATAAATTCCTCTAGCAGTAAGAGAAGGCTGTACTTCTGACTTTTGAACTAATTAAAATGAAAAAGTTCTTTAAAGGGATTAAACTATCTGAAGCATACTCAGAAATCAGTGGAAGGTTTGGCATGTTTAATCTTATTATCGCCTCACATCATACCTATAACTTAATAACTTTTTCTTTGGAATTGATCCAGCGAATATCTGAGTTTAAGTATTATGGGCTTGGAAGAATAAAATGTTATCAGCTTTTTCCTTCTATATACCTTCCCTTTGGTAACAGACCATTTTTTAATGTTATAAAATATGCATAATATAAACTATATAAAATACATATAGATATAAATATGTATGATTATTAAATATATTATTTAAAATAAACTAGTATGAATTAGATTGCTTTTAGATGCATTGTATTTTCTAATTGCCAGTAGGAAATGTTTTTTCAAACTTGAGTTAAATATTTTCTTACATGTTAAGAAATTTTCTTTAGTGTTTGACTGCATCTGTTCACTTTTGGGCAGTGCTGAGATTACCAGTTGTACTATCTTAAGGAGTCTAGGAGTGAGTCGCGGAGATTTTTAGAAAATGAGACATTTTTCTGCTCTGGTTTATTTATCCATAGAATACTTTTGGAGGCGGAATATGATATTTAATGTTTTATTTTATCAGAGACGAGATCTTAGTTTAAGTGCCTTACGGTTGAAAAACTAGTTAGTCCTCATTTGTTAAAACATTATGCCAGATGTATTTTGCTTCCGTTTTAGGTATATGCTAATGAAATCGTGACCAAGGATTTTTGGTACCTGAGCAGTATTCACCCATTGTTACTTCTTTTCTGACTAGGGCACCAACAGTAGTGGG
Organism: Phacochoerus africanus; assembly: GCF_016906955.1. Taxonomy (NCBI): domain Eukaryota; kingdom Metazoa; phylum Chordata; class Mammalia; order Artiodactyla; family Suidae; genus Phacochoerus; species Phacochoerus africanus. The sequence continues at coordinate 80,340,415 of NC_062553.1, forward strand.
CATGAGATAGTAGAGGATGTTTTCAGAATGAATAAATAATCAAGGGCACAGAAGTAATCATTTTCATGGAAGAACTTAAGAAGTTGACTTCCTCTTCCTTGTCCTTTTAATCTTGCCGTCACTCACTGGTTTATGCCCTTAAGCAATGACCTCATTTGTATCTAATCTTTAGTTTCTCCATTTGTATAATTTCTATTGTGGTACCTATCTCTCAGGTGATAGGTAGATCATGTTTTCATTTTAGCAAAAATTTAAGAAAAATGGTCAGTGTAAATTTGAACATCCCTCTAAAATTGGCATCCCTCTAAAATTCTTGATGCTTTTGAAATTTTTTTTTTCTGTTTGTTTTCTCTCTCATGGATTAGAGACTTTGTTTAAATTGACTGTTTATGCACAAGATTATTGGTATAAAATTTTCACTTTCTATAAGACAGGATATGCCTGTTCAGTTCTGTGATGTAATAGTGTCTTTGGGAGCCTCTTTTGTCTCTGTACATTTATAGAATTGTAGAATTAGAAAGTCATTAACCAAAGGGTCCTTTGGCCCTTATCTACTTCCCTCTGCAGACAGATCCAGGGAAGTTTTTACCAGCTATCCTTTGTCCCCCATGATTATAAGAATTAAAAGTAATGAAGGAAACTTAACATTTATAACTTACTTTCTAAATAATACTTACTGGTAAGATTGAGGTTTTTTTTTTTCTGTTTTATTTTAAAGTAAACCAGACTGTGAGCATATCTTGTTTTTTCCAAACTTCAGCACCCTCTCCCATTCATCCATTTCTATTTCTTATAAACTGCATAATTAGGGAAACACCTATCTAAACCTATTGATTTTGGCAGAATTCCATGTAGCTTTACCCAAAATAATACACATCTGTTTCTTTCACATGTAAGGCTTACTGACACACACAGGCACACACACACACACACATAGACGTTGAAAAAAAAGTTACATAGAAGGCTAATTATATGATTCGTCTAACCATACTACTTTCAGAATTACTTTCATAAGAAAAATCTTAGCAGAATAAGCTAAGAACAAACTAAGGTTTTTCTTATGAAGGTAATCCTAAAAGTGGTATGGTTAGAAAAATCAAATAAAACAGACTCACAGAGAACAGACTTGTGGTTGCCAACGGGGAGAGGGGAGAGGGTGGGATGGACTGGGAGTTTTGGGTTAGTAGATGCAAAGTACTACATTTAGAATAGATAAGCAATGAGGTCCTGCTGAATAGCATAGAGAACTGTATCCAGTCTCATGGGGTAGAACATGATGGAAGATAGTATGAGAAAAAGAATGGAGTATATGGATAACTGGATCACTTTGCTGTACAGTAGAAAGTGGCACAATGTTGTAAATCAGCTATACTTTAATTTAAAAAAAAGTAGAAAAAGAAAATCCGTAGCAGAATAAAATGAGTAGCAACCTTTTCATTACCAAGTCAGGGTTTTGCTGTCGTTTAACTGTCAAGTTATTTTAATTGATTTGCAGTGAGGTGACTCCAGATGTTGAGCCCTAAGAAAATAAGTAGCAAGTAGACAGAAAAAGCTGTCCTCTGAGTGCTCCCGTCGGTTTTCGTGCCTTTGGTAGCCTGTCTGACCAGGTCAGTCCTAGAGTATGTGGGGCCCCAGATCCAGGTTTCCTTCCCTAAACAGCAGGAGCTCTGCCTTGTTTTCTGGTCAGACTGCATGGCTGAGTCTGGCCAGTTGTCTCACACCTGTCACTGGCCATCCATCCCCATGGGGCAGATCTTCCCATCCATCACCACTGCTAGCAAAACACTTCAAAGCGCATGCCACCCTGAGGACGGGCTGGCCGCACCATCGAGGTCTACAGGAAAGCAGGCTGTGACCAATTTAGAAAGTTACTGCTTCTAAAAAGGCCGTGCTCGGTTCCAGCCCCTCAGGGCCATACTTAGCGTCTGATTCTGTGTGATTTCTGCAGGGCACTTGCAGAGACAGCCAGCCAGCCTAGCTAGCCCTGAGCTCCCAGGCAAGTCGTGTGGCTTTTGACAGAGTAGCTTACTGCGCCCTGCACCCGCAACATCATCCTGCCCCTGTCTGTCTTATTCTCCTCATTAGGATCCTGCCGAGAGGGGAAAATGAGTGACTCAGAATAAGGATTTCTATAGTGACATCAGAGTGGGCACAGTCCATGTGCTGTGGAGAAATAGCACATGATGCTTTAAAATTTGGAGAAGCGGAGTTCCCATCGTGGTGCAGTGGTTAACGAATCCGACTAGGAACCGTGAGGTTGCGGGTTCGGTCCCTGCCCTTGCTCAGTAGGTTAAGGATCCGGCGTTGCCATGAACTGTGGTGTAGGTTGCAGACGCGGCTCAGATCCAGCGTTGCTGTGGCTCTGGTGTAGGCCGGTGGCTGCAGCTCCAATTGGACCCCTAGCCTGGGAACCTCCATATGCCGCAGGAGCAGCCCAAGAAATAGCAAAAAGACAAAAAATAAAAATAAAATTTGGAGAAGCTGTGAAGGATTTAAGAGGAAGGGTGAGCGTGGTGATTATATTCATGCTGAAGAAAAAATACTTGTCGGTTTTCAGATCTGTTACCAGTTGTTTTGTCAGTTGATTTTTTTATTGTTGTTCAACTAATTTTCTGCGCTTCAAGTCAAGTGTCTGTTTCTGATAATGCTTCCACTTGGGCATTTACATTTCTGCGGGCGAATGTCATAAAACGAGGCTAAGTGCAGATGAAGAGCTTTAGAAGCTGACTTATATATGTCTGTGCAAACCAGGATGCTAATTTTTTTTTTAAATTTTATTGGCATATAGTTGACTTACAAAGTTGTGTTAATTTCAGGCATACCGCAAAGTAAATCAGTTATACGTAGACATATATCCATTCCTTTTCAGCTTAGACTTCTAATTTATTTATTTATTTATTGGTATTTCTTTCTTTTTTTAATCATTTATTTATATATATATTTTTTTTCTACTGTACAGCATGGTGACCCAGTTACACGTACATGTATACATTCTTTTTTCTCACATTATGTGTTCCATCATAAGTGACTAGGCAGAGTTCCCAGTGATACACAGCAGGATCCCATTGCTAATCCATCCCAAAGGCAACATTCTGCATCTGTTTACCCCAAGCTCCCAGTCTGTCCCATTCCTCCCCCTTCCCCCTTGGCAACCACAAGTCAATCTCCAAGTCCATGATTTTCTTTTCTGTGGAAAGGTTCCTTTGTGCCCTATATTAGATTCCAGATATAAGTGATATCATATGGTATTTGTCTTTCTCTTTCTGACTTACTTCACTCAGGATGAGAGTTTCTAGTTCCATCCATGTTGCTGTAAATGGCATTGTTTTGTTCTTTTTTTACGACCGAGTAGTATTCCATTGTGTATATATACCACATCTTCCTGATCCAGTCATTTATCAGTGGACATTTAGGTTGATTCCATGTCTTGGATATTGTGAATAGTGCTGCCAAGAACATGTAATGAATGTGTGGGTGCATGTGTCTTTTTTAATGAAAGTTTTGTCTGGATATATACCCAAGAGTGGGATTGCTGGGTCATATGGTAGTTCTATGTATAGTTTTCTAAGATACCTCCATACTTTTCTCCATAATGGTTGTACCAGCTTACATTCCCACCAACAGTGAAGGAGGGTTCCATTTCCGCCACACCCCCTCCAGCATTCGTTATTTGTGGACTTAATAATTATGGCCATTCTGGCTGGTGCGAGGTGGTATCTCATGGAAGGTTTTTGTTTTTGTTTTTGTTTTTTTTTGTCTTTTTGCCATTTCTTGGGCTGCTCCCACCGCGTATGGAGGTTCCCAGGCTAGGAGTCTAATCGGAGCTGTAGCTGCCAGCCTACGCCAGAGCCACAGCAATGTGGGATCCGAGCCGCATCTGAAACCTATACCACAGCTCACGGAAATGCCGGATGCTTAACCCACTGAGCAAAGGCAGGGATGGAACCCGAAACCTCATAGTTCCTAGTTAGATTTGTTAACCACTTCGCCACAACGGGAACTCCTCGTGGAAGCTTTGATTTGCATTTCTCTAATGATCAGTGATATTGAGCATTGTTTCAAGTGCTTGTTGGCCATCTGTATATCTTCCTTGGAGAAATGTCTATTCAAGTCCTATGCCCATTTTTCAATTGGGTTGTTGGCTTGTTTGCTGTTGAGTTGTATAAGTTGTTTGTATATTTTAGAGATTAGGCCCTTGTCAGTTGCATCATTTGAAACTATTTTCTCCCATTCTGTAAGTTGTCTTTTTGTTTTCTTTTTGGTTTCCTTTGCTGTGCAAATGGCATTGTTCTTTTTTTGTGGTTGAGTAATATTCCTGCCCCTGCCCCAATCTCACACCTTCTTAATCCATTCATCTGTTGATGGACATTTAGGTTGCTTCCATGTCTTGGCTATTATAAATACTGCTGCAGTTAACCTTGAGGTACATGTGTCTTTTCAAATTATGTTTTTCTCTAGATATATGCCCAGAAGTGGGATTGCAGGATTACATGGTAGCTCTATATTTAGTTTTTAAAGGAAGCTCTTTACTGTTCTTCATAGTGGCTATGCCAGTTTACATTCCCATCAACAGTGTAGGAGGGTTCCTTTTTTTCCACAGCATTTATTATTTATAGACTTTTTTTGGCCATGCTTGTGGCATGTGGAAGTTCCCTGCGCAGGAATCAAATCCATGCCACAGCAGCAACCTGAGCCATAGCAGTGACAATACCAGGTCCTTAACCCACTGAGCCACCAGGGAACTCCCATTACTTGTACACTTTTTTTTTTTTTTTCTTTTTAGGGCCACACCCGTGGCATATGGAGGTTCACAGGCTAGGGGTATAATGGGAGCTGTTGCTGCCAGCCTACACCACAGCCACAGCAATGCCAGATCCAAGCCTTGTCTTTGATCTACACCACAGCTCATGGCAATGCCAGATCCTTAACCCTCTGAGCAGGGCCAGGGATCGAACCCACAATCTCATGGCTCCTAGTCGGATTCGTTTCTGCTGCGCCACAATGGGAACTCCACTTGGAGACTTTTTGATACTTGCTGTTATAACTGGTGTGAGGCGGCCCCTCCCTTAGTCACATTTAATGAGCCACTATATACTGACAGAATATAAGGACTCCTGGTTGCCCTTGGTGTAACTAGGACCATGGAAGGATTAACTTTGGGAGTATGTATGTTCAAGTACCACGTGAATTTTATGAGTAACAAAAATCTGCCACCTTTGTTTAGTTGTTATTAAAACTAATGATGATGTAGTAATAACAATAGGAGAGACAGGTGGGGGTGTGAGGGGGTTACTAGAAATAAGCATTGCTACTTATTTATTTGTTTGTCTTTTCTATGGCCGCACCTGCAGCACACGGAGATTCCCAGGCTAGGGGTCCAATCTAAGCTGTAGCTGCCGGCCTACGCCAGGGCCACAGCAACATGGGTTCTGAGCCGTGTCTGTGACCCACAGCACAGCTCACGGCAACGCCAGATCCTTAACCCACTGAGCAAGGCCGGGGATCATACCTGCAACCTCATGGGTCCTAGTGAGGTTCGTTAACCACTGAGCCACAACAGGAACTCCAAGCACTGCTATTTAAAGTGCTACTGCACAGCTTGGGGTTGTGCTCCCTTCCTGGGAGTCTCTTCTTTGAGGAGGTAGCAATTCAGTTGAAACACTTTGTAAATGTTAAAAAGCACATCCCAGCCAGAGAAATTAGAGCTCTCCCTCCCCCGACAGTAAGTGACTTTAAGGGGAAACCCAAAGTGTGCAAAGGCTCAGAGGTGACCGTGCCAGAGCCTGTGCAGGGCTGGTGGTGACCGAGCAAGCCCGGAGAAGAGGGAGCAGGCAGGTGACTGGCCTCGGGTGGCAAGAGGTGTGTCCACCCTAAGACAGGGGTGTCAGGTGAAGTGCTGAATCTGGAAGACACAAGTGCAATCAACAGGACTCGGTGAGTGATTGATGGCGGGCTTTGGGGAGGAGGGAGAGTTCAGGATGATACCTGGGACCCACCCAGTATTGGCATCTGGTAGATGGGAAAGGAAATAGGCAGGTTTGTGAGCAAAGAATGAGAATTGCTTTGGTGTGTTTCTTGGTGGATGAATACTGGGCAGTTTGCAGGGCCTTTCCTTCCTTCCCTCCTTCCTTCCTTCTTTCCTTCCTTCCTTCCTTCCTTCCTTCCTTCCTTCCTTCCTTCCTTCCTTCCTTCCTTCCTTCCTTCTTGTATTCTTTTTTTCAGAGGGATGTATTTCTGTTTTTCAAAGTGTGGGCATTGAACATAAAAAAACAGGTTTTTTTTTTTAATGAGATTTTTAAAAAATTAAAATATAGTTGATTTACAATGTTGTGGCAATTTCTGCAGTACAGAAAAGTGACCCAGTCATACATATATGTATATACATTCTTTTTCTCATATTATCTTCTGTCATGGTTTATCCCAAGAGACTGGATATAGTTCCCTGTGCTGTGCAGTAGGACCTCATTGCTTATCCATTCTAAATGGAATAGTTTTCATTTACTAACCCCGAATTCCCCATCTGTCCCACTCCCTCCGCTCTCTCCCATGGCAACCACAAGTCTGTTCTCTAGGTCTGTAAGCCTGAGAAAAATGGGGTAAGTTTTTTTTTTTTTTTTAAGTCAGCTTCTTCCTCAAAGACTTTTCTGGTTTCTTCTTCACTATCACTAAAGTAGTGCTGAACATAAATCCTGCATAATGTGGATAATGAAAAATGTGTGTCATTCTCTAAACTTAGCAGGTATATTACATTTGCCTTTGTGCCTTCATGGATATTAGGTGGGGATTGTGGTTAAGCTAATGAACTGAAGAACTCAAGCTGATGGTCTCATCATTCAATCCAATAGCTTGTCTTCAGTTTCAGGCTAATATCTGTGTATACATGATTGCTTAGCTGGAATTCTTTGGGTACATTAAGATTTTTCATTTTAAACCCAAGCTGAATTTTAATTGACATTTTTTTTTTCCGGTTGGAGAGTACCTTTAACCTTTTTAATATTTTACGGGTTCCAGTTAAATGATGCCATTGTTGATTTGACATTATGAGAGTATGTAACATAATCTGGATCTAGACCAACAGGATAATTACAGGATATTGAAAATTTATGTCTAATACTTGGGTTGTCATATCTGCTCAAACAGTTGCATTCACTGAAAATCATCACTTAATTTTTAGGTAGCTTTTGAAATGGAGGAAAGTCTCATGACTCATCTGTTTCATTATCTCCATATATTTTTGCACAGCGATTCTCAAATGTAGAGGTCCTGGAACCTTTCTGCACTTTTCGAGTGACATGAACTTTTTATTTACTTTATTTTTATTTTTGGCTGCACTCACAGCATGTGGAAGTTCCCAGGCCAGGGATCAAACTCATGCCACGCCAGTGAAACCAAGCCACTGCACTGACGATACCAGATCCTTAACCTGCTGAACCACATGGAATTTTCCAGCATGAACTTTTTAAAATGGATAACCTTGGAGGTGAAAAAACTCAAGATGGGGTTCATAGAATATACCATACTTTCTGAGTTTTATAAGGGCTGTTTTTTTACTTACTAATAATAGATCATGCAGTGTGAGCATAGCCTTATAGAAAATAAGTTGCCATACATAAAACATAAGAGTGAAGTGTTTTTTGTAGTTTGGCATCATGGAAATCACCTTGCTAGTGTAATTGTACATCTACCTATTGTTTTATTAATAAAATCTGAATATAACTAATAGAAGGTTATTTCACTGATTTGATGTATAAAATTTCTTTCTTTCTTTCTTGTTATTTTTGATTTTTGTTTTGTTTTCCTTTCTTTTTTGTTTTCTTCTTTCTTTTTGTCTCACTCCTGGCATATGGAAATTCCTGGACTGCAGAAGCAGCCCAAGCCACTGTAGTGACATGGAATCCTTAACCCACTCTGCCGCAGGAGAACTCCTAGAAAATTCATTTCTATTATAATTCCTAGGTATTTTTTGGTTTTGTTGTTGTTGTTGTTTGCTTGTAATTTTAGCTTTGATATTCAGTTTGGAATGTCATCACTCTCGATTTAAGTACGTGGGAGAAAAAGGAAATCAGAATTTTTTAATGGTTTGATAGGTATCATATTTGCATCAGATGTGAGGAGGCTTCTGAATGGATGAGAAATAATAGAGACATTCCTTTGGTTTGAATTTATCCACTTAGATTTTATTGAACTAGGACTTGTATCTTGAAATTCATAAGTGAATTGTAGAGCCAGTAACTTTTCTAGAATATTGTAATGCTTGTAAAAAAACAACTCTATAGAAAAGGAGGTAGGAGTTCATGCTGTGGTGCAGTGGGTTAAGGATCTGACATTGTCTCTGCCACCATGCGGGTTTGATCCCAGGCCCAATACAGTGGATTAGGAATCTGACTTGGCCACAGCTACAGTGTAGGTCGCAGCTATAGCTTGGATTCAATCCCCGGCCTGGAAACTTCCAACCAAACTTCCATATGCCTCCGGTGCAGCCAAAAAAAAAAAAAAAAGTTGTTGAAATTACTTCAAAAACTCTTAAACACTCCAGTTGTATAATTGGTGAAAGACCTACTCATCTCTCTTCACTGTACATGTGTCAAGCATGTGTCTCTGCCAGTTACAGTACAGCGAGGTCAACCTTATTTTTGGGAAGAGAAATAACTTGCCTCTGTGCATTGCATTCTCCCTTATGGGTTTTCCAGAAGCCTTCTGATAACAAGTATTTACCATGTCTCCTTATTTTGGGTTTAGAAACTGTGGTCTCGGTATCTAAATGAATAGCTATTTTGAGGTCTCCCTCCGTGGGTACCTTGGTAGAGCTGCACAGGATGATGCTGAAGTCAGTGTGTTACAAAATTCTTGGGGGATGGTGCAGACAGTGGGGGATGGTGCCCAGGGGAGGGGATTTGGGAAAAAGACGTGGCAACAAATGCGTCCTGTTTCGTATTTAATAGCCTTGTGTGTGGATACGCCTGCTGTGTTACCGTTTTCTTTGATTTGGAAACCAAAGCACGTTTTTCCAAAGAGGTTTTCGGCACACTAGTTTTTTAAAAATTGTGTAATTGCTGAAATTTTAAAAGAGATTCATGTAGAGATTTAGGAAATTAAGATTGATAAAGATTGGGAAATACCAGCTTTGAATTTATGAAACATAGACTTTTCTGCCTTTTTTTTCCCTTTTCCCTTTAGATTTTGATATTGGTATCAAGGACGGCTGTTTTGTCATATATTAAAATACTTTGAAACTCCTGCGACCACCTTCTAAATTGGCAAACTTTGTTTTTACGATTGGCAAGGGTCCCAGTGCAGGTGATGGAAAGAATTTCCAAGAGTTTGTCAGCTTGGATGAGGGAAGTAATTACACTTTCATTTTTGCTAATATCTAACTATAATAGAACATTTACCTAGATTATGATTGCAGGCAATACACCGTAGTAGTATTGACAGCCTGTGACTTTGCCACTGATAGAAATCACAGCTATTTTGAATGCCACATTATAGCTGTTGTAGATACTTCAAAATATTTACACTCATCACTTCTTTAAAACTACAGTATTTATTATATCTTGTTACTTAATAGATTAATAAAGCAGTACATTACTATTTCACATTTTAAAATATTTTGATAACTGTCAGTCTCTTTGTTTTTTATGCCATCCAGTTATACATCAAAAAATCATTATTCTTAGAGGGGTTCATAGATTTACCAGAAGGATCCATGGCACAAATAAAAGCCTCTGGGCAGATGGGTATTTTGTTTTTACTTTATTTTTATTTTTGTCTTTTTAGGGCCATATCTGCAGCATATGGAGGTTCCCAGTCTAGGGGTCAAATCGGAGCTACAGCTGCCAGTCTATACCACAGCCACGGCAATGCTGGAGCCTTAACCTGCTGAGCCGAGGCCAGGGACCGAACCCACAACCTCATGGTTCCTAGTTGGATCAGTTTCTGCTGCGCCACGACGGGAACTCCAGATGGGTATTTTAGAGCCTACTCTGGCAGCATCTCACTGTGTGTTCTTTACCAAAACCTCACAGATGTGCCATGAAACGACAACACCCATTGACTTCGGAAATCACTGCAAAGATAAAACAAGGGAAATAGTTTTGAAAAGTTTATTATTATGCATACAGAAGAGTTACTGCATGTATTTGGGGGGAGGTTTTTTGGCCTTTGTAAGAACATGTGTATGTTGTTATTAATTGTTGCGTGCATAAGCGGGACATCTCATAATTGCTGTGTTCACTGTGCCGTTTCAGAATAGAACTCAGCATCACTTCTCTTTAGAGTGAACCTCGACAGGGCCACAACCCGTTTTAAGACAGCTCCAGAAACAGTATCATTCACAGGAGCAGAGAGGACTACTTTTCCCAAAGTTTTTTTTTTTTTTTTTTTTTTTTCAATTGATTACTAAAGTCTCTAGTCCTCTAATCCAAACCGGTGGGCTCCAAAGCTCCCCAAGCAATGTGTCAGGCAAAGCCAGGAGAAAAGTGCATGCTTCCTTTCCAGCAAAGCAACAGGTTGCAGCATGGTGATGCTCCTCTGTTTAATCAGTATTATTAATCAAGAAATATAAGAAATACCATGTGATATCACTTATATGTGGAATACAGTATTTGGCACAGATGAACTTTTCCACAGAAAAGAAAATCATGGACCTGGAGAACAAACTTGTAGTTGCCAAGCAGGGAGAGGGAGGGAGTGGGATGGACTGGAAACTTGGGGTTAATAGATGCAGAATATTGCCTTTGGAATGGATAAGCAATGAGATCCTGCTGTGTAGCACAGGGAACTATATCTAGTCACTTATGATGGAGCATGATAATGTGAGAAAAAAAATGTACATATGTATATGTGACTGGGTCACCTTGCTATACAGTAGGAAATTGACAGAACACTGTAAACCAGCTATAATGGAAAACAATAAAAAACCATTAAAAAGAAAAAAAAAGAAATATAAGAAATGGGAGTAAGCGAGAACAAAGGTATGGAGTATTGTATTTGATGTTTTATAAAAGTTTTATTTTTATGATGACCTCGTAAGTATTATGCCATTGAACAGGTGGGTAAACAAATAGTTATCGCCTTATTCAATGGTCATGTGACTCAGAAGTTACCAAACATAGCTTATTATTCAAGGCTAATTGTACAGCCGCTTGACTGATTTTATTAAAATTTAATTACCAGAGTTCCCATTGAGGTTGAGTGAGTTAAGAACCTGGGAGGATATGGGTTTGATCCCTGGCCTCACTCAGTGGGTTAAGAATATGGTGTTACTGCAAACGGCAGCATAGATTGCAAATGTGGCTTGCATCTAGCATTGCTGTGGCTGTGGTGTAGGCCGGCTGCTGCAGTTCTGAGTCAACCCCTAGCCTGGGAACTGCCATATGCCACAGATGTGGCCCTAGAAAGGAAATATGTGTATATATGTGTGTGTGTTTGTGTGTGTGTGTGTGTGTGTGTATAATTACCAAGTGAAATTAATTAGGCATCCATTTTTGGAATGTGAAGGGTTTTTTTTTTTTTTTTTGGTCAGAATTTTCTCTCTCTGATGCACCATTCGTTTTTTTCATTTGTGCTTGAGATTGAATATACAGTTAGCACTGGAGCGTAATTTATACCCCTTTGAAATTATAGATGGGACTTGATACAGAGATATATGAAAAATCAGCATTAGTTCTTATGATTAGTGGCTTATTTTTGTTCTTTAACATCTGTCCCGTCATGCCTGTGACTTTGATACATAACAAGCATATATTTTGAAGGTTTATGAAGTGAACAAGTGCCTGAAAAGTGGAAAGAAGGCATATTATATTTGTGATGGGTCAGAATCCTGGCTGACAGTTGACTTGGGAATAATATTGCAAAAGTGTGTTGGTTCAGAGAGCTAACAGCAGGGAGAGACCACTAATGATCAGAAGACAGAATGATAAGAGAAAGAAGTTCACACCCCTTAAGTAGCCCTAAAGTCCCCACGACCTCTGGCATCTGTCATTAGTCTTGTTGCCAGGAACTCGGTGCGAGGCACTCAGGGTACTGGTCCTCCCCATCTTACAGGTGGAGCCTGGGCAGGGGAAGCACCTCTGGCAGGTTTATAGTGGAGATTAATAGCTGGGTCTTCTGATTCAGAATCTCATCGCCTTTCAGCCATATCCCATTAGTGCAGTTTTGGGGAGGGAGAGGGATTCAGAGAGAATGAATTGATGTGGAAAGAAATGCAAGAAGAGGTGACAAATGGAGGCAACGTGGGAGCCTGGAAGTGGGGACCAGGTTCTCCTTCAGCCCTCTGCTGGGATGAGCATCCCTCAGAGACCCTTCTCAGCCCACACCTCTGCCAAATCTGGTTTTCTCTTGTCCTCCACAGTAGTTATCACAAGTAGTAATTATTTATTTGGTAATTGTTGCAATAAATACCTCATTTCTGTGTGGATGTGTGTCTCTCACATCATCTTTATCTAAAAAATAAATAAATGAATGAATATAACAAAACACACAGATACAAGAACAAACTGGTGGTTACCAGTGGGGAGAAGGGAGTGGGGAGGGGCAAAATAGAGATAGGGGATTAAGAGGTAGAAAATACTATGGGGAGTTCCCATCATGGCGCAGCGGAAATGAATCCAACTAGGAACCATGAGGTTGCGGATTCAATCTCTGGCATTGCTCAGTGGGTTGGGGATCTGGCGCTGCTGTGAGCTGTAGTGCAGGTCGCAGGCGCAGCTTGGATCTGGCGTGGCTGTGGCTGTGACATAGGCTGGCAGCTACAGCTCCAATTCAACCCCTAGCCTAAAATTAAGTAAGCAGCAATAATCTATTGTACAGCACAAGAATATAGCCATTATTTTATAGTAACTTGAAGTGGAATGTATAATCTTTGCAAGTATTGAATCACGACGTTGTACACCTGGAACAAATATAATACTGTAAATCAACTACATGTCGATGAAAAGATCCCTCTCTTTCCCAGAAGAGTCTAGATTATAAATGGCATTGAGAATGGTGCCTGTTTCTTCCCTGCTGTAGTCTCAGAGCATAATGCCTGGTGCAGTGCAACTTTGGTCAAAGCAGAGATGAATACACTTTTAGTATGTGTATTTTTATTCATTTGTGTTTATTTACATAACTTTATTAACATAGCATTTGTTATCATAATACACTATTATCAATGAGTGGAAATAATAGATTGGCCAATGGGAAGATACGCAGAAGGACTTTTTATAAAAGGAAATAGGGCAGATACTTTGCAGTCTTGGGGAACAACCCATGACCTGAATTTTCCAGGAAATGCATATTTGAAATGAGTCCGCTTGTGTGATTATGTCCCCCAGTTTTTGGATCAGAAAATATGGTCACCTGTACCACAGTAACCTTAAAGGTAAGATGTACCTTGTAAGAATGGAGAAGGAAGGGCCCCAACGGCAGTGAGTATTCACTGTAGCTCTACAGTAGCCCTGAGTGGTGGTGTTAACATACACATAACAGTTGAAGAGATGGTGGACCAGAGAGATTGAATTTATTAGAGATTCAGATGATGAGGTGTCAAAACTGAGATCAAAGCTAGAGCCCATGGAGTTCTTCAGTGGCCTTGTGGTTAAGGATGGGCAGTGTCTCTGCTGTGGCATGGGTCGCATCCCTGGCTCCAGAACTTCTGCATGCCGCAGGTGCAACCAAGACAAACTTCCCCAAACTAGAGCCCATGATTTTCTAATAATTGCATCATATATGAAGAACATGGAAAAGGACAGTGTCAGAGGCCTCAAAGGACATCACCTGGCAGAGCCACTGCTGGGACAAGTTTTAGTGTGGTTCTCCCATTCCTTGGCTTATGTCATCTGTACCTACAGCTACCTCTGGAGTTCTGGATGATAACTGATGTTCTCAGTAATGACTGAGCCATTGGCAGAATGTTGAATTATATTACATTTAAGAAAGAAAAGTACACCATAATGTAGGGATATTTCTTCAAAGCGGTAAAGGTTTAGCGCTTGAATTCCGTTACAGAGGATGCTCGTGTCAAAATTGATCCTGTGTAACTGATGTGGGCTGTCAATTTAGGGAGTCTTTTCTTTTCATTTAAAAATTCCTTCTTGATCTGTCTTGCCTTTGCATTCTTTAAATATCTAATTACTGTGGAGTCCTCTGTAAACAAACACTTCATTTTAATTCAGCAGAGGTTTATTGTCAGGTGCCAGAGAACTCTAGTTAACGTATGGTTTCTGCCCTCTAGGATCTTACAGGCCAGAGAGGGAGAAAGGCATGTATAGAGATGTTTGCAACCCGAGGGCAATGATGCTGCAATTGGAATCGAGTAGCACCCTGGGGGGCTGTCTACAAGGGTGCCAGCCGTGGCCCAGGTCACACACCCCATTGTCATGGGAGCCCCAGCCTTCGTGGACCTAAAATATAAGACATTGTCAGTCTACAGTCAATATTGTTATAAAAGATGTTAGCATTATAATTATATTAAAAACTGACACGAGAGTGCCTATCGAAATGCGTGGCACATAGCACTTAAGAGTTTTTAAAATTCTCTCTTGTAAACCCAGTCGATTACTGTGTGAATTGGAATATTACAGAATCTGAGAATATCCTAACAGCGATTCAAAAACATGATTCTGTTTGTAACCCTAACACATCCTAAGTCCAAATGGGGATGATGAGTCCTCAGTTAATATGGCAGATGCTTATAAATAAAAAAAATTCTTCAGGGAAAAGTGGGTTTGTTACTGAGAAAAATGTACTTCTCATTACAGTGCAGTTTTTGTGATGCTTTTGGCTGAATTGTTTGCCTTTCCTATGAGCTTCACGGTAAGATCCTTTACTACCCGTAGCCTATATAGTTGGAAATTAATGAGCATCCTTACTGCAGTTACATAGCATATGGATCTTGGCCTGTGTTACTACAATCTAATTTCTGTTAAAGCTCATTTCTGGTTTTTGTTTAAAGAAAGCACACACTGTGACATGGAGAAAAACATATATACTGTCTACTTATGCATATGTGTATGTATAAATTAATAGTCTTAATTTGATGGTGAGTTTTATTTTTATCCACTTCTTCCCTACTAGTGCTGGATGCTAAATAAGCAAAACGATAACAAAGTGTGAAGCAGGGGGAGATGAGAGACACCGGTTGTGTTGCCAGGATTTTACTAAGTGAGTTGTGATCTGCCTTCTATATTTCTGTGCTTGAATAGGCTGCCCGAGAAAATTCCATTTCTTCTTACCACTGTCAGTAAAAACTTCCTTTCACTTTATTTGGCTACCTTTGCTTCCTGGGTAGACAGGAACAGAGCAAACCTGGGGGCTCAGCAACACCATTGAGCATCGCATTGGCTCCTTGGCCACGCCTACCTGCCTTAGTCCCTCATCCCTAGCACTCACCTGTCTTCATCCCTCCCTCCCCGTAACCAGGTACACAGGATAATCCAGTTGTTTGTGTGTAAAACTTAGGTCCCCGTACACACGCCATTGCCATTTTTACAGTTTATAAAATATGAATTTGGGGGCCTCTGTGAGCTTCTTGAAATCATAACAAACATTCTGTACATATGAACATATGAGAAAGAAGTGGGTTCTCAGCTGTTTCCCAAAGGGTTAGGCCCCCCAAAACATGAAAAAAATGGGAGCAGACTCTTAAATCTCCCCATGTCACCATAGCCTTCAGAAAAATAAATAAATAAATAAATTTTG